>NW_028127897.1:0-294000 GCF_965231255.1 Vanellus vanellus
GAGCTCCGTTCCTTCATCCGCTAGCCAAGAAGCTGCTGAGGGAGGGGACGGAGTGAGCGGCTGGCAGCCCCCGGCACAGCCCCGGCTCAGGGCTGCCGTGGGGTGTGGGCTGTTTGCATGGTGCTCGGTGCCAGGGCCACTCACCGCTCCGCTCCTGTGGGTGGGCTCTCGTGTCCGTCGTCCCTTGCTTTGGCTTCTTCCAGTCCCTCTGCAGGACCCCGGGAGCTGGGTGAGACGGGAGCAGCTCCCAGCCCTGCGCCGCAGCCCCCCACCCCACCCCACGCTGCGGCACAGTGCGGTGCAGCAGTCGCCTACCTGGAGCCGCTTGGTCCGTAGCACAGAAGAGACCGCGCTGAGCCCCATCAAAAGCATCACGAGCGGAGCCAGGTGAGCTGTGGGAGGGACGTTGGAGTCCCTCCTGGCACCAGCTGCGGTGCAGCCGCGCAACCCTGGGGTGCCCCCCATGGGAAATGTTAAAGAAATAAAATGTTGGTCTCTATCCCTGGTGCTGTGGTTCCTCCTCCCATCCCGCGGCTGGGGCTGTGCCCCCCTCAGTGCCCGACCCAGTGGGACAGGCTGGCACTGCTGGCACCCACCAACCTGGGGGGGGTGGGGATGTCGGGGGAGCTGGGTGGGCTGGAGAAAGAGAGGAAGCACCTCTTGAAACCAGCTCAGCCCTCTCCAGCCACAAAACCCTCCCCAGAGGCACCAGAGGGGACCCCCAGATCCTTGAAGGGCTGCCCCAGACTCCCTCTGGCCTGCAGGAGTCCCCCCCAGGACCCCATAAGGGCAGCCCAGGACCCCTTACAGACAGCCCAGTGGCGTCCCAAATCTGGGTTCTTTACCTGCTGGGCAAGCCAGTAACACACTGTGTGGGAGCAGCCAGCCAAGCCGGTTTCAGAGCACAAGAGGTGAGAGGCAGGGAGCTGCCATCCCACTCAGCTCCATCTCCGCCGTGCCTTGGCTGTGCAGAGAGAACTTGGGGGCAGCTGCAAAACAGCTCAGCCCGGGCTTATCTCAAGATGGCACAGAACAACCAAAACCAAATGGCTCTTAACAAATAAAATGCCCCGAGTCCCATCCCACCACTCTTCCTGTGATGTTGAGCGCCGGACATCACAAACTTCGCTATGGCACCACCAGAGGGAAATATCCCAGACAGTGTAATCCACTTGGGCATAATCCTGCACCCTCACCGAGTCAGGAAATATAAACCGCAGGGTCTGGGGAGACAAATGGGGAATCCTCCAAGGATACAGCTGGCCCCTAGGAGATCCGTCCCCCCCATCCAGGACGCTGTACAGGGTAACTTCCCCGGGATGGAGCGACCTCACCTGAGAGAGAGAGGGTAAGTGACTAAGAAACATCCATACGGTATATGCCATGCGATTGAGTTTGTGACTGGTGCACTCTTCTAAGGTATTAATATCTAGCGCCCTTGTGGTTTGTGTTGCTACGTGTCGGGGGCATTTGTAGCTCGCAATAGTGGATCCCGCTAATTGCTTTTAAACCGCAATAGTGTAATCGCCATCGCACACACAGAACTTGCAATAGTGACGTATTGGACCCGTGAGCGAAGTCCAAAGAAATTGTTAATTTGAACCTCTCAGTGAAGCCCTTTTTCCCGTTTCGTCACACTCCCCGAGCCACTGGGTAAAGCGACACCTGGCAAAAAAACCACCACCACCACCCCAAAAAAAACCCCACACCACATCCCCCACTCCCCACCCACCCCTTCTCCCCCCATCACAGCCATGGGGCAAACTCCCACCACCACCCCCCCAATCTCAGCTCGGCCGTGACCCCCCCGAGACACTGGAACGAAAGCAACGGAGAGCGAGCTCAGGCTCGTGTGAGCTGGAGAGATTTCTCTTTGTTTTTTGATGTTGTCGTTGGGTGGGTTTTGGTTGGTTTTTTTCACAGAACACTTTGCAGTGTGGTGTCGCAGCCCCCAGGGCCGGCGCTGGCACCGCCACCTCACCCCCGGCTCTCGTCCCTCTTGCCCGATGGCTTTCACCACTTTCCTTGCTTGGTTTGGTTGTTTTTTTTTTTCCTTTTTACCTTTCTTTTTTTATATTTGGGATTTTTGTTTCCTTTTCCTTTTATTTTCTCTTCCCTCCCCTTTTTTCATTTTCCCTTTTTTTCTTTTTCCCCCTTTTTTCTTCCCCCCCTTTTATCTCCTTTTTCTCTTTGTTCTTCTTTCCCCTCTATTTTTTTCTCCCCCCATTTTTTTCTTTTGTTTTTTTTCTTTTTCTCTTTTCAAACATCTCTCAAGCTTTCTCCGAAGGAACAGCCCCTGGCTCTCAGCCAGCGGAAGGAGACTATGGAAGAGCTCTGGCACCCGTGGGATAGCTTTCCTTCTCCCGCCTCGCACTCAGTAAGAGTGTGTCTTCCAACTCTTTTTTTTTTTTTTTATTAAGAAAATAAACAAAAATAATGCTCCAGCTATCAGTTTTACAAGGCATAGAAAATCTCTAAAAGGGAAACAGAAGCGCAATCTGCTGAGGTATGAAAACCTGAGGTAGTTTTTGTGTGTGGATGTGTGTGTGTCATTTGGGGTTGGGGGTTGTGTGTGTTTTATTTTTGAAATTAAAAAAAAATAATAATTTTGCTAGTGTTTTGTTTTTTTTTTCCCCCTGCCCTGGGCTGACAACCTCTTGGAAATCTGTTTTCCCCCCCTGCCCCTCTTTTCCCACCTTCTCTCCTTGCAACCGGGATCTTTCCCCAAAGCGTTTACGGCCGAGCATGGCCTTTCTTTAACCTCTAGAAAAGCCGGCTTGTGCTAAAAAACAAACATCCCCCTCCCACCCCCACCCCCTCTGAAATGAAATAAATAAATAAATAAATAAAATCCTTACAAAACTTAAAAATCGCCGTTAGTTTTGTTATCGTTACATTAATTCTAAAAACTGATGAGCCGCTGCGCTGTGTGCCGCAGCCCAACCGCCCCCCCTCAGCGCTGGGTGAGCTCCTCTGGCCATGCCTGGGATGAAAAACCGGTGGCTTTTAGGAAATAAAAAATAAAAAATTAAAAAAAAAAAAAGAATAATAAAACCTCTCTTTCTCTCTGCCTCTGTTAGTCCAACTAAAGGGATAGCGTCGGGAGGCGAGGGAGGAGGAAGGGGGAGGCTGTGGGACGGAGAGAGCCCTCCCCGTACCCCTCGGCTGTGCATCCTCACAGCGCTGCGGGGAATGGGGGTGGGGGGGTCTTTGGTTTGCACAGGGTGGCCGTGGTGGGGGCTCAGCCCCATCCTTACAGTGCTGGGGAGCACGGGGCTACCAGACGCAGAGAGTCCCTCCCCCAGTGCGGTGCTTTGGTGCGCTGAGGTGTTAGATGGGGTGGCACAGCCCTTGCCCGCCCCGGGAGGGGGGACACCACCTCTCCGGTGGCACTGGATGGGTGGGAGGGAGGGAGGGAGCAGAGCTCTGGGAGCCATGGAGAAAGGTGTGGGGGTGTCCCTCATCGTGGCAGCCCCCAGCAGCCCCACCCGGCCACCCCAAGGGACACCCAAGCCCCATCTTGGTCCTCTCCCCGTTGGGTGATGCCCTTACACCCACCCCGGAGGTGCTCTCCTCTCCTGCGGGGGGGACGCCCAGCGCTCGCCTGGCTAGAGAAGCACCGGGGGGGTGCTTAGGGGGCATCTGAGCTTCCCAGTTACAAGGGCGTAATTAGTGCACCATTAATAACCATTAATAACGACTTTGGCTCTGCTAACCAACTGCGGCGAGGCCCCCACCCCGCTTTAGCACAGGCTTCCTGATGCCAACGCCTCCCCGAGCCACTGGGTAAAGCGACACCTGGCAAAAAAACACCACCACCCCAAAAAAAACCCCCACACCACATCCCCCACTCCTCACCCACCCCTTCTCCCCCCATCACAGCCATGGGGCAAACTCCCACCACCACCACCCCCAATCTCAGCTCGGCCGTGACCCCCCCGAGACACTGGAACGAGAGCAGCGGAGAGCAGCTCAGGCTCGTGTGAGCTGGAGAGATTTCTCTTTGTTTTTTGATGTTGCCGTTGGGTGGGATTTGGTTGGTTGTTTTTCACAGAACACTTTGCAGTAGAGGACAAAAACGTGGTGTCGCAGCCCCCGGGGCCGGCGCTGGCACCGCCACCTCCCCCCACCTCCCCCCTCCCCCGGCTCCTGTCCCTCCTCCTGCCCGGGGGATGTTCCCACTTTCCTTCCTTGGTTTGTGTGTTTGTTTTTTTCCTTTCTACCTTTCTTTTTTAATATGTGGGTTTTTTTTTTCTTTTGCCCTTTTTCTTCTTTCTCCCTTTTGTTTTTCGCTTCCCCCTCCTTTTTTCTCTTTTTCCCCTTTTTTTTCCGATTTTTTTTGCCTTTTCCCCCATTTTTCTCTGTTTCCCCTTTCCCCCCCATTTTTATTTTTCTCTTTTTTCACTTCTTCCCCCTTTTTTCTCTTCTTCCCCTTTGTTCTTTTTCCCTTTTTTTTCTTTTCCCCCCTTTTTTCTCTGTTTCTCCCTTTTCCCCCGTTTTAATTTTTCTCTTTTTTTAGTTTTTTCCCCTTTTTTTATCTTTTTCCTCTTTTTTCTTTTCCCACTTCCCCCCCCCCCCCCCCTTTTTTTTTTTTTTCCTCTTTTTAAACAAGCTCTCTCCCGAAGGAGCGGCCCCTGGCTCTCCGCTGGCAGAAGAGCCTACGGAAGAGCTCTGGCACTGACACGGGCGGGAACACCCACTCACACATCGCAGCACAGCAGTTAGTTTGGCAACACCCCCACCCCCTGTCACAAGTGAGACCCGCACAGACAAAAGGCTCCTGAGTGAGGGCACTGGGGCAGCCCCACCTTAGAAGCAGCAGAGGAGCAGAGCCGTCCGGAGCCATCAAGAGCACAGGAAGGGCTATTCAGGGCCTCATTGTCTGCGCCGAGTGACCGTCTGCTGAGAACCGCTCTGGCGGCTCAGAGCTCAGCCCCAGCAGCAGTCTGGAGCCAACGGGGAAAAGTACACTGGGAGGAAGACTGGCAGCCTTCCTCCACAACGCCCCGGAGAGAATGACCGGAGTGCTGCCTATCCCCATCGCTTTTCCAACTCGGTTCTTTTTTTATTAGAAAATTAATTAAAAAAGGAACTCCAACTCTCAGGTTACCAAGGCACACAAAATCTCTAAAAGGGAGACACAAGCGTGAGGTGCTGAGGTACCCAAACCTGCCCACGTTACTCCAACTAAAGGGAGAGCGTCGGGAGGCGAGGGAGGAGGAAGGGGGAGGCTGTGGGATGGAGAGAGCCCTCCCCGTACCCCTCGGCTGTGCATCCTCGCAGCGCCGTGGGGAATGGAGGGCTGTGTGTTTGGGGGGGTCTTTGGTTTGCTCCCCTGACCTGCTGGGGGTGGGGGAGGAGGATTTGGGAGGGGGGGATGTCTGGCGGCGGGGTTACAGTCATCGGGCGGTGCTGGGCGGCACGGCGGGAGCCTCCCTTGCTGTGCTGCGGGGCCGGGGCTCCCGGAGCGTGTTTCTGCTCCTGCTGCTTCACCTGCTGGAGCATTTCCCTCATCTTGCGCTGTGCAGTCTTGGGGAGGAGAGGGGAAAAGCAAGAGGTGGGGGTCAGGGCACCGCTTCTCCCCCCACCACCCACCCCCGAGCCCCCACCGAGCATCTCGACACTCCCAACAAGCTGTAATTAATTTCAGGTTTGTTATGGGTTAGTCCCACAAATTGATGCAAGGAGACGGAGCCAATTAAGACTGAAGTATTTATTAGCAAGCGGCAGCAAGCAAAACAGCGCTGGGCGGCCCGGGAGTCTCACTCCGCCGACGGCTCGCACCCGTTTCCCGAAAGTCCCTGGTTTTACACTCTTCTTTTTCCAGTAGAGGGGTACTCTGTGCTGTGGGATCCGTCTAAAATGTCTTTTGTTCCCTCCTAGTGCAACAGTGAAAGAGCGAAAGAAGAAGCATCTCAGAGTTTTGAGAAATTATCTCATGTCCTGGAAGAGAAGAAATCCGCAGCTCTTAGGGCAATTGAAGCTTCTAAGAATTTAAGGCTGGAAAAATTGCAAACACAAGCAGAAGAATCTCAAGGGCTCCTGGAAAATAATGGCCTTGTAGGACTTGCTCAAGAACTGCTTAAAGAAACCGATCCATCTTGTTTTGTTCAAACAGCAAAACAACTTCATGTCAGGTATCTTATTAATTATCTTCCGTTCGAGGTACAGGTACAGTTCCAGGGATGTCTGGTCAGTCATATTCTTTGGACACCTGCTAGGAAAGTACTGAATGCAAGTACTTTGTGTTGCAGAGCCTCAGAGGCGGTCCCGGTACCATTCAGTAGAAATTCCTATATTACAGCGTGCGTTAAAAAACAGCCCAGAGGAGGGGCTCTGTCCTGCGCCAACGCCTAGCCTTCTTCAGTAGGACTGCAGTGGAAGGGTAACCCATTCAGCTCACTGATACAGTCCTTTGCTCAGAGATTGCATCGGGTATTTGCAAGTTAATCTAACAGGTCTCTTCTGGCTTTAAACTCTTTGATCTGAATAGTTGTGCTCCATTAGCGCTTCACACCTATTTTGTTCTTTGAATGTAATGCCCCAAATTGTTAAAATGCTCTGCCAACCAAAAGATTCCCTGTTAGTTATCTTTACACTGATGTACAAAAGGCCTTTAAATTTTGCATTTTAATTCTGTCTAGAGAGACAAGTTTCTGGGACACATGAGTAAGTACCTGAAAAGAGAACTTTTTTTAAAGCAAAACCTAGCGGTTTTGCTTTAAGGAATGCACCCATGTGAATTCCTTTTTCCCTCTTCTGCCATCCCTCTGCTTCTGTGCTTTCAGAATCCAAAAAGCTACTGAATCTCTGAAGAGCTTCAAGCCAGCAGCTGAAACTACTTTCGAGGACTTTGTGATGGACATAGCCAAGCAAGAAGAGATCCTTGGTGACTTGTCCTTCCATTCCAATGGTAAATTATGAGAGCATCATGTCTTTCTTGAGTTATAGCTTTAAGGGCTTCTCTGGAAAGAGGCAAAACTTGTGCAGGGCTGCAGTTGCAGAACTCAATCTTGTGACTTGCATTGTCCCTTCTGCCTCTGTGATTCTCAAGGCATTACCTGGCAGCAATGCTAGCTTCAGCTTTGATAAAGAAGCTAAGATGCCATGGCATTCAGAACCAGTTTACATTGGCTTCCAAAATATTGTAGTTAAGTAATACTAGGTCTTCCTAGCAGCTTTTTGTCGTGATTGCATGACAGAAAAGAATAGGGTTTTATATGGTTTTTTAGTTGCCAGCAAAAATAAATAATACAACTTTCAAAGTAAAACCAGAAAGGATTTAAGTGCATGAACAGACCCGTCCTCATCTGCACTCTTTGACTGAGTCAGATTCCCCCCCCCCACTGTCCCCCCAGTGCTGTAGCCACTCAACAAAGGGCTTCTGTGTTTAATTCTAAAACAACATGTATCTACATTTGAGGTTTTTTTCTCCTGAATCTCTGTCATTCCAGGTCTAGAAATACCAGAAATCAATGAAGAGCAGAGCAAAATGTACAACAAAGCTCTGATCAGTTGGGAATGCCCTAGGAAGACAGACTCAGCTGATATCTATGTTCTTGAGTATCATAAGCTTAATAGAGAAGAGGAGAGTACAACGTGGCAGGAGATCGAAGTTTGCAGCAAGAGCAAAGTAATATCTGATCTCGATGACGACAGCAGCTATGCCTTCAGAGTTCGAGGATATAAAGGATCCATCTCTAGCCCTTGGAGCCGAGAAGTTATCTTGCGTACGCCTCCAGCCCCAGGTATTGGGTTTTCTTATGTCCACGAGCTGCTGGTGGTGTTAAGAGCTGTAGGTGGTTTCCAGTAGCTCCCAGACTTCTACTACACTGTTACCGGTTGTATAAATGTTTAAAAGCACTGTTAACAAACAGGTTAAGTAGGTAGCATACTGAGACTGTGTTAGCTTGCGTAATGTTCCTGGTAGCCTTTAAAAGCGAGGAATTCTAGTGCCAGCATGACTTAAAATATAGTTTATAAGCACAGAAATACTTAACTAAGAGAAAATTTTTTGGGATGCTGTTTTTCAGTTCTCAGTTTTCTTTTTGATGACAAATGCGGGTACAACAGTGAACATCTCCTGCTGAACCCAGGAAGAACCTCTGTGGAAAGTAGGGCTGGATTTCCTCTACTGCTGGGGTCTGAGCGCATGCAGGTCGGATGCTACGCAACCCTGGATTACATCATTGGCGACACTGGGATTGCCAAAGGGAAGCACTTCTGGGCTTTTCACGTGGAAGCCTATTCCTACCTGGTGAAAGTGGGAGTTGTTTCTAGCAACAAGATACAGAAGTTGTTCCATAATACCCATGATGTGACCAGCCCAAGGTAAATTGCAGACTCTTGCTTAATACATGTTTTGTATAAGGAGATGGCTTTTTAAAAAATAAATTAAGAGCGAGCCTGGTCTCAATTAGTATACAAGATGAACCTAAGCAGTGGGAAGTGGCTTGAAGGATATAGTGTAAGCAGGTTGTCCTGTTCATCCTCTACTATTAGTAGGAAGATGTTCTAATTGTCCAGAGTCCTATTTTCTTTCTTTCTGGGAAAGAAATCGGGTTTCTACAGATATCAAGATATGTCAGTTAAAGCAAGAAGGTTAAAAAAGAGAAAAAAAAGCATCATTTGCAAGATTGAAGCAATGCTTAGTTGTCAATAGTAAGATTCTGCCTTAATTCCCTTAGCATACTAGGTTTGGCAGCCACTCAGAGGTACAATGTTCACTGTGCATATCTGTGTGTCTTTGCTGTAGCTTGCGTCATGGTGGATTCCAAGTCACTGGCTCATCCCAGGCTATAGATTTGCATATGACACTGGAGTGCTACTGAGCACAAGCCAAAGTGCAGTGGATAAACCAGCAAAAAGATTTCCAGCTCTCAATTACAGTTGTAGTAAGCCTGGATGTGTCTAGGAACTGCAGGCTGGGAGGCTATCTCCCAGGGGCTCTTAACTTTTTCATGAATCTAACAAAAGTGTTGGCCTTCTGCTGTATAACATACTGAAATTATAAAAACGCCAGTGTCTCAAGCTTCTGAAAGTCAGATGGAGACTTTTTGAAAAATGAGAAATTAGATCCTGATTTTCTCATTTCTCCCGGTCCCTGCCAGGAGGGAGTGAAGCTCAGCCCCGCTCCCTCCTTTTACAGGGAGGAAAACAAAATGGAAAAAAGAAAACCAAATTGTCCTATATTAGAAGTGTATAATTCCATTTTAAGGGTAGGGCAGCAATAGGGCTGGTACCACAGCCCCACAGCCACTGTGGGTCACCGGCGTAATAATGTACCTCTCCGGTAATTAAAGTTTCTTTTGGGAAGGGGGGAGAGATGGGGACTCTCCTGCGCCAGGACCTTTCCCCTCCAGGGAGGCAGAGCCGGAGCAGAGAGCACGGTCCTGCCCTGAGGGCAGCGTGGAGGGGACGCGCACGGGCATCCCGGAGGAACAGCAGCAAGGAAACCCCGGCACTGCACCTTTCCCTTCCTCCGAGCCTTTTTCTTTTCCTCTTTTTAAGGGCTCAACCAGTTTCTTCCCCCTCTGACCGTCACCATGGGGCACTGGCACCAGCAGCTTTGCAAAACCCCATCCTGTAAAAGCCGCCTGATTTTGGCCCTGTTTGGGGATGCGCTGCTTCCATCCTTACAGAGCAAACTGATAGATTTGGTTTTCTCCCCCCTCCCCATTTAGCAAGAAGCACCAACGTGCCGTTGTCGGTTTGGGTCGGTTTGCTGCAGAAAAAGGCTCCCGCAGGGGACGGGATAAGCCGATGGCAGGAGGGTCCCTGCACCCATCCCACCGCTGCTGGTGGAGGGCGGCAAGGGGACCTTTTCTTCGGGGTTGTCCTCTCCTCCCGGGCTCTGCAGCCCCACGCCGCAGCCCAACGACCCCCCCGAGATGGGAAGAGAGCACGAGAACCATCTCTGCTCAACAGCTCAAGAGGAAAAAACAAAATAAACGAAAGAGATAAAATAATACAATAGGATGAGATACAATAACGCAGCAGCACCCGCCCCACTCGTGGCACTACTTTTATTCTCGGCCACTGCAGTGATTGGGGGGTTTGACAGGATGGACCTTCCAAGGTCCCCTCCCACCCAAACCAGTCTTTGGGTCCATGACTGGAAGTGTCTGAGGTCAGGTTGGATGGGGCTGCAACCAACCCCGTCTACTGGATCCCAAACCACCCAGAAATCCAATCCAAACTGTTCTTTGGGTCCGGTTGGAGGTGTTCAAGGTCAGGTTGGATGGGGCTGGGACCAACCTGGTCTACTGGAAGGTGTCCCAGCCGATGATGGGGAGGTTGGACTGGATGGACCTTCAAAGGTCCCCTTCAACACAAACCGTTCTGTGGGTCTATGACTGGAAGTGTCCAACGTAAGGCTGGATGAGACTGGGACCAACCTTCTCTACTGGTTCCCAAACCTTCCAGCCCAAAAATCCAACTCAACCAACCCAAACCTTCTATGAGTCTGATTGGAGGGGTTCAAGGTCAGATTGGACAGGGCTGGGACCAACCTGGTCTGTTGGAACCCAAACCACCCAAAAATCCAACTCAACCAATGCAAAGCATTCTGTGGGTCTGAGTGGATGTATCCAAGGTCCGGTTGGATGGGGCGTTGAGTAACCTGCTCTACTGGAATATGCCCCTGCCGAAGACAGGGGAGGTTGGACGAGATGGACCTTCAAATGTCTCCTCCAAGCCAAACCAATCTGTGTGTCCATGACTGGAAGGTCCGAGGTCAGGTTGGACGGGGCTTGGAGCATCCTGAGCTGCTTGAAGCTCTCCCTGCTAATGGCCACCCCACCAGAGGTTGGCGGTTGCCGTGTCACCACTGTCAGTCAATCAGCGATGAACATGTCACCCTGATGTCACAAGAGGTGCGTGGCACACCCACTCAGGGGGTATCAAAGGGCCCACCGGGTGGTGGGTCCCACACTTTGGAGGAACGTCCATAAGATGACCTCTAACATGGCTGTCGCCACCAAGAACCGACCTGCCAGCGTGAGGCGGACCAAGATGGACTTCTGGGATGGGATGGAGCACACCTTCACTATGTCCAGCGTCACCGCTGAAGGTACAGCCAACCGCAGCCACCTCTCCGGCAGCCAAGACTCAAGGGCTTGTCACCATTTCGGAGCCAGCCATGACACTTGGCGTCTGCCACCGCGTCGCGGCTCAAGGGGGAGATGTTTGGGGTGGACCTGAGAGCTGGTGGAGATGGGGCCTGACCTGGTTCTTCTTTGTTTTTTCAGAGCGAACGGCTGTCTGGGATGCAGTGGCTGGCTACATTCAAGACCAACTCCTGCTCCACAAGGTGGTGCAACACCCGCGTCCTCCTCATGCACCATGAGGGGTGGTGGGATCCCCCTGGGGCGTGGCCTGCTCTCACCCTTCAACTCCTCAGAAAACAGGAATCTCACCCCAAAAGTCCCCACTGACGGCCAAACGGGGCCTGTGCAATGTTGGTGTCACTTCTGGTAGGGCTGATCCAGGTCGCTGGAGACCCCCCCGGGATGGCCTCATCCTGGTTCTGCCCAAACTCCAGTGCTGTTTTTTTCTCCTGAGGAGGGGAAGGACTCAACATCTCCTCCCCAAAGTTCTCCCCACCGCCCAGCTCGTGCCTCCAAACGGTGGGAGAGGGCAGGATCCAGCCTCAAGCACCATCCCTGGATGGGGGAGGTCACCTCCAGATCTTCCCTCTAGCCAGTCCTCACCCTCCCACCCTTCTCGTCCACTTGCAGGGCGTCCGAATTCCCACCCTTGGCTCCTTCGGTACTGTCCTCGAACGCGTCCAGGTCGGAGATGAAACCGTGACTATCCAGAAGCCGGTGTTCCACCTGGCCAGGAACCTTGCTGTTGTCCACAACCTGATGGACAACAAGGACTACCTGCCCGGTAAGATGGCTGACTGCATGGTCATCTTCTCTGAAGCAACTCCAAAGTCCAATAATTGAGTGGTTTTGAGTTTTTTTGGGGCAATGCAATGATTGTGACACACAAGCTGTAGGACACGGGCCACCGGGTGAGCGTCTCCATCCTTCTCCTGTGGTTCTTCCAGGCAACAAGGAGATGGAGCCCCTCAAGTACTCCAAGGTGGCCGTGGCAGCCGCCGTGTCCCGGCAGAAAGTGGTGGACTGCATCCAAGGCACCACGACCCTCCTCTCGCACTGCCTGGGGAAGGGGGAGAATGTGGCCCTCATCCTGAGGGAGGTGGGGGTGCTCCTCATCGAAGGCACGAAAGTGCGCGTGAAATTCTACCGCAGCTTCCTGGAGAGGCTGTCTGGGAAGGAGAACTTGGAGAAGGTTGTCTTCAAGGTAAGCATTTTGGTTTCTCTGTGGTGCGTGCGGTCCCACGGCAGTGTTCTGGCACTGCTTGTGTGGGGTCCCTCAGGACACGTTCAGCCACTCGGTCCAGGTGAGAGTTACGGTCCTGCCAACACTTGCTGCCTCAAGCTCCTCCGACACTTGAGTGCCTCAGCCATTGGGGGATGTCCCACCATTTTTGGCCTCTTCCAATGTGGGGTGCTTTAACCACGTTGAGGGATGTCCTGCCATCTTTGGCCTCCTCTAACACTGAGACCCTCAACCACATTGAGGATGTCCTGCTGTCTTTGGCATCCTCCAGTGTGCAGTGCTTCAACCACGTTGAGGATGTCCTGAATCTTTGTGTTCCTCCATTGCAGGACATGATTGTGCCCCCAGTGGTACCCGTGGCCTCACTGAGCTTCTCCGGCCGTGTCATCCTCTTTCCCAAGTGAGTACGTTGGCGGCTGTAGCCGCTCTTTGATGCCAACGCCCAAGGTAGCATCTCTTCCTTGTGCCGCTGCGGGTGTCCTGGGGACACCAGGCGGCGACTCTTGATGATGTCCCCAGGCCGCAGTCACTCCCATAAGGCAGCTCTGAGGGGAAAGACAGAGGAATTTGGATGACATTTCTTCCCGTGGTGGCCTGGACTTCTTTGCTGGGCGACTCCATTTCCCAGGCCCGTCCTTGGGGATGGGATGTGGTAGACTTGGGAAGTCAATGGCCTTCATGGCAATGCCAAACTCTGCCTGCGGGCAAGTGGCCGCAGCAAGTGGCAAGTGCTGGTGGTGCCATGGGTCATATGGGTGTCTTCTCCTTCTTTCCAGGTTTGTGATGGAGTGTGTGCCCAAACACCCACCCAGGGCTCTCCTCAAGACCTCGAGACAAGTCCCTGGTGAGGATGTGCAGACGAGAAAAGACAGTTTGCCACCTCTCCAGCAAGGTGGGAAAGGTAAAGCAGCTCCCACCTCTTCTCCATGGGACGGGCAGCCAACTTCTGCCATGTTGTGGGGAAATGGCCGACGCTGAGCGCCAAAAGGCTCCGACTTGTCCCAAAGCTTCAGGCCAACTCCTGAGGGCCTTTTGTCCTAACGATTTGTTGGTGTCACCAAAAGAGAGCCCCGGGGTGGGATGTGCCCAAGGGTACAGTGGGAGGATGGTGGGCCAAGGCCTTCTCCTCCCCCTCTTCCCCTCAGAAATGACACCTGTCCCCTCCCCGGCACCACCCGGCTCCTCCTTCCTGACCATCATGATGATGATGAAGTCGGAAAACCACATTGGAAATGGTGCTGGTGTTGGGGAGGACACGATGGGGCTGCTAGAGGAGCAGAATGTCCAACCCTCAGACATTTTGGGAAGGGGCCTGAGCACCCCCTGCGTGTCCCTGGGTGGTCTGGCAGCGTCACAGCGACGCTCTTCTGAGGAGGTGTCTTCTTTCTGGTTCCAGTGGGGTTTCCCGGTTTTCCCTTTCCTGCTGCTCCGAGCCCGACTCAAAGCAAAACACCACAGTTCGGGGAAATCTTGGAGCTGCAGAAGAAGAAGAGGACAAGGTCTCTGGCCAGGTGAGGCTGAAGGCTCAGGGTGGGCGGCCGCACGGGGCCATTTTACCCGGAGAGGTGGGAGACGCTCCATCCCTGGAGACATTCCAGGCCAGGTTGGATGGGGCTTTGAGCAACCTGATCTGGTTGAAGACCTCCCTGCTCATGGCAGGGGTGTTGGACTAGATGGACCTTCAAAGGTCCCTTCCCACCCAAACCATTCCATCAGCCTGACTGGAGGTGTTCAAGGTCAGGTTGGATGGGGCTGGAACCAACCTGGTCTACTGGAAGGTGGCCCTGCCGATGACAGCGGGGGGCGTTGGACTAGATGAACCTCTAAATGTCCCTTCCAACCCAAACCATTCCATGATTTTCTGACCCAGCAAGAGCCCGTTCCCCAGCCCTGAACGCTCCTTGGTCATCACCACCCAAGAGTGGTGAAGGCAGCACCTGGAGGGGTGGGATGTGGCTGCCGGGAACACCCCCATTTCACAGGGCTGGATCTTCTCCAGCTCTTGAGGAGAGCCCCAGCGTGGTCTAGGGACAATGGGACAGCTGTGTGTCAGATGAGGGTCCCGGCACAGGGGGTTTCCTCAGCCAATGTGCTGCTGGCTACATGAGGAGGCACGTGGCTCATGGGGAGGGGCAGAAAGCAGCCCCAAACCCATTGTGTCCTCAGGTAGACCTCTCCCTTTGTGTCCTTCCAGGCGGCGGTTGGTGGTCCCAAGGGTCTCCTCCGACACAAACCAACCCATGACCAGCCAACCCAAGGGCAAAGCAATGCCCAAAAGACAACATGGACGCAGAGCCAAGAGATGGCAGCCAACCCTCAGTCCGATAGAGGAGGAAGAGGAGGAGAAGGAGGAAGAGAGGGAGGAAAAGAAGGAGGAGAAAGAGGAAGAGAAGGAGGAGGAGGAAGAGAAGGAGAAGGAATAGGGGAGAAAATCCTCACCGAACGCACAGTGCTGAAGGCGGTGAAGGCCGAGTCCTCCCATCCCCGCGAAGCCTCGGCCTTCATAACGTCTGTAATAGCCGTATTATCGGCAACGAGTTCTGAGGTCAGCCTGCTCAAGGAGCCTGCCTACGGGGCCCTCCAACGGCCACCACCGAGCCGAGGCAGCAAAACCAGCAAAGCTGTCCCTCCATGGAGAGTTCAGAGAAGACTTTAAAGGACAGTCCTGTGAAGAGTCCCTGGAAGGATCCCCTGAAGAGTCCTCCAGAGAGTTCCCTGCTGAGAAACCTCTGTCACCCGCTGCCAAGAACCCTGGCCAGACCCCCGGCTGTCCCCCAGCATCGGCCACCCCGCATGGCCCAACTGTTGGAGGAGCTGCTGAGGAGGCAGTCCCAGGAGGTTTTGACCCGCTCGCTGCTGCCACCAGCCGTTGTCTCCTGCCAGGCTGTGCCTAGATCGGGAGAGGTGGGTGGCAAGCAGGCCAAGCGCCCCGCGCCACACGGCACCCCCAGGACGCAAGAGACCTCCCCGTGGGACAACATCCCACCCAAGAAGAGGAAGATGGTGGTGTGCCAGGTGGAAAAACACTCCAAACCCCTGTGGGAGGGAACGCCGGAGCGGGACGGTGCCGCAGTGGGCAGCAGCAGGCAGCACATGGGCAGCAACAAGCGGAGGGCATCTGATGGCAACACCATGGCCACCAAGCGATGCAGAAACCTGGTGGATGCTGGGGGGCAAAGTGCCCCACGCTCCCCCAGCCTCTCTTCATGGGCTGATAGAGAAGGCGTGGAGCACGCATCCCCACCGCATGCGACCCGCACCCACCCACTCCAGCCCCAGCCCCACTCTCCCACATCTCTCTCTCTTTCTTAATTCATTAAAGGTTTGATGTTTGGTTCACAGTGCATCTGCCTGCGGTCATTCCTGCAGTGGGAGGCACGGGGGTTAACGCAGCCCGTGCCGCATGTGTACATCTGACCCTCCACCTCTTCACCCCTGTATATGAGGAATCCCCCAAGGTTGTGGATGGAGACTGTCCTGGTTTGAGATAAAACAGAACCAATTTCGTTCAGTAACTTCGCTTCTTAGCGGGGCCTCTTCTAACTACTAAAATAACTGCATATTGTGCAGACAGTGTTCACTCTCTCAGAGAGATCAGACCAATTGTTTATAGCTGATGCCCAGGCATGGGATGCAGAGAGGCTCCTGCTTATACTTATTGCTATAACCCCCAAGGCCAACCAACTTTGTTATTTGCCCCGTCGGAGGGTCGGAAGCGGAAAAGCATAGTGGGGTCCCACCTGGAGGGAGGAGCGGACAGGACAGGTGACCCAAAACTGACCAACAGGGTATTCTATCCTGTGGGAAACCTTGGCTGGTCCGAGGGATCAGAATACGAGTTTAACGTTGACCTTGAGCAGATATCTGTGTACCCTTGAAGAGACTGGGGAGTCCTGAGAAGAGCCAAGTAAAAAGATAAAGGTTGGCAAACATCCTGGCTTTGACCAGAGCATGAACAGTGTGTGATGTGAGAGCGTATCGGGCAAAAGTAGAATGCTAGAATATATGCATAGATAAGCACCTGGGTAAAAGAATATAAAAAAGCACTGCTTGTTAAATAAAGAAATTGGATTGCTGCAACTTGATGTCAGTGTCGTGTCCGTCCCAACAACGACTCAGTATTATCAAGATTTTATCCCGCACATTTACACAAAACAAACAATAATAATCTTTTTTATTACACGTGGCAGGTCAGTGGCAATTCTTCATGCCTAATCTACTGATTACTCTGGTGTCTTGTCATGTTAAGAACATAACTCTCCCTCCTATAGTGGAATTATATTGTTACTGATTCATTGAATAAACTAATTATATTTTCTTCAGTCATGCCACTTGGCCAAGAATAAGGAGAAACATATTAAGGGAGGTAAATATTTATTAGCTTGTCTTCCTCTGACCTTAATTATGTTGGATAAAGCCCAACATTCAAAACAAAACGGAACTCTCTTGTTACTACCTTTTACAAGACACTTCAAGGGGGTATTTATTTAATCTACATTTAGTAATATAAAAGTTTGGTGTATCACTGCATCTAATCCTGTAGACACTCAAGACAGCCAGCAGAGAGCACGGAGCACCTCTGGGGAAGTGAGTCCTCTCACCTGTCTTTGGCACTGTCTTATGATTCAATAAATAGCCCCAAAAGAGTGCCTATATCTCTCCATTTCCAACAGAGAGCCTACACGAGAAATTTAAACTACATTCCTAACCTTAGGGTGGCTAAACTTAGACTACACAAATCTTGATCATGAAGAAAAACTCTATGAAAGACGTATGTTGTATATCTCAGGAAAGTACACGAAGGGTTAACAGCCCATTTCCACCTTTTCTATCTACACTCAATTGTTACAGGGAGTCACTGCGTGTGTGACAATATATGTAGAATCATTGAATCATAGAATTGTCTAGGTTGGAAGAGACCCTTGGGATCATCGAGTCCAACCATCTACCCTACTCTACAAAGTTCTCCCCTACACCATATCCCCCAACACCACATCTAAACGTCTCTTAAACACATCCAGGGATAGTGACTCAACTGCCTCCCTGGGCAGTCTATTCCAATGCCCGACCACTCTTGCTGTGAAAAATTCTTTCCTAATGTTCAGTCTAACTCTACCCTGTTGGAGCTTGAAGCCATTCCCTCTTGTTCTGTCATTAATTACCTGTGAGAAGAGACCAGCACCAACCTCTCTACAGTGCCCTTTCAAATAGTTGTAGAGAGTGATGAGGTCTCCCCTCAGCCTCCTCCTCCTCCAACTAAACAGTCCCAGCTCCTTCAACCGCTCTTCGTATGATTTGTTTGCTAGGCCCTTCACCAGCTTCGTTGCCCTCCTCTGCACTCCCTCCAGCACCTCGATATCTCTCTTGTATTGAGGTGCCCAAAACTGGACACAATACTCGAGGTGTGGCCTCACCAGTGCTGAGTACAGGGGCACAATCACCTCCCTACTTCTGCTGGCCACGCTATTTCTAAGACCAGCCAGGATGCCGGTGGCTTTCTTGGCCACCTGGGCACACTGCCGGCTCATATTCAGCCCCTTGTCAATTAGAACCCCCAGGTCTCTTTCTGCCCGGCAGCTTTCCAGCCACACCTCCCCAAGCCTGTAGCGCTGCACGGGGTTATTGTGGCCCAAGTGCAGGACCTGACACTTGCCCTTGTTGAAACTCATACCATTGATGTTGGCCCAATGATCCAATCTAAGTCTCTCTGTAGAGCTTCCCTATCCTCCTGGGAATCAACACTCCTGCTTAACGTGGTGTCATCTGCAAACTTGCTGATGATACACCCTATGTCCTTATTGAGATCATCAATAAAGACGTTAAACAGAAATGGTCCCAACACTGAGCCCTGAGGCACACCACTTGTGACCGGCCGCCAGCTGGATTTAAATCCATTGAGCACCACTCTTTGGGACCTTCCAGTCAGCCAGTGCTTGATCCAGCGGATCGTATGCTCATCCAGGCCCTGCGAAGCCAGTTTTTCCACGAGAATTGTATGGGGGATAGTATCGAATGCTTTTCGAAAGTCCAGGTATACAATACCAACAGCCTTTCCCTCGTCCAATATTCTGGTTATCTTGTCATAGAAGGAGATGAGGTTCGTTTGGCAGGACCTGCCTTCCATAAACCCATGCTGACTAGGCCTCGCCCCCTGGTAACTAGGCCTGATCCCCTGGTACTAGGCCTGATCCCCTATATATATGGGGGGAAATTAAAAGTGTTTCTATCCTCTTTGTAATATGCTATCTTTCATTATCACCAAGTTCAAAAAGCGGGGAGGATGGGCAAATGATGTCATAGTTCCTTCCTCTAACAGTAATTTAAAAACTGGTAAACATTGTCTGAGAAGATGGAAAGTACTTGCCTTTCTGCAAGTCTCGCCCGGTCGCTTCCAAGGGTAATAGCTCATTTTGCTGAGGTGAAGACACAGTTTTTGTTGATTGGTGGTTTTTGTTGATTTTGTTTTGTTGTTGGAATCTTGTAATACTCAGCTAAATATATCCCAAGAGGGAAAAAAAATGCAAAGTGTACTATATTGGCAGCACTGCTGTTTAGGAAGGAGTGACTAATTCCATACTTACCAGATTTATAGCACATTTCCTTTATTGCTCTTTCCTCTTCAATATCTGTAGCAGTCTTAGGCACCCAATTAGAAACATCTATAGGACAGATTTCTAAAAGATTACTAGTTATCTATACAAAGGCCTCCAATAATTCTTAAGAATCAAATACCATAATGAATTTCATTTCTGTCATGGGTGTTTCTTTTCTGACTGCAACCTCTGCTTCTGGGCAGAAAAATGATTCCGTAATATTAGGTATTGCCAAGTGCAATGGAATTGCAGTTACAACACCTATTAAGAAGTTAATGTTTGTTGATTTAAAATGAGTGAAAAAAAATCTTCAGTCCTTATTTGCAAAACAGTCCTTCATTTACACCCAAAAGGAAATCTTGTGACTAAACATGTCCCCAGGGAGCGCTTGTCACAAAACCTCTGCCCAAAGTTACTGTCCTGTAACGCCTGCCAGCAGAGCTGGTGAAATGAGCGCTCCTTCTCTGTCTCAGTTCAGGCTACTAAGACGAGCAAAGCCCTGCTCTTTCTGTTGTTGAAGTTAACGTGGCCAACTCAGACTGAAACCGAGTTTGGAGGCCCTAACAGGCAGCCCTGCCCGCTCACCCGAAGGACAGCGGGAAAAGAAAAGGCGGCTCGGGGCTGCCTGAGAACTAGCACCGTCATTTGCAGGGTGCACGCAGGAGAGTAGGTTGTTCTCTCACGCTCTGGGAATGTGCAATTCATTCCATCACTCTGAATCTCTCATCTCTGAGTGAGATACAGTCAACGGTTTAACTACAGTTCACAAAAAGGGAATAAATAATAATGTAAATATATACATATAGACACTGCAGTTAATCTAGTGAAGAGTTTTGTCTGGTTTCTCTTCGCTAGACTCGAGAGTAACTTTCTGCAATAAAATGAGACCGCCTTCAGAGTTTAGGAAATCAGTCAAACAAATTATTTAAGTTGAAGTCACTCGGCTATCTTTTGTAAACAAACCTGTGACTTCACCTTCAGTGATGAGTGTCTACAGCCCCTGTTCCAAAGTTTGTTTCCTGGGAAATAAGTACCTGCTGAATTTGTGATTTCATCCCCAAATTCTGAGAATTTTTGAATGGTGGATCACATCATCTGAATAGTGGATCACATTTTAAACTTCATTGAATGAAAAAGAAGTGAATTGTACCACCATTGAAATATACAGCTAGGCATTTCACAGGGGTTAGAAAACATTGCCTCACTCACATCTGGGGACTACCAGTTCCAATATTTTGAGGATTAGCTGGAAGCTATTTCCAAAACTTGTCAACAACTCTTTTCTAACAATGTAATTGTTATTATAATACATCAGTTGTGATGTATACACTGCAGGAGTCCAAAAAACCCATTCTGCTTCCTTGTAAAAGAGAGAAAAAACTCTTTACAGTTCTCTTCCTCTTCGTCATCCTCTTCATCCTCCTCGTCGTTGAGGTTTATAATCAGTGGAGGGTGAACGGGTAGTAAAATATTCTTTTGATTTCTGAGTGATTCTTGATGATGGGCCGGAGGCAGAATCCCTTCTTGTACACCCTGTGGCAATGGGGCATCTGCAGACAAGAACATTATATTTATTTTATTCGGAGGGAACTAGAATATCAAGTCCAGGTTCAGACCAGCAGGTACAGTTTTTAAATCATTATATTGAAGGAATCATTAAATAGACAGATTGTGCCTTTTAGGAAAAATCTTCTGCGGAGGTTGACGTCTTCCAACTACAAGAAAGTAGGAAAGACGCTCTCTTCCGAGAGCATCTTCCAACTACAGAGAGTAGGAAGAATCACGGGCACTCACTCCTCTGAATGGACAGATGAGGCAGTGCTGAATAAGGCCTTTTGAAAAGAGGAACACTTTGACCATTCTACGCTATTTTAAAAAGGCTGGCTGTCTCTTCCAGCTGGTGGATAGATTAATTTGAGGCAGAAACCTTCTTTCTTCCAATACCTTTTAAGATATTTACAGCTTAGGGAAACACACAATCAGTAATACCTGGGCTGAAGTGAGTGAGTTCAGGACCCCACCTGTGAAACTCGTTTAAACATGCTGAATAATAGGCAGGCCTGTATCGCTCCTCATGGCATCAGTTTTGGAGGATTTAGCAATGCTAAGATTACCTTTTTTTGGCTTGTAGACGTTCTTTTGCTATCAATTTTCTGAATCACAATTCTCTTTACTAAGTACAAAATGTAGATTTTGAGAAAGAATATCAAGTTCACAAAAATAATTTGCACTTAATTAGAAGAAAATCAGAAAAGATATTCTTTTCCTTAGGAATTTATATCTACCCATAATATTTGCAGCAAAACCATTCCAGTACAGGGATAGCATTTTCTGAGAGCCAGGAAATGCAACGGACTGAAAATAAAAATGATGAAAAATGGTAAGTCTATTTGTGTTGTTCAAGCTGACCAATTTGCAGCTCTATATACAATCAGGATTCTGTGCATTATATTAAAAATATCAAAGAAATAAGATGAAGCGTGGGCATTTTCTGTTATTCCACTTGCTGTTATTCTTCCGCATCTCTTGCTTGCCTAGGAGCAGCATGCGTATCCTAGCAAACCCATTTCAATAACACTCCTGCAGATCAGATTTGTTGTATTTCATGCCAGAGAAAGTAAGATACAACACTTTACCTTGATAGAGCCTTTGTCAGTGTCCAGAATAGGATATTATTAGCCCTGGGTAGTGTAAGCCAAATCAAACTTGAATTCGTTTAACAAGATTTCTAAGTATTAAAACAAATCAATACACTTTTCGTATTTGCAATGTTATTGTGCAGCACACGAACTTTGAATTCATCCATATTGCAGTAAAAAGGAAAAGGCCTGCGTCCATTTTCTCTTTCTGATTGTTGGACGTTGCTCTTCTACAGGATGCCCTTGTCCGCAGTGCCTCTTAGGCACAGTCTCTGACTCACACCAGACCCAATGTCATGCCTATGTGGTGGGCACGGCAGCACCAGCTGCCTGGCGCCGACACGGGGGAAGTGGAAACTGCACTGGAAGCAGTATGGGCACTCACAGAAAGAGCACACGACCCCTTGCCATGGGGTTAGTTAGGCTCAACATGCCCAGATATGACAGGCTACCCTTTCCTGGGGGAATTTCAGGAACTCAAGGTGTTTGCTTCTGACTAGAGGTCTCTCTGGAGTTCTCTGGTGACACCTGTCCACAGCTCTGGAGATAAGGCCCAGGAACAACTCTGGTTTAGTCCACTTCTTCATCCATCTATGACACGCCATGCCGACTCGCTGAAATGAGCAGTGCTGGTACAGGCAGGGCCGCAGCGGAACCCCTTTTTGGCCACAAACCGGGCCTTTCTGGAGCTTTTCTGAGGCAGGAAAGGCTGGGCCAGTGCAGGGACACTCGCAGGGTGTTATCAGGATGGCTGTGACAAGCCAAGGGACGACACTCCAAGGTATGAGGGATGGGGCGCGAGCGAGGGCCCTCAGCCTCTTGCTCCAAGATGTGCTGGGTATACTGCAGCACACTCGTAGTCTTATGAAGAGGAGCCAGGGGCTCCTGAGGCAAGAGGAGCCAATGGGGAAACACAGGTAAACACCTCAAAGGAAGGCCACCTGGAGAACAGCACAAAGGGGGACCCATCTTAAGTGCCTCTATGCAAACGCACACGGCGTGGGGAGTAAACAAGAGGAGTTAGAGACGTGTGCACACCTCCAGGTCTATGATCTCATTGGCATCACAGAGACGTGGTGGGATGGCGCCTATGACTGGAGTGGTGGAATAGAGGGATACGGGCCCTTTAGGAAGGACAGGCAGGGGAAACAAGCAGGGGGTGTTGCCCTCTATGCCAATGACCACCTGGAGTGAGTGCATGGAGCTCCACCTAGGGATAGATGAGGAGCCGACAGAGAATTTATGAGTCAGGATTAAAGGGAACCGATCTTTGTCGGTGACATGGATAGTGGGATTGAGTGCGCCTTCAGCAAGTTTCCCATTGACACCAAGCTGCCTGGAGTGGTTGACACGCTGGAAGGAAGGGATGCCATCCAGAGGGACCTGGACAGGCTGGAGAGGTGGGCCCATGCCAACCTCATGCAGTTCAAACAAGGCCAAGTGCAGGGTCCTGCACCTGGGTCGGGGCAATCCCAAGCACAAATGCAGGCTGGGCAGAGAATGGATGGAGAGCAGCCCTGAGGAGAAGGACTTGGGGTTGCTGACCGACGAGAAGCTCAACATGAGCCGGCAACGTGTGCTCACAGCCCAGAAGGCCAACCATATCCTGGGCTGCATCAAAAGAAGCGTGGCCAGCAGGGCGAGGGAGGGGATTCTGCCCCTCTACTCCATTCTTCTGAGACCCCACCTGGACTATTGTGTCCAGCTCTGGATGCCTCCACATAAGAAGGACATGGACCTGTTGGAGCGGGTCCAGAGGAGGGCCATGAAGATGATCAGAGCACCTCTGCTGGGAGGACAGGCTGAGAGAGTTGGGGGTGTTCAGCCTGGAGAAGAGAAGGCTCGGGGGAGACCTTATAGCAGCTTTCCAGCATCTGAAGGGGGCCTACAAGAAGGCTGGAGAGGGACTTTTTACAAGGGCATGTAGTGATAGGATGAGGGGTAATGGCTTCAAACTGGAAGAGGGGAGATTTAGATTAGACATGAGGAAGAAATTTGTCACTCTGAGGTTGCTGAGCACTGGCCCAGGTTGCCCAGAGAAGTTGTGGATGCCTCATCCCTGGAGGTGTTCAAGGCCAGGGTGCATGGAGCTTTGAGCAACCTGGTCTAGTGGGAGGTGTCCCTGCCCATGGCAGGGGACTTGGAACAGGATTATCTTTAAGGTCCTTTCCAACCTAAACTATTATATTATTCTATGGTTCGATGACTTGCTCTCACTTTGGCTTCCCCCGATTTCTGACATCTGTCTTGGTTCCCTGCCCTGGAGTCTTACCCCGTTCCAGGTTCTGGCTGTCTACTAGGACTCCTGGTAGACAAGAGCTCTTCTTAGAATGGACTGAGGGAAAAATCCCAACTTATAATTTTTTTTTTTCCATAAATACTCTGATTTTCAGATATTATACTGCCTTGTACACTAGTACTGTACTTCAATAGCCTGCATCCAGTGTTCAAGCCTGAAAAATTTATTCGAAACGATGAACTGGAAGTACACCTGCACACACAGCATTGTAATCTGATGTTATCTGTCTGAGGGGGGTCTCATCCATCTCACATGTTGTGCTCTGTCAACAGATATTGCTACTCGTGGCCCTACCAACCTCCTCCCACCACCACACACACTACTTTTCATATTTCTTACATCATCACCTGCCTACTCACCACTTTTACTACTAGAAAGATTTGATCTAGCAAATACCCAAGTAAAGCAACACTTTTACTCTGTGGACCTTGGCAACCTCAATTGCTGTTTGCGAGTTCATCTTTCATGTCACTGACACTTAGGAAGATCCCTAAAATGACAGCTAAAAAAAATCATACGCAACCCTATTCAAATGCCAATACAATTCCTTTCTTTGCCTTCAACTTGCTGGGATAGCAGATTAAAAATTCTTGGTTTTAATTAACGGGGGAGGTGATTCAGTAGTCCAGGTATAACAGTATTATGGTGACAAATAGACACTTGGGTTTGTATCCTGGGTATGAACAACATCCCAGCTGACATCTGTAAGTGCCAAGTTGCCGGTTATTTCTTAACGGGTTTCTGCGTAATTTTTTAGAGGAAAACAAAGTCACATTTGAAAATATTTGAATATTTGAAGGTCAGTTTCACCCAGTTCCAGACATTAACAGCTGGCTCTAGGAGCAGCATCTCAAAACCACGCCGCTTTTGGTCTCTAGTCAGTACGACTGGGCCATCCCCTGAGACATGATGGGGTCTGGAGCCAAAGGCCATCACCCAGGTATCAACACCTAAATCCCCAGTGCTGAAATGGATGCAATGACAGAGAGCCCTACACCCACCCCCGGATTTTCACCAGGTGCAATATAAATGTTTCTTTGAAGAACAAACCTGTTTTGAAGGACTTTGTGTTAAATAACGGATTTTGCAGAAATTCAGGTAGTTGCTATAAGCAGAAATTACAAACATGGACTATTTATTCAGAATCAATATAATGTTGGTTCAATAAGAAAGTGATGAGTTATCCTCATGTGCGGTTTTTAACTTGTGTGTTCTTTGGGTATGTCGTGGTTTAGGCCAAATCCACCACTGGGGACCCGAGGGACCCCAGACGGGACCGACAGATGCTCCCCTCTACCCCTCTACAAAGAGAGAGGCAGAGGAGGAAAAAGAGACTTACGAGTTTAGAAGAAACTAAACTACTTTAATGAAATATTAATAATAAAATAAAAAGAAATAATGAAAAATATATACAAAACCATATCAAGCTCCCGAGATGACAATCACGTCACCGGCTGGCACTGGGGCAGTCCCAGGCTGGACTCAGTGACGGACGGGAACTGGATTCCGGATCCGGAGTCAGGATTGGGATCACAGGCAGACAAACAGAGTCCTCCTCAGACGTCGGCCATTGAAGGAAGAACGCGTGACCCTTTGATCCCTCAGCTTTTCTACTGAGCATGAGGCAGATGGGATGGAATACCCTGTTGGTCAGTTTGGGGTCACCTGTCCTGTCCGCTCCTCCCTCCAGGTGGGACCCCACTATGCTTTTCCGCTTCCGACCTTCCAACGGGGCAAATGATAATGTTGGTTGGCCTTGGCTGTTATGACAATAAGTGTAAGCAGGAGCCTCTCTGCATCCCATGCCTGGGCATCAGCTATAAACATTGGTCTTATCACTCTCAGAGAGTGAACATTTTCTGCACAATATGCAGTTAATTTCAGTTGTTAGAAGAGGCCCAGCTAAGAAGCGAAGTTACTGAACAAAATTGGTTCTGTTTTACCACAAACCAGGACATTCCACCCCTTATTCCATACCATTTGCATCTTGCTCAGATTACTATTACTTTTATACATCAAATTTACGCACACACAGTTATATATGATATGGATATATGCCGGTCACTCATCTACGGTTTATGTTCATATACAAAATTTTAAGTCCATTTAGTTCATGATTGCAGGATCTCATCTCAGGGCAGGAAAGATGGTACAAAATTCATTCTGGTTCGTGCCCATGGGGTAGCATGTTCATCTTGAAGAGCTTGCTGGACGCCACTTGATGAAGCTAGCTCAGGTTTCATCACCACTGTGTTATTCTGAAAAACACTTATTGAACACTGTTAGTATTATGTAGTGATCAGCATCATACTGCTCAGGATTGAGTATTCTCACCAAGGGTTAAATTCCCTTGAGGTACACATTGAACTTCTCCATCCTTCAGCATCACCCACCAAGTACATCCAGGTCCTTGGGCAAAAACAGTCCCACGAATGGGTTTGCTTTTGCCTGAAGCAGGAAAAACCCAAACAGTTTTCCCGAACAAATTCCTTTCATGCACCACAGGGACTTTATCCCCTTCTACAATATGTAAAAGGTCTGATTGAGCAGGACCAGCTCGATTGAAGGATCCCCTGGTGTTAACTAACCAGGTAGCTTGTTGTAAATGCTTGTCCCAATTTTTAAAGGTTCCACCTCCTATAGCTTTTAGGGTGGTTTTAAACAGTCCATTGTATCGCTCAATCTTCCCAGATGCTGGTGCATGATAGGGGATATGATATATCCACTGAATACCATGTTCTTTTGCCCAATTATTTATAAGATTGTTTTTAAAATGAGTCCCATTGTCTGACTCAATTCTTTCTGGCGTGCCATGTCGCCACAAGACCTGCCTTTCAAGGCCCAGGATGGTATTCCAGGCAGTGGCATGAGGTACGGCATAGGTTTCCAACCATCCGGTGCTTGCTTCCACCATTGTAAGCACATAGCGCTTACCCTGGCGAGTTTGAGGGAGTGTGATGTAATCAACTTGCCAAGCTTCCCCATATTTATATTTCAGCCATCGTCCCCCATACCACAAAGGTTTTAACCGTTTAGCTTGCTTGATTTCAACGCATGTTTCACAGTCATGGATACCCTGCGCAATAGCGTCCATGGTTAAATCCACCCCTCGGTCACGTGCCCATTTATATGTTGCATCCCTTCCTTGATGACCTGAAGTGTCATGGGCCCACCGAGCTAAGAATAGTTCACCTTTATGTTCCCAGTCCAAGTCTGTCTGGAAAATTTTAGCAGCCTGATCCGCTTGCTGATTGTTTTGATGTTCCTCAGTGGCCCGACCCATGGGTACATGGGCATCTACGTGACGTACCTTTACGACTAGGTTTGCTAGCCGGTCGGCAATGTCTTGCCACAGCTCAGCAGCCCAGATGGGTTTACCTCTGCGCTGCCAGTTGCTCTGCTTCCACTGCTTTAGCCACCCCCACAGAGCATTTGCCACCATCCATGAGTCAGTATAGAGATAGAGTATTGGCCACTTTTCTCGTTCAGCAACGTCCAATGCCAGCTGGATGGCTTTTACCTCTGCAAATTGACTCGATTCACCTTGTCCTTCAGCAGCTTCCGCGACTCGTCGTGTAGGACTCCATACAGCAGCTTTCCACCTTCGATGTTTTCCTACAATACGACAAGACCCATCAGTAAACAAGGCATACTGTTTCTCATTATCTGAGAGTTCATTATATGGTGGAGCTTCCTCAGCACGTGTCACCACCTCCTCTGGTGGCATCCCAAAGTCTTTGCCTTCGGGCCAATTTGTGATCACTTCTACGATTCCTGGGCGATTTGGGTTTCCTATTCGAGCTCGTTGCGTGATTAAGGCAACCCACTTACTCCAGGGTAGTATCGGTGGCATGATGAGTAGAAGGAACTTTACCCTTAAACATCCAGCCCAGTACTGGTAATCGGGGCGCCAGGAGGAGCTGTGCCTCAGTACCAATTACTTCTGAAGTAGCTCTAACTCCTTCGTATGCTGCCAAGATTTCTTTCTCAGTTGGAGTATAGTTGGCCTCGGAGCCTTTATATCCCCGACTCCAGAATCCCAGGGGTCAACCTCGAGTCTCCCCTGGTGCTTTCTGCCAAAGGCTCCAGGTAGGGCCATTGTCCCCGGCTGCGGTGTAGAGCACATTTTTAATGTTCCGTCCAGTTTGGACTGGTCCAAGGGCTACTGCATGCACAATCTCTTGTTTAATTTGCTCAAAGGCTTGTCGTTGCTCAGGGCCCCACACAAACTCATTTTTCTTTCGAGTCACTTCATAGAGAGGTTTCACAATCTGGCTATAACCTGGAATATGCATTCTCCAGAAACCCGCAACACCTAAAAAGGCTTGTGTTTCCTTTTTGTTAGTAGGTGGGGACATAGATGTTATTCGGTTAATTATATCCATTGGGATCTGGCGATGGCCATCTTGCCACTTAATTCCCAAAAACTGGATTTCTCGTGCAAGTCCCTTGACCTTACCTCTTTTAATGGCAAAACCTGCTTTCAGAAGAATCTTAATTATTTTCCTACCTTTGTGGAAAACTTCTTCTGCTGAATTACCCCACACAATGATGTCATCGATGTATTGTAGGTGTTCTGGAGCTCCACCCTTCTCCAGTGCAGTCTGGATCAGTCCATGGCAAACAGTAGGGCTGTGTTTCCACCCCTGGGGCAGTCGATTCCAGGTGTACTGGACACCCCTCCAGGTGAAAGCAAACTGTGGCCTGCACTCTGCCGCTAAAGGAATAGAGAAAAAGGCATGAGCAATGTCAATTGTAGCATACCATTGGGCTGCCTTTGACTCCAGTTCATACTGAAGTTGTAGCATATCTGGCACAGCAGCACTCAGTGGTGGTGTAACTTCATTCAGGCCACGATAGTCTACTGTTAATCTCCAGTCCCCGTCAGACTTTCGCACTGGCCATATAGGGCTGTTAAAGGGTGAGCGAGTTTTGCTGATCACTCCTTGGCTCTCTAGCCGGCGAATCAGGTTATGGGTGGGAATCAGGGAGTCTCGGTTGGTGCGATACTGTCGTCGATGCACCGTGGCAGTAGCAATTGGCACCTGCTGATCTTCAACCCTCAGCAGTCCCACAACAGAAGGGTCATCTGAAAGACCGGGTAAGGTAGACAGCTGTGTAACATCCTCAGTCTCTACAGCTGCTATACCAAAAGCCCACCGATACCCTTTTGGGTCTTTAAAATACCCTCTCTTGAGATAGTCTATGCCAAGGATGCACGGAGCATCTGGACCAGTAACAATGGGGTGTTTCTCCCATTTATTCCCAGTTAGGCTCACTTCAGCTTCTAATACAGTCATTTCTTGAGATCCGCCTGTCACTCCAGAAATGGTGACAGTTTCTGCCCCTTTATGATTCGATGGCAATAGGGTACACTGTGCACCAGTGTCCACTAGGGCTTTATACTTTTGTGGCTCTAATGTGCCAGGCTATCGAATCCACACAGTCCACTAAACTCGGTTGTCCCTCTCCTCCTCCTGGCTGGAGGCAGGGCACCTCTAATGTTGACCGTAGTACCTACGATTATCAGATCGGTTCCTACCTGGTCCGTAGGATCGCCTACCGTAGGTTGGAGCAGCCTTCTTCCTGTCAGAATCCTTTCTCCTACCTGCTTCATTTTGCAGCTCAAGCACCCGTGCCTGTAGGGCTGAAGTAGGTTCTCCATCCCACTTCTTCATGTCTTCTCCATATTCACAGAGGCAAAACCACAGGATATCTCGCATCGGCTTTGATTTGTCTTGAGTCGGAGGGTGCTTTTTCTCTTGAGTAGGAGGGCGTTTCCTCTTAGCAGCTGCAACATGAGTCTGTACAGGGAAAGCATGGAGTTTTTCCTCCACCTTGGTTAGTTTATCAAACAGTTTATCGGTTTGCTCAACTAATCTCTGGGTCATTTGCTCTATTTTCTCAGTCAGTTTCTCAGTCATTTTCTCGGTGGTCACAGTCAGCTTTTCTATGGCTGCCACAGAAAAGGGACGAGAGAGACTGTCTTCATACTGTCGTACCTTATTAACCACTTCATTTACAGTTGGTGTGTCAGTATCGGATCCTCCCCAGACCATTGTTGACAATGTGTGGGAATATGTTGATGGTGCACTTTGTAGAAACCTTTTTAGCATAGATTGTTTGCATGGCATTTCCTCAGGGTCTACAATCCCTTGCCCATCGCTATAAATCACCTCTCGCACAGCCAATTCTCTCAGGTACTTAATACCTTTTTCCATGGTGGTCCATTTACTTGGACGGCATTCGATATCGTCCTTAAAGGGATACCTGCGCTTTATGGCTGACACCAGTCGCCTCCAGAGACTGAGAGTGCTTGTCTTTCTCCCAATCTCTTTATCAATACCTCCATCCTTGGCCAGGTTTCCCAATTGCCTAGCTTCTCTACCATCTAAATCTAGGGTATCTGCCCCACTATCCCAGCATCGGAGCAACCAGGAGACAAGTGTTTCACCTTCATGACGACTAAAGTCCTTCCTGATATTTCTCAGATCTTTCCTAGAGAAGGATTTAACAACTCCCTCTACATCTGAGTCCTCCTGTGGTGAGGCTGCCCTAGAAGGGGCCTCTCCAGCATCTGCTCTAGAAGGACTCTCGCCTCTGTCTGTTTTCAAAGGTCTCTTTCCCTTCTCTGGTCTTGAAGGACCCTCCCCTGGATCTTCTTCAGAACTCTCCCCCAAGCTATCTGACTTGAGGCGGTCTTTGTCGTAAGGGGTAGGGGAAGGAGTTGACCTCTTCTTCTTCCTCCTGGTTACCGGGGCAGCTTGTACCGATTTTGATGGAGTTTGAGTAGTTTTGGTACTGGTTGTAGTGGCTGCAGTAGGTTGTGCCGGGACAGGCGGCGGCGTGGCTTGTGCCGCTGTGGGGGGGGGCACGGCTTGTGCCGGGACGGGCGGCGGAGGGGCCGGTGGTGTTGCGGGGGGGGGGGGCGGCTGCCGGTGGTGCCGGTGCCGGTGCAGGCGGCGGCGGAGGCGCCTGTGCCGTGGTGGTTGGGGGGGCGGCTGCCGGTGGTGCCGGTGCAGGTGGCGGCGGCGGTGGTGCCGGTGCCGGTGCAGGCGGCGGCGGCGGCGGAGGAGGCGCCTGTGCCGTTGCGGTGGGGGGGGCGGCTGCCGGTGGTGCCGTTGCTCCGGGGGGGGCGGCTGCGGCGGGGCCGGGCGGGGCCGCGGTTTGTGCCGCTGCAGATCGCCGAGCGGCTGCGCGGGTCTGAGTGGCGGCAGCGCACGGTCCCCTACAGCTCCCCCTGCACAGATGTTTCACATGAAACCACCCCTGCACCACATTCAGGAGCCCCAACAACAAAATCACGATCTTAACAAGGTACCAGTCCTTATCCTCAGAGCCCAAAAGGCTTCCATGCCCCAGCTCTGAGGGTGTCACATCAGCATAAGTATCAAAGGGCGAAGTAAACATTCCCCAGGTAGAACCGAAAGTATTACTAATAACAGAATCCATCACCTGATGCCCGAGATATACAGGTAGAGCCGTTACCCAACTCATCCTGTTATACATCTGAATTGCGAACCACACCAAAACGGCACCTTTAAATCTTCGCATAAAAAGACAAAGAATAAATGAAATTTGCAACACCTTTGGCAGGTTAGACCAAGTTGACTGCATTAAGGTCCAACAAAGCTGTTTAAAGGCATGATACACGATTTCGTCTAAGAACGACATGATGCAAGCTGTCTGTTCTAATCTCTGAGCAAGTTGGAATTCAAACTATTTGGACAATTTATCACAGCTCTGGTGGAGCACTGTTCGGGCCCCACGTTGGGCGCCAATTAATCTGTCGTGGTTTAGGCCAAATCCACCACTGGGGACCCGAGGGACCCCAGACGGGAACGACAGATGCTCCCCTCTACCCCTCTACAAAGAGAGAGGCAGAGGAGGAAAAAGAGACTTACGAGTTTAGAAGAAACTAAACTACTTTAATGAAATATTAATAATAAAATAAAAAGAAATAATGAAAAATATATACAAAACCGTATCAAGCTCCCGAGATGACAATCACGTCGCCGGCTGGCACTGGGGCAGTCCCAGGCTGGACTCAGTGACGGACGGGAACTGGATTCCGGATCTGGAGTCAGGATTGGGATCACAGGCAGACAAACAGAGTCCTCCTCAGACGTCGGCCATTGAAGGAAGAACGCGTGACCCTTTGATCCCTCAGCTTTTCTACTGAGCATGAGGCAGATGGGATGGAATACCCTGTTGGTCAGTTTGGGGTCACCTGTCCTGTCCGCTCCTCCCTCCAGGTGGGACCCCACTATGCTTTTCCGCTTCCGACCCTCTAACGTGGCAAATGACAAAGTTGGTTGGCCTTGGCTGTTATGGCAATAAGTGTAAGCAGGAGCCTCTCTGCATCCCATGCCTGGGCATCAGCTATAAACAATTGGTCTGATCTCTCTGAGAGAGTGAACATTTTCTGCACAATATGCAGTTAATTTCAGTTGTTAGAAGAGGCCCAGCTAAGAAGCGAAGTTACTGAACAAAATTGGTTCTGTTTTACCTCAAACCAGGACATGGACTCTCTCCAGTAGTTCCCCGTCTCTCTTGAAGTGGGGAGCCCAGAACTGGACACATTATTCCAGTTGTGGCCTCACCAGTGCAGAGTAGAGGGGAAGAATGACCTCCCTCCACCTACTGGCCCCAGTCAGATTCAACACTTGGCTCCAAATAGGCTGGAAAACTGTCCTTACCCCAATGCACCTCAGAAATCAATCTGCATGAACAGGGAACTGTCACTCTCTTTGCAAACTCATCACCGGGGGAGCTGGAAAAATATTTATAAAATCTATAGCTACTTAGAGTCCAGACGATAAAAAGCACAGCACAGGTCCCATGAGAGAAACTGCAATGGGAAAAGGTCTTGCTTTGATTAGGTTGCTGGATAACAGCTTCAAGTTAAGGGATTTCTTGAGCTACCGCAACCATTTGCTGATTTCCCTCCTCTTCCTTCCCCTTTGCTCTTCTCCTCACAAATCAATGGCAAAGGACACAAAGGGACAGACTTCCTTCATTGTATCCAAATGCCCCAGTGCTTCACATGAACACATTTTAAGGAAAAGAGCAACAGAAGTGACTGACAACATGGAAGAAGACTGGGCAATAATCCATTAAAAAAAAACCCAGACAATAAAACGACACCAGAAAATGCAATTGAAATGCCTCCTCTCTTCTTTGGCACTTGGGAAACTTCATCTGGACACTTCTCTCCCCCTCCTGGTTTCCACAGCCCAAGAAAAGACTTGCTGTGGGCCCAGCCCAAAGCCTTTGGGATGGTGAGGGGCACACAAGAGGCAGACAGAGGGAGCTGCCTCTGGTCTGCATCAAGAAGAGGAGGCTCGGGGTGGACCCAGCTGGTGACTACAGCTGAACAAGTGGCACTAGGCCCAGAAGAAATCCCAGCTAGACAAAATGAAAAGATTGTCACCATGAGGCTCCTCAGACACAGCACAAGGGCCCAGAGGGGTTGTGAAGCCTGTCCTTGAGGGTACCCAAACATGACTGAACTAAGTCCCAAGCAACGGGATCCAGCTGGGGCTGCTCTGAGCAGAAGCTTGGACTGAAGACCTCCAAGCGTCTCTACCAACCTCTATGCTTCTGTGGTTCTTCGAAGGTGAGCTGTCCTGCCTTCCCCAGATGGGCAGCGACAGCCACAACCTTGTGGAAGGCGGCCTGTCGCACTACCACCCAGGCCCTTACTTCAGATGAAGAGCCACTATCAAGCATGGGGGGCTTTGCCACTTGCAGGGCACTGGGTCGGTGGGAGGGCCCTCCTGGAACACTGTTGCCCTCTCGGGCAAGCAACATGGCGGGCAGGAGTGAGCCCCAGGAAAGAGGCTTTTGGCCCCCTCGACCCTCCTCCTCTTCCCACATTTGGGCACGTTTCAGGCCACAGCCCCCCCACGCCCAAACATACCCTATTTGGCCACACGCATCAGCCACAGTCCCAATCAACATCACAATGGCTTCCTGATGTCATCAGCCACCTCACACTGCCTGTTCTTGGGGACCTATAAAAGCAGGGGTCCCTGCAGCTGGCCCACAGTTTGCCGAGCTTCCAGGCCCTCGGATGCCAAGCATGCTTGGAAGGAAGAGGAGCTGGAGCAGCGAGGCGCATGGCTGCCCACCTTTGTGTGGAACGCCGCAGAGCCGCTCCCCGCAACCGCAGAGGAGGCAGGCTCATCCCAGGAGGAGGAAGCAGAGGCGGCACACCACTCCTGATGGCACAAGTGCGGATGACCTCGATTCTATAATCAGAGGCATGGAGCGCTTGACCATAAGCTCACCAGGAGATGACACAAGCGCGGCTGACCTCGATTCTATAATCAGAGGCATGGAGCGCTTGACCATAAGCTCACCAGGAGATGGCACAAGCGCGGATGACCTCGATCCTATAATCAGAGGCATGGAGCGCCTCACCATAAGCTCACCAGGAGATGACAGAAGCACGGCTGACCTCGATTCTATAATCAGAGGCATGGAGCGCTTGACCATAAGCTCACCAGGAGATGGCACAAGCGCGGATGACCTCGATCCTATAATCAGAGGCATGGAGCGCCTCACCATAAGCTCACCAGGAGACAGCGTGGAGCCCAAGCGCATCTGCCTGCCAGGGAACAGCCAGAGCAGTGAGGCAGATGGCCGTCCACTTTGGCCACAGAGCCACTCCCTGCAACCAGGGAGGAGGAAGGCACCTGCCAGGAGGAGAAAGCGCAAGCAGCGGAGGAGGAACATCACTCCTCATGGCACAGATGCGAGTGACCTCGCTTCCGCGATGAACGGCACTCAGCGCATGGCTGTAAGCCCACGAGAGAACGGCGTGGAGCCCAAGCGCATCTGCCTGCCACGGAGCAGCCGGTGCAGCGAGGCGGATAGCTGCTCAGCTTGCCGTGGGATGCCACAGAGCCGCTTCCGGCAACCATGAAAGGGGAAGGCGCCTCCCAGGAGGAGGAAGCGCAATCGGAGAGGAGGAGGAACAACAACATCATCACCCCCCATGGCATAATTGTGACTGCCCTGGCTTCTGCAATCAAGAGCATGCAATCCACAGCATGCGATCAACTGCAACACATTTTATGTCTTTAACTTATTAAATTTAACTTATTAAATTAACTTATTAACTAAGTTGGTGAATGTAAAAGTTCTGGGACTGATCTTGCTGTTTGTGCCGTAAATAATTTAAGCAATTAAAACTCGTTCCGCTTGGTTGGTGGTGCTGTTATGGCTGGAGAGACCCATAACAATTTATTGTCATTCTATCACCCGATGAGCCCTCCCCACCTGGGAAAGGGAATTGGGTAAAACAAGGCAACCCGGGAGCTGAAGTATAAACATGTTTAGTAGAGTTAGATTAGGTAATTAACATTAACAGCACATTCTCCTTTTGCTCCTCATCACTTGTTCGTAAAAAAACCTGAAAATCAAAGAAGCGGCGGTGTGTTCACACCTCCTCCCTAAGCCCGCTCCTCACTGCGGGTGCTGCCAAAGCGATGCCAAAAGGTGGGAATTTGGGGAAAATACCCGGCACAGTATTGAAATACAGGTCCGAAAGCCCCGTATGTGGATTTAAACCGCTGCTACCCCACGGAAGGGCTCCACGTGCAATTTCCTGCTGCGAGTCTCACTGCTGTTCCGCACCGCTTCCAAAAAGTTCTGATGCAAGAAGAGAATGTGGCGCAGGTTCTCTGGCGCCAGGACAGCGCGCCGATGCTCCAGGGTGCTTTCCCCGGCAGCGAAGGCATGGTCTGGCAGGAGGGTGGTGGCAGGGATGGCGAGGTACTGCCGGCTCAGCTGCCCCGCGGCCGGGAAGCGATGCTCATTGTTCTGCCACCAGTGCAGCGGCTGGTGCTGCGCTTGCAGAGGGGCTCCAGGATGTAGTTTTCCAGTTGCTGGTGGATCTCGGGGTTCTCTCCATGGCGTCCTTCCCCAGAAGAATGTCGTAGCTGCTCTGAGACGGGGCGCTGGCACATGGGTCCTTGCGAGCAGGCAGCTGGCTGCCGGCATCTGCGCCTGTGGCTTTGGAATCCGAGTTTGGCACCCCAGACTGGGTGGCAGATGGGGACTGGCGGTTGCAAACTCGCAACAGCGTGGTTCTCACTGGCTGGTGCAGCTCGCTTCTCAGGCTGGGGCTGAGAAACCGCATCTCCTGGAAGCGCTGCCCAAATCAGAGGCCTCTTTGGGTCGGGCGTCCCTTTTTTGGTTTCCTGGTTTGTGCTCGACGGGCCCTTGAGGACACTGCATGTCCGCTGCGGTGTCCTGGTGCTGTAGTAAAATCCCTAACATGGGTTCAATTACAGCATGTCTGCCTTTACCAAAGACAGCAAACTCTCCTTTGGAGCAGGGAATTTGAACCCTCGCTTTGAAATGGACCTTTGAAACCATCTTCATGAGTGGAACTGGAATATTAAGATTTAATTTGAAAAAGGAAAGGGGATTTGGATTAGGGAAATGGAAGGTTCTGGGGAATGATTCTGAAAATTGGTGTTGGCATATTAACGAGACCCAGCAACCCGTATTGGCTTTGGACAGAGAATCAGTCAAAAGAGAAGACAGGAAAAATTAATTTGCCTCCTGCTTGGATGGCAGAAATCTACGAGAGGCAATAGAAGTCAGATGGTTGAAGAAGATCTTGCTTGGATTTGAGTTTGCCCGGATCGGATGGCTGCAAAGCCTATTGCGAAACCCAATCATTTTTGTGATCGTAGTGATTTTTGTTTGTGTTTTGTTTGGATGTCTTAAGAGTATCGTTATCAAGCAATTATCTCAACCTTATGTATTAGTGATACGGGATAGGAAATGAGGCTCACTGAAGTACAGAAAGACTTGGCTAAGTCTCAAAGGGAGGGAATTGTTGTAGTAAAATCGACATAAACCAGGAAAATTAAATGTAAAATGTAATTGAAGCAATAAAGGAAACCTGCTGCTGCTCAAGTCCTCTCTACTGCCCCAACACTAGTTATTTACCTAATCTCAATATAGGGAAATATTTAGTAGACACGATTTCTCTATGATTCAGTTAAGGAACTACCCAGCAGACAGTGTAGCACTGTTGATAAGCAGGGTATTCCTATCAAGAGAGCGACGAACTGTAGGCCTGGTCAGCAAACCCAGAAACCCACTTGGAACTGCCAAGATCAGAGGAAAAGCAGGTAAAAGGTGGTTCCGGCCGGGGGGAGATGGTGACCACCGACTCATTGACCACCTCCCCAAACGATACCACCTATTAAAAACATAAGAGTGGAAAAAGAAGACAGAGTCTGCGCATTCATTTACGTGGGAAGCAAAGAAATCTCGACCAATCATTGGAGGGAATGACAGTGAATATGTATTAATTGTTTGAATATGTAAGAATCAATGTGTAAAAGTGAAGCTGTTTGGAACTAAGGTGAGCGCTCCCATTTTGGGACAAGCACCCATTTCTGCGCATTAATGGCATAAAATTAGAAATACCTCTGCTCTGTGCATTACTGGCTTGCCCAGCAGGTAAAGAACCCAGATTTGGGAGGACAGTGGAGTGTCCTTAAGGGGTCCTGAGCGGCCCTTATGGGGTCCTGGGGGGGACTCTTGCAGGCCAGAGGGAGTCTGGGGCAGCCCTTCAAGGACCTGGGGGTCCCCTCTGGTGCCTCTGGGGAGGGTTTTGTGGCTGGAGAGGGCCGAGCTGGTTTCAAGAGGTGCTTCCTCCCTTTCTCCAGCCCACCCAGCTCCCCTGACACAGCCACCCCCCAGGTTGGTGGGTGCCAGCAGTGCCAGCCTGTCCCACTGGGTCGGGCACTGAGGGGGGCACAGCCCCAGCTGCGGGACGGGAGGAGGAACCACAGCACCAGGGATAAAACGTTGGTCTCTATTTCTTTAACATTTCCCATGGGGAGCACCCCAGGGTTGCGCGGCTGCACCGCAGCTGGTGCCAGGAGGGACTCCAATGTCTCCCCGTTTCCACAGATTACTAAAAATGATCAATAATACAGCATTGGTCACACGTTAAGGAAAGGGATACAATCAAAAGGCTTCTGTGTGAGCCGACTCGGGCAGGACGCAGGAACGACCACAAGATCACAGAAGACAAAGAACAAATGTGATCTCAATACCTCACGAATTGGGGGGTCTCCCCAGCAACGCCCGGGCAGAGGGACACACGCAGGGGATGCAGGCGCCACAGGGCGGGAGAAAGTCCTTGTTAGCAGCAGCGTGAGCTCCAACTCGCTCTTCTCGCCTGCTTTTCAAGGGTTCAAGCAGGTGTAGTTGTTACTAGTTTTTACGTAGTTTTTACAGGCCTGTGTCTTTGTAGATACTTGATGTCTTTTGTTCCCTTTTTTATTTAAAAGTAAGAAGTTTACAAGCAAACAAAAAAAACCCCACACACCTCTTCTACCTGTTTGTCACAGTAATGGAAAAAATTAATTACAAGTGAACACTTGTCTTGACGCCAGATGCTCTCTAGGCTGTATTCTGGAGATACTGAGCCCCTCTTCTATCATTGAGGCAGTGTGAAGAAACCGCCCCTGCGTATGTTAGCGTGGGATGCTGTCTGAGGGAGAGCTTTTGGCAGCATCCGTGGGATTGAATTAAACAACACCAGTGAGTATTCCCATGACCTGGACCTTGATCATCGGTACTGTTAAACCATTTGGAGGTTTAAAGGTGTTCGGTGAAGGGGCAAAATCATTTTGGCAGAAAATATAGTTTAGTTTTTGAAAGAAAAGTACTGCTTTCAGGATGAGAACACGGTTTGCCTGACTGTTGATAGCTTTAATGTTTTCATGTATGTGCTGGCAGTATTAAGAGAGTGGAGGAGAAGCACAAAAGGGGAAAATGGCCACAGCTGGGAATGACTGCTATTTCCATTTTTATTCCCGCTATGCACAGGTAGATGCTGTAGATTTTAGAGTGGTTTGTATCCTTGATTTTCTTGACATGTCATGTTGAAAGGGAGGTTTATTGTGGAAAGTTAGAAGTTGGTATGTCACTCTGCCTGGGTTATGGCAGCATCTGTAGATCAAATATCTGATCTTTGGAAGTGGTGAGAAGAGCTAATGATCATCTAAACTATGGGCAATTTCTCCTGGGAACTCTGCTCACATACCCAAAGAACACACAAGTTAAAAACCGCACATGAGGATAACTCATCACTTTCTTATTGAACCAACATTATATTGATTCTGAATAAATAGTCCATGTTTGTAATTTCTGCTTATAGCAACTACCTGAATTTCTGCAAAATCCGTTATTTAACACAAAGTCCTTCAAAACAGGTTTGTTCTTCAAAGAAACATTTATATTGCACCTGGTGAAAATCCGGGGGTGGGTGTAGGGCTCTCTGTCATTGCATCCATTTCAGCACTGGGGATTTAGGTGTTGATACCTGGGTGATGGCCTTTGGCTCCAGACCCCATCATGTCTCAGGGGATGGCCCAGTCGTACTGACTAGAGACCAAAAGCGGCGTGGTTTTGAGATGCTGCTCCTAGAGCCAGCTGTTAATGTCTGGAACTGGGTGAAACTGACCTTCAAATATTCAAATATTTTCAAATGTGACTTTGTTTTCCTCTAAAAAATTACGCAGAAACCCGTTAAGAAATAACCGGCAACTTGGCACTTACAGATGTCAGCTGGGATGTTGTTCATACCCAGGATACAAACCCACGTGTCTATTTGTCACCATAATACTGTTATACCTGGACTACTGAATCACCTCCCCTGTTAATTAAAACCAAGAATTTTTAATCTGCTATCCCAGCAAGTTGAAGGCAAAGAAAGGAAATTGGCATTTGAATAGGGTTGCGTATGATTTTTTTTAGCTGTCATTTTAGGGATCTTCCTAAGTGTCAGTGACATGAAAGATGAACTCGCAAACAGCAATTGAGGTTGCCAAGGTCCACAGAGTAAAAGTGTTGCTTTACTTGGGTATTTGCTAGATCAAATCCTTCTAGTAGTAAAAGTGGTGAGTAGGCAGGTGATGATGTAAGAGAAATGAAAAGTAGTGCGTGTGGTGGTGGGAGGAGGTTGGTAGGGCCACGAGTAGCAATATCTGTTGACAGAGCACAACATGTGAGATGGATGAGACCCCCCTCAGACAGATAACATCAGATTACAATGCTGTGTGTGCAGGTGTACTTCCAGTTCATCGTTTCGAATAAATTTTTCAGGCTTGAACACTGGATGCAGGCTATTGAAGTACAGTACTAGTGTACAAGGCAGTATAATATCTGAAAATCAGAGTATTTATGGAAAAAAAAAAATTATAAGTTGGGATTTTTCCCTCAGTCCATTCTAAGAAGAGCTCTTGTCTACCAGGAGTCCTAGTAGACAGCCGGAACCTGGAACGGGGTAAGACTCCAGGGCAGGGAACCAAGACAGATGTCAGAAATCGGGGGAAGCCAAAGTGAGAGCAAGTCATCGAACCATAGAATAATATAATAGTTTAGGTTGGAAAGGACCTTAAAGATAATCCTGTTCCAAGTCCCCTGCCATGGGCAGGGACACCTCCCACTAGACCAGGTTGCTCAAAGCTCCATGCACCCTGGCCTTGAACACCTCCAGGGATGAGGCATCCACAACTTCTCTGGGCAACCTGGGCCAGTGCTCAGCAACCTCAGAGTGACAAATTTCTTCCTCATGTCTAATCTAAATCTCCCCTCTTCCAGTTTGAAGCCATTACCCCTCATCCTATCACTACATGCCCTTGTAAAAAGTCCCTCTCCAGCCTTCTTGTAGGCCCCCTTCAGATGCTGGAAAGCTGCTATAAGGTCTCCCCCGAGCCTTCTCTTCTCCAGGCTGAACACCCCCAACTCTCTCACCCTGTCCTCCCAGCAGAGGTGCTCTGATCATCTTCGTGGCCCTCCTCTGGACCCGCTCCAACAGGTCCATGTCCTTCTTATGTGGAGGCATCCAGAGCTGGACACAATAGTCCAGGTGGGGTCTCAGAAGAATGGAGTAGAGGGGCAGAATCCCCTCCCTCGCCCTGCTGGCCACGCTTCTTTTGATGCAGCCCAGGATATGGTTGGCCTTCTGGGCTGTGAGCACACGTTGCCGGCTCATGTTGAGCTTCTCGTCGGTCAGCAACCCCAAGTCCTTCTCCTCAGGGCTGCTCTCCATCCATTCTCTGCCCAGCCTGCATTTGTGCTTGGGATTGCCCCGACCCAGGTGCAGGACCCTGCACTTGGCCTTGTTTGAACTGCATGAGGTTGGCATGGGCCCACCTCTCCAGCCTGTCCAGGTCCCTCTGGATGGCATCCCTTCCTTCCAGCGTGTCAACCACTCCAGGCAGCTTGGTGTCAATGAGAAACTTGCTGAAGGCGCACTCAATCCCACTATCCATGTCACCGACAAAGATCGGTTCCCTTTAATCCTGACTCATAAATTCTCTGTCGGCTCCTCATCTATCCCTAGGTGGAGCTCCATGCACTCACTCCAGGTGGTCATTGGCATAGAGGGCAACACCCCCTGCTTGTTTCCCCTGCCTGTCCTTCCTAAAGGGCCCGTATCCCTCTATTCCACCACTCCAGTCATAGGCGCCATCCCACCACGTCTCTGTGATGCCAATGAGATCATAGACCTGGAGGTGTGCACACGTCTCTAACTCCTCTTGTTTACTCCCCACGCCATGTGCGTTTGCATAGAGGCACTTAAGCTGGGTCCCCGTTGAAGGTGACTTAGTGGCTGGAGTGGCTGCAGTTCCTTTGTGCTGTTCTCCAGGTGGCCTTCCTTTGAGGTGTTTACCTGTGTTTCCCCATTGGCTCCTCTTGCCTCAGGAGCCCCTGGCTCCTCTTCATAAGACTACGAGTGTGCTGCAGTATACCCAGCACATCTTGGAGCAAGAGGCTGAGGGCCCTCGCTCGCGCCCCATCCCTCATACCTTGGAGTGTCGTCCCTTGGCTTGTCACAGCCATCCTGATAACACCCTGCGAGTGTCCCTGCACTGGCCCAGCCTTTCCTGCCTCAGAAAAGCTCCAGAAAGGCCCGGTTTGTGGCCAAAAAGGGGTTCCGCTGCGGCCCTGCCTGTACCAGCACTGCTCATTTCAGCGAGTCGGCATGGCGTGTCATAGATGGATGAAGAAGTGGACTAAACCAGAGTTGTTCCTGGGCCTTATCTCCAGAGCTGTGGACAGGTGTCACCAGAGAACTCCAGAGAGACCTCTAGTCAGAAGCAAACACCTTGAGTTCCTGAAATTCCCCCAGGAAAGGGTAGCCTGTCATATCTGGGCATGTTGAGCCTAACTAACCCCACGGCAAGGGGTTGTGTGCTCTTTCTGTGAGTGCCCATACTGCTTCCAGTGCAGTTTCCACTTCCCCCGTGTCGGCGCCAGGCAGCTGGTGCTGCCGTGCCCACCACATAGGCATGACATTGGGTCTGGTGTGAGTCAGAGACTGTGCCTAAGAGGCACTGCGGACAAGGGCATCCTGTAGAAGAGCAACGTCCAACAATCAGAAAGAGAAAATGGACGCGGGCCTTTTCCTTTTTACTGCAATATGGATGAATTCAAAGTTCGTGTGCTGCACAATAACATTGCAAATACGAAAAGTGCATTGATTTGTTTTAATACTTAGAAATCTTGTTAAACGAATTCAAGTTTGATTTGGCTTACACTACCCAGGGCTAATAATATCCTATTCTGGACACTGACAAAGGCTCTATCAAGGTAAAGTGTTGTATCTTACATTCTCTGGCATGAAATACAACAAATCAGATCTGCAGGAGTGTTATTGAAATGGGTTTGCTAGGATACGCATGCTGCTCCTAGGCAAGCAAGAGATGCGGAAGAATAACAGCAAGTGGAATAACAGAAAATGCCCACGCTTCATCTTATTTCTTTGATATTTTTAATATAATGCACAGAATCCTGATTGTATATAGAGCTGCAAATTGGTCAGCTTGAAACAACACAAATAGACTTACCATTTTTCATCATTTTTATTTTCAGTCCGTTGCATTTCCTGGCTCTCAGAAAATGCTATCCCTGTACTGGAATGGTTTTCCTGCAAATATTATGGGTAGATATAAATTCCTAAGGAAAAGAATATCTTTTCTGATTTTCTTCTAATTAAGTGCAAATTATTTTTGTGAACTTGATATTCTTTCTCAAAATCTACATTTTGTACTTAGTAAAGAGAATTGTGATTCAGAAAATTGATAGCAAAAGAACGTCTACAAGCCAAAAAAAGGTAATCTTAGCATTGCTAAATCCTCCAAAACTGATGCCATGAGGAGCGATACAGGCCTGCCTATTATTCAGCATGTTTAAACGAGTTTCACAGGTGGGGTCCTGAACTCACTCACTTCAGCCCAGGTATTACTGATTGTGTGTTTCCCTCAGCTGTAAATATCTTAAAAGGTATTGGAAGAAAGAAGGTTTCTGCCTCAAATTAATCTATCCACCAGCTGGAAGAGACAGCCAGCCTTTTTAAAATAGCGTAGAATGGTCAAAGTGTTCCTCTTTTCAAAAGGCCTTATTCAGCACTGCCTCATCTGTCCAGTCAGAGGAGTGAGTGCCTGTGATTCTTCCTACTCTCTGTAGTTGGGAGATGCTCTCGGAAGAGAGCGTCTTTCCTACTTTCTTGTAGTTGGAAGACGTCAACCTCCGCAGAAGATTTTTCCTAAAAGGCACAATCTGTCTATTTAATGATTCCTTCAATATAATGATTTAAAAACTGTACCTGCTGGTCTGAACCTGGACTTGATATTCTAGTTCCCTCCAAATAAAATAATGTTCTTGTCTGCAGATGCCCCATTGCCACAGGGTGTACAAGAAGGGATTCTGCCTCCGGCCCATCATCAAGAATCACTCAGAAATCAAAAGAATATTTTACTACCCGTTCACCCTCCACTGATTATAAACCTCAACGACGAGGAGGATGAAGAGGATGACGAAGAGGAAGAGAACTGTAAAGGGTTTTTTTCTCTCTTTTACAAGGAAGCAGAATGGGTTTTTTGGACTCCTGCAGTGTATACATCACAACTGATGTATTATAATAACAATTACATTGTTAGAAAAGAGTTGTTGCCAAGTTTTGGAAATAGCTTCCAGCTAATCCTCAAAATATTGGAACTGGTAGTCCCCAGATGTGAGTGAGGCAATGTTTTCTAACCCCTGTGAAATGCCTAGCTGTATATTTCAATGGTGGTACAATTCACTTCTTTTTCATTCAATGAAGTTTAAAATGTGATCCACTATTCAGATGATGTGATCCACCATTCAAAAATTCTCAGAATTTGGGGATGAAATCACAAATTCAGGAGGTACTTCTTTCCCGGGAAACAAACTTTGGAACAGGGGCTGTAGACACTCATCACTGAAGGTGAAGTCACAGGTTTGTTTACAAAAGATAGCCAAGTGACTTCAACTTAAATAATTTGTTTGACTGATTTCCTAAACTCTGAAGGCAGTCTCATTTTATTGCAGAAAGTTACTCTCGAGTCTAGCGAAGAGAAACCAGACAAAACTCTTCACTAGATTAACTGCAGTGTCTATATGTATATATTTACATTATTATTTATTCCCTTTTTGTGAACTGTAGTTAAACCGTTGACTGTATCTCACTCAGAGATGAGAGATTCATAGTGATGGAATGAATTGCACATTCCCAGAGCGTGAGAGAACAACCTACTCTCCTGTGTGCACCCTGCAGATGACGGTGTTAGTTCTCAGGCAGCCCCGAGCCGCCTTTGCTTTTCCCGCTGTCCTTCGGGTGAGCGGGCAGGGCTGCCTGTTAGGGCCTCCAAACTCAGTTTCAGTCTGAGTTGGCCACGTTAACTTCAACAACAGAAAGAGCAGGGCTTTGCTCGTCTTAGTAGCCTGAACTGAGACAGATAAGGAGCGCTCATTTCACCAGCTCTGCTGGCAGGCGTTACAGGACAGTAACTTTGGGCAGAGGTTTTGTGACAAGCGCTCCCTGGGGACATGTTTAGTCACAAGATTTCCTTTTGGGTGTAAATGAAGGACTGTTTTGCAAATAAGTACTGAAGATTTTTTTTCACTCATTTTAAATCAACAAACATTAACTTCTTAATAGGTGTTGTAACTGCAATTCCATTGCACTTGGCAATACCTAATATTACGGAATCATTTTTCTGCCCAGAAGCAGAGGTTGCAGTCAGAAAAGAAACACCCATGACAGAAATTCATTATGGTATTTGATTCTTAAGAATTATTGGAGGCCTTTGTATAGATAACTAGTAATCTTTTAAAAATCTGTCCTATAGATGTTTCTAATTGGGTGCCTAAGACTGCTACAGATATTGAAGAGGAAAGAGCAATAAAGGAAATGTGCTATAAATCTGGTAAGTATGGAATTAGTCACTCCTTCCTAAACAGCAGTGCTGCCAATATAGTAAACTTTGCATTTTTTTTCCCTCTTGGGATATATTTAGCTGAGTATTACAAGATTCCAACAACAAAACAAAATCAACAAAAACCACCAATCAACAAAAACTGTGTCTTCACCTCAGCAAAATGAGCTATTACCCTTGGAAGCGACCGGGCGAGACTTGCAGAAGGCAAGTACTTTCCATCTTCTCAGACAATGTTTACCAGTTTTTAAATTACTGTTAGAGGAAGGAACTATGACATCATTTGCCCATCCTCCCCGCTTTTTGAACTTGGTGATGATGAAAGATAGCATATTACAAAGAGGATAGAAACACTTTTAATTTTCCCCCATATATATAGGGGATCAGGCCTAGTACCAGGGGATCAGGCCTAGTTACCAGGGGATCAGGCCTAGTCAGCATGGGTTTATGGAAGGCAGGTCCTGCCAAACGAACCTCATCTCCTTCTATGACAAGATAACCAGAATCTTGGACGAGGGAAAGGCTGTTGGTATTGTATACCTGGACTTTCGAAAAGCATTCGATACTGTCCCCCATACAATTCTCGTGGAAAAACTGGCTTCGCGGGGCCTGGATGAGCATACGATCCGCTGGATCAAGCACTGGCTGACTGGAAGGTCCCAAAGAGTGGTGCTCAGTGGATTTAAATCCAGCTGGCGGCCGGTCACAAGTGGTGTGCCTCAGGGCTCAGTGTTGGGACCATTTCTGTTTAACGTCTTTATTGATGATCTCGATAAGGACATAGGGTGTATCATCAGCAAGTTTGCAGATGACACCACGTTAAGCAGGAGTGTTGATTCCCAGGAGGATAGGGAAGCTCTACAGAGAGACTTAGATTGGATCATTGGGCCAACATCAATGGTATGAGTTTCAACAAGGGCAAGTGCCAGGTCCTGCACTTGGGCCACAATAACCCCGTGCAGCGCTACAGGCTTGGGGAGGTGTGGCTGGAAAGCTGCCGGGCAGAAAGAGACCTGGGGGTTCTAATTGACAAGGGGCTGAATATGAGCCGGCAGTGTGCCCAGGTGGCCAAGAAAGCCACCGGCATCCTGGCTGGTCTTAGAAATAGCGTGGCCAGCAGAAGTAGGGAGGTGATTGTGCCCCTGTACTCAGCACTGGTGAGGCCACACCTCGAGTATTGTGTCCAGTTTTGGGCACCTCAATACAAGAGAGATATCGAGGTGCTGGAGGGAGTGCAGAGGAGGGCAACGAAGCTGGTGAAGGGCCTAGCAAACAAATCATACGAAGAGCGGTTGAAGAAGCTGGGACTGTTTAGTTGGAGGAGGAGGAGGCTGAGGGGAGACCTCATCACTCTCTACAACTATTTGAAAGGGCACTGTAGAGAGGTTGGTGCTGGTCTCTTCTCACAGGTAATTAATGACAGAACAAGAGGGAATGGCTTCAAGCTCCAACAGGGTAGAGTTAGACTGAACATTAGGAAAGAATTTTTCACAGCAAGAGTGGTCGGGCATTGGAATAGACTGCCCAGGGAGGCAGTTGAGTCACTATCCCTGGATGTGTTTAAGAGATGTTTAGATGTGGTGTTGGGGGATATGGTGTAGGGGAGAACTTTGTAGAGTAGGGTAGATGGTTGGACTCGATGATCCCAAGGGTCTCTTCCAACCTAGACAATTCTATGATTCAATGATTCTACATATATTGTCACACACGCAGTGACTCCCTGTAACAATTGAGTGTAGATAGAAAAGGTGGAAATGGGCTGTTAACCCTTCGTGTACTTTCCTGAGATATACAACATACGTCTTTCATAGAGCTTTTCTTCATGATCAAGATTTGTGTGGTCTAAGTTTAGCCACCCTAAGGTTAGGAATGTAGTTTAAATTTCTCGTGTAGGCTCTCTGTTGGAAATGGAGAGATATAGGCACTCTTTTGGGGCTATTTATTGAATCATAAGACAGTGCCAAAGACAGGTGAGAGGACTCACTTTCCCAGAGGTGCTCCGTGCTCTCTGCTGGCTGTCTTGAGTGTCTACAGGATTAGATGCAGTGATACACCAAACTTTTATATTACTAAATGTAGATTAAATAAATACCCCCTTGAAGTGTCTTGTAAAAGGTAGTAACAAGAGAGTTCCGTTTTGTTTTGAATGTTGGGCTTTATCCAACATAATTAAGGTCAGAGGAAGACAAGCTAATAAATATTTACCTCCCTTAATATGTTTCTCCTTATTCTTGGCCAAGTGGCATGACTGAAGAAAATATAATTAGTTTATTCAATGAATCAGTAACAATATAATTCCACTATAGGAGGGAGAGTTATGTTCTTAACATGACAAGACACCAGAGTAATCAGTAGATTAGGCATGAAGAATTGCCACTGACCTGCCACGTGTAATAAAAAAGATTATTATTGTTTGTTTTGTGTAAATGTGCGGGATAAAATCTTGATAATATTGTGTCGTTGTTGGGACGGACACAACACTGGACATCAAGTTGCAGCAATCCAATTTCTTTACTTAACAAGCAGTGCTTTTTTATATTCTTTTACCCAGGTGCTTATCTATGCATATATTCAGCATTCTACTTTTGCCCTATACGCTCTCACATCACACACTGTTCATGCTCTGGTCAAAGCCAGGATGTTTGCCAACCCTTATCTTTTTACTTAGCTCTTCTCAGGACTCCCCAGTCTCTTCAAGGGTACACGGATATCTGCTCAAGGTCAATGTTAAACTCGCATTCTGATCCCTCGGACCAGCCAAGGTTTCCCACAGGATGGAATACCCTGTTGGTCAGCTTTGGGTCACCTGTCCTGTCCGCTCCTCCCTCCAGGTGGGACCCCACTATGCTTTTCCGCTTCCGACCCTCCAACGTGGCAAATAACAAAGTTGGTTGGCCTTGGCTGTTATGGCAATAAGTATAAGCAGGAGCCTCTCTGCATCCCATGCCTGGGCATCAGCTATAAACAATTGGTCTGATCTCTCTGAGAGAGTGAACACTGTCTGCGCAATATGCAGTTATTTTAGTAGTTAGAAGAGGCCCCGCTAAGAAGCGAAGTTACTGAACAAAATTGGTTGTTTTACCTCAAACCAGGACAGTCTCCATCCACAACCTTGGGGGATTCCTCATATACAGGGGTGAAGAGGTGGAGGGTCAGATGTACACATGCGGCACGGGCTGCGTTAACCCCCGCGCCTCCCACTGCAGGAATGACCGCAGGCAGACGCACTGTGAACCAAACATCAAACCTTTAATGAATTAAGAAAGAGAGAGAGATGTGGGAGAGGTCTGGGGCTGGAGTGGGTGGGTGCGGGTCGCATGCGGTGGGGATGCGTGCTCCACGCCTTCTCTATCAGCCCATGAAGAGAGGCTGGGGGAGCGTGGGGCACTTTGCCTCACAGCATCCACCAGGTTTCTGCGTCGCTTGGTGGCCATGGTGTTGCCATCAGATGCCCTCCGCTTGTTGCTGCCCATGTGCTGCCTGCTGCTGCCCACTGTGGCACCGTCCCGCTCCGGCGTCCCCTCCCACAGGGGTTTGGAGTGTTTTTCCACCTGGCACACCACCATCTTCCTCTTCTTGGGTGGGATGTTGTCCCACGGGGAGGTCTCTTGCGTCCTGGGGGTGCCGTGTGGCGCGGGGCGCTTGGCCTGCTTGCCACCCGCCTCTCCCGATCTAGGCACAGCCTGGCAGGAGACAACGGCTGGTGGCAGCAGCGAGCGGGTCAAAACCTCCTGGGACTGCCTCCTCAGCAGCTCCTCCAACAGTTGGGCCATGCGGGGTGGCCGATGCTGGGGGACAGCCGGGGGTCTGGCCAGGGTTCTCAGCAGGGAACTCTCTGGAGGACTCTTCAGGGGATCCTTCCAGGGACTCTTCACAGGACTGTCCTTTAAAGTCTTCTCTGAACTCTCCATGGAGGGACAGCTTTGCTGGTTTTGCTGCCTCGGCTCGGTGGTGGCCGTTGGAGGGCCCCGTAGGCAGGCTCCTTGAGCAGGCTGACCTCAGAACTCGTTGCCGATAATACGGCTATTACAGACGTTATGAAGGCCGAGGCTTCGTGAGGATGGGAGGACTCGGCCTTCACCGCCTTCAGCACTGTGCGTTCGGTGAGGATTTTCTCCACTATTCCTTCTCCTTCTCTTCCTCCTTCTCTTCCTCTTTCTCCTCCTTCTCCTACTCGTTCTTCTTCTCTTCCTCTTTCTCCTCCTTCTCTTCCTCCTTCTCCTCCTCTTCCTCCTCTATAGGACTGAGGGTTGGCTGCCATCTCTTGGCTCTGCGTCTATGTTTTCTTTTGGGCATTGCTTTGCCCTTGGGTTGGCTGGTCATGGGTTGGTTTGTGTCGGAGGAGACCCTTGGGACCACCAACCGCCGCCTGGAAGGACACAAAGGGAGAGGTCTACCTGAGGACACAATGGGTTTGGGGCTGCTTTCTGCCCCTCCCCATGAGCCACGTGCCTCCTCATGTAGCCAGCAGCAGGTTGGCTGAGGAAACCCCCTGTGCCGGGACCCTCATCTGACACACAGCTGTCCCATTGTCCCTAGACCACGCTGGGGCTCTCCTGAAGAGCTGGAGAAGATCCAGCCCTGTGAAATGGGGGTGTTCCCAGCAGCCACATCCCACCCCTCCAGGTGCTGCCTTCACCACTCTTGGGTGGTGATGACCAAGGAGCGTTCAGGGCTGGGGAACGGGCTCTTGCTGGGTCAGAAAATCATGGAATGGTTTGGGTTGGAAGGGACATTTAGAGGTTCATCTAGTCCAACGCCCCCCGCTGTCATCGGCAGGGCCACCTTCCAGTAGACCAGGTTGGTTCCAGCCCCATCCAACCTGACCTTGAACACCTCCAGTCAGGCTGATGGAATGGTTTGGGTGGGAAGGGACCTTTGAAGGTCCATCTAGTCCAACACCCCTGCCATGAGCAGGGAGGTCTTCAACCAGATCAGGTTGCTCAAAGCCCCATCCAACCTGGCCTGGAATGTCTCCAGGGATGGAGCGTCTCCCACCTCTCCGGGTAAAATGGCCCCGTGTGGCCGCCCACCCTGAGCCTTCAGCCTCACCTGGCCAGAGACCTTGTCCTCTTCTTCTGCAGCTCCAAGATTTCCCCAAACTGCGGTGTTTTGCTTTGAGTCGGGCTCGGAGCAGCAGGAAAGGGAAAACCGGGAAACCCCACTGGAACCAGAAAGAAGACACCTCCTCAGAAGAGCGTCGCTGTGACGCTGCCAGACCACCCAGGGACACGCAGGGAGTGCTCAGGCCTCTTCCCAAAATGTCTGAGGGTTGGACATTCTGCTCCTCTAGCAGCCCCATCGTGTCCTCCCCAACACCAGCACCATTTCCAATGTGGTTTTCCGACTTCATCATCATCATGATGGTCAGGAAGGAGGAGCCGGGTGGTGCCGGGGAGGGGACAGGTGTCATTTCTGAGGGGAAGAGGGGGAGGAGAAGGCCTTGGCCCACCATCCTCCCACTGTACCCTTGGGCACATCCCACCCCGGGGCTCTCTTTTGGTGACACCAACAAATCGTTAGGACAAAAGGCCCTCAGGAGTTGGCCTGAAGCTTTAGGACAAGTCGGAGCCTTTTGGCGCTCAGCGTCGGCCATTTCCCCACAACATGGCAGAAGTTGGTTACCCGTCCCATGGAGAAGAGCTGGGAGCTGCTTTACCTTTCCCACCTTGCTGGAGAGCTGGCAAACTGTCTTTTCTCATCTGCACATCCTCACCAGGGACTTGTCTCGAGGTCTTGAGGAGAGCCCTGGGTGGGTGTTTGGGCACACACTCCATCACAAACCTGGAAAGAAGGAGAAGACACCCATATGACCCATGGCACCACCAGCACTTGCCACTTCCTGCGGCCACTTGCCCGCAGGCAGAGTTTGGCATTGCCATGAAGGCCATTGACTTCCCAAGTCTACCACATCCCATCCCCAAGGACGGGCCTGGGAAATGGAGTCGCCCAGCGAAGAAGTCCAGGCCACCACGGGAAGAAATGTCATCCAAATTCCTCTGTCTTTCCCCTCAGAGCTGCCTTATGGGAGTGACTGCGGCCTGGGGACATCATCAAGAGTCGCCGCCTGGTGTCCCCAGGACACCCGCAGCGGCACAAGGAAGAGATGCTACCTTGGGCGTTGGCATCAAAGAGCGGCTACAGCCGCCAACGTACTCACTTGGGAAAGAGGATGACACGGCCGGAGAAGCTCAGTGAGGCCACGGGTACCACTGGGGACACAATCATGTCCAGCAGATGGGGGACCTGCAATGGAGGAACACAAAGATTCAGGACATCCTCAACGTGGTTGAAGCACTGCACACTGGAGGATGCCAAAGACAGCAGGACATCCTCAATGTGGTTGAGGGTCTCAGTGTTGGAGGAGGCCAAAGATGGCAGGACATCCCTCCACGTGGTTAAAGCACCCCACATTGGAAGAGGCCAAAAACGGTGGGACATCCCCCCCATGGCTGAGGCACTCAAGTGTCGGAGGAGCTTGAGGCAGCAAGTGTTGGCAGGACCGTAACTCTCACCTGGACCGAGTGGCTGAACGTGTCCTGAGGGACCCCACACAAGCAGTGCCAGAACACTGCCGTGGGACCGCACGCACCACAGAGAAACCAAAATGCTTACCTTGAAGACAACCTTCTCCAAGTTCTCCTTCCCAGACAGCCTCTCCAGGAAGCTGCGGTAGAATTTCACGTGCACTTTCGTGCCTTCGATGAGGAGCACCCCCACCTCCCTCAGGATGAGGGCCACATTCTCCCCCTTCCCCAGGCAGTGCGAGAGGAGGGTCGTGGTGCCTTGGATGCAGTCCACCACTTTCTGCCGGGACACGGCGGCTGCCACGGCCACCTTGGAGTACTTGAGGGGCTCCAGCTCCTTGTTGCCTGGAAGAACCACAGGAGAAGGATGGAGACGCTCACCCGGTGGCCCGTGTCCTACAGCTTGTGTGTCACAATCATTGCATTGCCCCAAAAAAACTCAAAACCACTCAATTATTGGACTTTGGAGTTGCTTCAGAGAAGATGACCGTGCAGTCAGCCATCTTACCGGGCAGGTAGTCCTTGTTGTCCATCAGGTTGTGGACAACAGCAAGGTTCCTGGCCAGGTGGAACACCGGCTTCTGGATAGTCACGGTTTCATCTCCGACCTGGACGCGTTCGAGGACAGTACCGAAGGAGCCAAGGGTGGGAATTCGGACGCCCTGCAAGTGGACGAGAAGGGTGGGAGGGTGAGGACTGGCTAGAGGGAAGATCTGGAGGTGACCTCCCCCATCCAGGGATGGTGCTTGAGGCTGGATCCTGCCCTCTCCCACCGTTTGGAGGCACGAGCTGGGCGGTGGGGAGAACTTTGGGGAGGAGATGTTGAGTCCTTCCCCTCCTCAGGAGAAAAAAACAGCACTGGAGTTTGGGCAGAACCAGGATGAGGCCATCCCGGGGGGGTCTCCAGCGACCTGGATCAGCCCTACCAGAAGTGACACCAACATTGCACAGGCCCCGTTTGGCCATCAGTGGGGACTTTTGGGGTGAGATTCCTGTTTTCTGAGGAGTTGAAGGGTGAGAGCAGGCCACGCCCCAGGGGGATCCCACCACCCCTCATGGTGCATGAGGAGGACGCGGGTGTTGCACCACCTTGTGGAGCAGGAGTTGGTCTTGAATGTAGCCAGCCACTGCATCCCAGACGGCCGTTCGCTCTGAAAAAACAAAGAAGAACCAGGTCAGGCCCCATCTCCACCAGCTCTCAGGTCCACCCCAAACATCTCCCCCTTGAGCCGCGACGCGGTGGCAGACGCCAAGTGTCAGGGCTGGCTCCGAAATGGTGACAAGCCCTTGAGTCTTGGCTGCCGGAGAGGTGGCTGCGGTTGGCCGTACCTTCAGCGGTGACGCTGGACATAGCGAAGGTGTGCTCCATCCCATCCCAGAAGTCCATCTTGGTCCGCCTCACGCTGGCAGGTCGGTTCTTGGTGGCGACAGCCATGTTGGAGGTCATCTTATGGACGTTCCTCCAAAGTGTGGGACCCACCACCCGGTGGGCCCTTTTATACCCCCTGAGTGGGTGTGCCACGCACCTCTTGTGACATCAGGGTGACATGTTCATCGCTGATTGACTGACCGTGGTGACACGGCAACCGCCAACCTCTGGTGGGGTGGCCATTAGCAGGGAGAGCTTCAAGCAGCTCAGGATGCTCCAAGCCCCGTCCAACCTGACCTCGGACCTTCCAGTCATGGACACACAGATTGGTTTGGCTTGGAGGAGACATTTGAAGGTCCATCTCGTCCAACCTCCCCTGTCTTCGGCAGGGGCATATTCCAGTAGAGCAGGTTACTCAACGCCCCATCCAACCGGACCTTGGATACATCCACTCAGACCCACAGAATGGTTTGCATTGGTTGAGTTGGATTTTTGGGTGGTTTGGGTTCCAACAGACCAGGTTGGTCCCAGCCCTGTCCAATCTGACCTTGAACCCCTCCAATCAGACTCATAGAAGGTTTGGGTTGGTTGAGTTGGATTTTTGGGCTGGAAGGTTTGGGAACCAGTAGAGAAGGTTGGTCCCAGTCTCATCCAGCCTTATGTTGGACACTTCCAGTCATAGACCCACAGAACGGTTTGTGTTGAAGGGGACCTTTGAAGGTCCATCCAGTCCAACCTCCCCATCATCGGCTGGGACACCTTCCAGTAGACCAGGTTGGTCCCAGCCCCATCCAACCTGACCTTGAACACCTCCAACCGGACCCAAAGAACAGTTTGGATTGGATTTCTGGGTGGTTTGGGATCCAGTAGACGGGGTTGGTTGCAGCCCCATCCAACCTGACCTCAGACACTTCCAGTCATGGACCCAAAGACTGGTTTGGGTGGGAGGGGACCTTGGAAGGTCCATCCTGTCAAACCCCCCAATCACTGCAGTGGCCGAGAATAAAAGTAGTGCCACGAGTGGGGCGGGTGCTGCTGCGTTATTGTATCTCATCCTATTGTATTATTTTATCTCTTTCGTTTATTTTGTTTTTTCCTCTTGAGCTGTTGAGCAGAGATGGTTCTCGTGCTCTCTTCCCATCTCGGGGGGGTCGTTGGGCTGCGGCGTGGGGCTGCAGAGCCCGGGAGGAGAGGACAACCCCGAAGAAAAGGTCCCCTTGCCGCCCTCCACCAGCAGCGGTGGGATGGGTGCAGGGACCCTCCTGCCATCGGCTTATCCCGTCCCCTGCGGGAGCCTTTTTCTGCAGCAAACCGACCCAAAACGACAACGGCACGTTGGTGCTTCTTGCTAAATGGGGAGGGGGGAGAAAAACAAATCTATCAGTTTGCTCTGTAAGGATGGAAGCATCGCATCCCCAAACAGGGCCAAAATCAGGCGGCTTTTACAGGATGGGGTTTTGCAAAGCTGCTGGTGCCAGTACCCCATGGTGACGGTCAGAGGGGGAAGAAACTGGTTGAGCCCTTAAAAAGAGGAAAAGAAAAAGGCTCGGAGGAAGGGAAAGGTGCAGTGCCGGGGTTTCCTTGCTGCTGTTCCTCCGGGATGCCCGTGCGCGTCCCCTCCACGCTGCCCTCCGGGCAGGACCGTGCTCGCTGCTCCGGCTCTGCCTCCCTGGAGGGGAAAGGTCCCGGCGCAGGAGAGTCCCCATCTCTCCCCCCTTCCCAAAAGAAACTTTAATTACCGGAGAGGTACATTATTACGCCGGTGACCCACAGTGGCTGTGGGGCTGGGGGGCTGTGGTACCAGCCCTATTGCTGCCCTACCCTTAAAATGGAATTATACACTTCTAATATAGGACAATTTGGTTTTCTTTTTTCCATTTTGTTTTCCTCCCTGTAAAAGGAGGGAGCGGGGCTGAGCTTCACTCCCTCCTGGCAGGGACCGGGAGAAATGAGAAAATCAGGATCTAATTTCTCATTTTTCAAAAAGTCTCCATCTGACTTTCAGAAGCTTGAGACACTGGCGTTTTTATAATTTCAGTATGTTATACAGCAGAAGGCCAACACTTTTGTTAGATTCATGAAAAAGTTAAGAGCCCCTGGGAGATAGCCTCCCAGCCTGCAGTTCCTAGACACATCCAGGCTTACTACAACTGTAATTGAGAGCTGGAAATCTTTTTGCTGGTTTATCCACTGCACTTTGGCTTGTGCTCAGTAGCACTCCAGTGTCATATGCAAATCTATAGCCTGGGATGAGCCAGTGACTTGGAATCCACCATGACGCAAGCTACAGCAAAGACACACAGATATGCACAGTGAACATTGTACCTCTGAGTGGCTGCCAAACCTAGTATGCTAAGGGAATTAAGGCAGAATCTTACTATTGACAACTAAGCATTGCTTCAATCTTGCAAATGATGCTTTTTTTTCTCTTTTTTAACCTTCTTGCTTTAACTGACATATCTTGATATCTGTAGAAACCCGATTTCTTTCCCAGAAAGAAAGAAAATAGGACTCTGGACAATTAGAACATCTTCCTACTAATAGTAGAGGATGAACAGGACAACCTGCTTACACTATATCCTTCAAGCCACTTCCCACTGCTTAGGTTCATCTTGTATACTAATTGAGACCAGGCTCGCTCTTAATTTATTTTTTAAAAAGCCATCTCCTTATACAAAACATGTATTAAGCAAGAGTCTGCAATTTACCTTGGGCTGGTCACATCATGGGTATTATGGAACAACTTCTGTATCTTGTTGCTAGAAACAACTCCCACTTTCACCAGGTAGGAATAGGCTTCCACGTGAAAAGCCCAGAAGCGCTTCCCTTTGGCAATCCCGGTGTCGCCAATGATGTAATCCAGGGTTGCGTAGCATCCGACCTGCATGCGCTCAGACCCCAGCAGTAGAGGAAATCCAGCCCTACTTTCCACAGAGGTTCTTCCTGGGTTCAGCAGGAGATGTTCACTGTTGTACCCGCATTTGTCATCAAAAAGAAAACTGAGAACTGAAAAACAGCATCCCAAAAAATTTTCTCTTAGTTAAGTATTTCTGTGCTTATAAACTATATTTTAAGTCATGCTGGCACTAGAATTCCTCGCTTTTAAAGGCTACCAGGAACATTACGCAAGCTAACACAGTCTCAGTATGCTACCTACTTAACCTGTTTGTTAACAGTGCTTTTAAACATGTATACAACCGGTAACAGTGTAGTAGAAGTCTGGGAGCTACTGGAAACCACCTACAGCTCTTAACACCACCAGCAGCTCGTGGACATAAGAAAACCCAATACCTGGGGCTGGAGGCGTACGCAAGATAACTTCTCGGCTCCAAGGGCTAGAGATGGATCCTTTATATCCTCGAACTCTGAAGGCATAGCTGCTGTCGTCATCGAGATCAGATATTACTTTGCTCTTGCTGCAAACTTCGATCTCCTGCCACGTTGTACTCTCCTCTTCTCTATTAAGCTTATGATACTCAAGAACATAGATATCAGCTGAGTCTGTCTTCCCAGGGCATTCCCAACTGATCAGAGCTTTGTTGTACATTTTGCTCTGCTCTTCATTGATTTCTGGTATTTCTAGACCTGGAATGACAGAGATTCAGGAGAAAAAAACCTCAAATGTAGATACATGTTGCTTTAGAATTAAACACAGAAGCCCTTTGTTGAGTGGCTACAGCACTGGGGGGACAGTGGGGGGGGGAAATCTGACTCAGTCAAAGAGTGCAGATGAGGACGGGTCTGTTCATGCACTTAAATCCTTTCTGGTTTTACTTTGAAAGTTGTATTATTTATTTTTGCTGGCAACTAAAAAACCATATAAAACCCTATTCTTTTCTGTCATGCAATCACGACAAAAAGCTGCTAGGAAGACCTAGTATTACTTAACTACAATATTTTGGAAGCCAATGTAAACTGGTTCTGAATGCCATGGCATCTTAGCTTCTTTATCAAAGCTGAAGCTAGCATTGCTGCCAGGTAATGCCTTGAGAATCACAGAGGCAGAAGGGACAATGCAAGTCACAAGACTGAGTTCTGCAACTGCAGCCCTGCACAAGTTTTGCCTCTTTCCAGAGAAGCCCTTAAAGCTGTAACTCAAGAAAGACGTGATGCTCTCATAATTTACCATTGGAATGGAAGGACAAGTCACCAAGGATCTCTTCTTGCTTGGCTATGTCCATCACAAAGTCCTCGAAAGTAGTTTCAGCTGCTGGCTTGAAGCTCTTCAGAGATTCAGTAGCTTTTTGGATTCTGAAAGCACAGCAGCAGAGGGATGGCAGAAGAGGGAAAAAGGAATTCACATGGGTGCATTCCTTAAAGCAAAACCGCTAGGTTTTGCTTTAAAAAAAGTTCTCTTTTCCGGTACTTACTCACGTGTCCCAGAAACTTGTCTCTCTAGACAGAATTAAAATGCAAAATTTAAAGGCCTTTTGTACATCAGTGTAAAGATAACTAACAGGGAATCTTTTGGTTGGCAGAGCATTTTAACAATTTGGGGCATTACATTCAAAGAACAAAATAGGTGTGAAGCGCTAATGGAGCACAACTATTCAGATCAAAGAGTTTAAAGCCAGAAGAGACCTGTTAGATTAACTTGCAAATACCCGATGCAATCTCTGAGCAAAGGACTGTATCAGTGAGCTGAATGGGTTACCCTTCCACTGCAGTCCTACTGAAGAAGGCTAGGCGTTGGCGCAGGACAGAGCCCCTCCTCTGGGCTGTTTTTTAACGCACACTGTAATATAGGAATTTCTACTGAATGGTACCGGGACCGCCTCTGAGGCTCTGCAACACAAAGTACTTGCATTCAGTACTTTCCTAGCAGGTGTGCAAAGAATATGACTGACCAGACATCCCTGGAACAGTACCTGTACCTCAAACGGAAGATAATTAATAAGATACCTGACATGAAGTTGTTTTGCTGTTTGAACAAAACAAGATGGATCGGTTTCTTTAAGCAGTTCTTGAGCAAGTCCTACAAGGCCATTATTTTCCAGGAGCCCTTGAGATTCTTCTGCTTGTGTTTGCAATTTTTCCAGCCTTAAATTCTTAGAAGCTTCAATTGCCCTAAGAGCTGCGGATTTCTTCTCTTCCAGGACATGAGATAATTTCTCAAAACTCTGAGATGCTTCTTCTTTAGCTCTTTCACTGTTGCACTAGGAGGGAACAAAAGACATTTTAGACGGATCCCACAGCACTGTGGCTGTGTACAGAAATGTACTTAGGGTTGTTCAAGAGATCAGAGCAAACTAGTCATCTGTTTGACTGACAAGACTAACGAGCTTTGTTATGCTCTTCAACACTGAAAATGCAATCAGCACTGCACCCAAGCTAGTAAGCGTCTCCTATGTTAACGCAGAGAGGAAAGAGCAGGAAATTATTCCTCCGATTATGTATTGAGTTACGCACAGCGTTTGTCTAAATAGTTCATGGAAAAGCACTGTAAAAGCAAGTCAGCGTCTGAAGTCTTCATGCCCAAGACCTAGGTGCTCTTCCACCTTCCCCAGTCACCCTGAACTGGGAGTCCAGCCCAGTTTCTCCCCTATGCCCTGTAGTGCCACCTCTGATGAGTGCCCTGGATTAAAGGAACTATGAAGCACAAAGGCCATCTGCAGCAAGATACAGGCAGGGCCAGGAGCTCCTGCCAATTTTTGCCATTGCGTTTTTCAGCTCGTATGTCAGCTCCCAGCTCTGACTCTTCTGCAGGGAGATTTTGCCCTTAATTCTGACTTCACTGCAACATCCTCAAGGTAAACAGACAGCATAAATTGTGCAGCACCACTCATATGCAAGAGCTGTAAGTCTAACCCACCTCTCTTTGGGTAAGGTATCAAATAAGCTTTATGTCAATTAAATTCACAGCAGCACCCAAAACTTAACTTCCCTCTGTAGGTTGCCCAAATTTCCCACACTGTCAGGATTAGGTCTTACCGTCTGTGACTCAGAACCAACACAAACTGTTCAGAAATGGTTTTGCTGGCTAACAAAAAAAAAACCCAAAGGATCTGGAACACTTCACTGTTCCATTTGGAGTCCCTGCTGTGTCCTTGCGAGGTCCATCCCCAGACAACCCACAAGCCACTCTCACCTCTGTTTCTTTCAGCAGCAGATCCAGCTGCGTGATGCGAGCTTTCACCTGGCTCTCCTTACTGATGAGGTACTCGATATCTTTTGAAAGCTTCTCCTGTTAAAATAAAACAGCAAACTGGCAGGCAGAACAAGGGCATCCCACCCAAACTGACAACAAGCACAGGTGGGCCACCCAGCCAGCACTCAGTTTCTGTAGTTACGAGGACAAGAGCCTGCCATCAGTTATGAGCAGCAACCCTGCGGAGAACTGCTCAGTGACCCGCCATGACTGGCCCGGGACATCAGGCCACTGCCATGTGCAGGACTGGTGGCACAGCCTCTGAGGAGAAGAGGTGACAGCCTCAGCTGGCTCATCCTTCCCCAGCCACAGCAGTCACCTTCTCTCTTAGGCTAGGAACACGAGTCTTCAAGACATTACCAGAACTAATAGAAAAGCCTCATAGGTTATTAACTCATCTGTAGTAAGGTTTGCTAGAAAAATGAGTGGTTGGAAACTTGAACTTAGGAGTGTCTCTGCACTTCCTTAGTTGCAAGAGTTAACAGCTGTACAGGAAAAGCCTTGCAAACAGGCGAGGAGGCCAAAGAGCAGAAGGCAGGCTGGGATGGGCTTTTTTTTTTTTTTTCTCTCCTGTGAGCAAGAGAGGAAGCAAAGGAAGAAGAGGAGGCAGCAGCAATCATTCTTTAATAACAAAGCAGTGTTTGCAAGTCTGCCCTGTTGTATGGTGCTTAGGGAATCAACAGCTCTGCAACTTCAAAAACATACAGCGTCCCAGCAGATAACTGCCGATGCAGATTCTTCAGGAGTGCTTCTGAAGTATAAGCTAACCCACGCCACAAGGACACTTGCCTTAAAAAAGCCAGATTGTAAACCATTAACTTCTTAAACCTTCTGCATTGGTCAGTACTGATGCACAGTTGGCTAACATAAGGTGGAAGCGCTTTTAAGGGGTTCTGTTTGAAGCCTCATAGAAAATATAGTTTAGTTTCTTAGCCGCACACTATGTCACACTAATATATACATTAACAGATGTTGCACAGCAGCATGCCTCATGACTCGTTCAGTGTCCTCCAAACACACGTCCTGGCATCCTGCCAGGGGAAGTTTGCCCTTAAACCCGAGGCTCAGTGCTCTTCCCCCTTCTTAAGGCCAGGTCCAACAATATTTACTTTTACCTTAAAGGTTTTGTAGGCAGTGCTTATGGTCGTTACTCTGTGGTTTGCATGACATCCACCCGGTTTACATAGACGACAAACAGGCCTTCTGCAGGTTTCACAGTACATGTTTACCCTCTCCATTTCATGTTCTGGACACATCAAAATCTGGAAGAAAAAAAAAGAGAGCAGAGAGAATGCAGGTGTCCTTCCAAAAACGGAGGTGCTCAACAAACCACCAAAACACTCAATTATCCCACAGCAGCGTCTGACTTATCAGTGGGTATTTTTTATATTCTGTTTATCTTCCACCTTTTACATTTGTCCATGCCAGTGAAAGCCAGCAGATGAAAACAAACAGTTTCACCAGGTTTACAGTGAGTGAACCTGTAGCAATGTCTGTGTACACATCACATAGCCTCCATACTGCAATCAACCATTTTGCTAATCCCTGAAGCTGTCTGCACACCTCAAGCTCCCCGCACTCCAGTTCGGAGATGTAAATGCAATACAGAACATGTCCACCCTGTCAAATTTAACCCTGTTCACACCGGCATCTCTTGAAACAGCTATGAACTGTTTCTTAAAGCAAGAGTTGACATAATACTGTAATGACTGAGGTCTAAGCTAGACTCTGACCAGCCACATAGCCATTGCTCTTGGAGCAACAAATGAAACGCAGCCACCACCACCAGTCACAGCCATCTTAAAGACAAAAGGCCCCAGTGTTTCAATTTTTCTGTCTGACTCCAATTACAAGTTGCTCATGCTGAGCGCTAATTCCAGCAACAGCTTAAACAGCACTGTAAAAAACCTGGTGTTCACTAAAACTCATCTTTCAAAAACTGAGCGTGTTGAAATAACTGCTCAAAGAGGGAAAAAGTGCCGCTCAACTCCAAGATCGTGCAACAGATAAAGCCATCTAAAAGGCACATAAAGTAGCATAAACACGGACACTCAAAGCTAAGGTTGCAGACCATCTCCAAAACCAACTCTCAAGCTCCAAATGTTATCTTAGGCTATGGTGAAAAGCCCAAAGACAAAGGAAATGTTCAGGAAAATTAGCTGTGCAGGCAGACATCTCCAAAAACTGCAGTCATGCTGTTAGTCTGTGGAAGCAGTTTTTCCACAGCAGTGCACAGTCACACCTAACGGAAACTGCACACTTTTATTCATCTCCTCGTGTAAGTAAGAATTACAGCCTGCAAGCTAGAGACCGAAGAGGTCAGCAGATTACCTTGTCTAGTTCTCTCAGAATTCAAGAACAATCAGCCCAGTATCTGCTTCTCCCATCCCCACCACACACGTTACAAAGTGCTCTCCAGTCTGGTTGTGAATGAAAGCGGGTTTATGAAAGGTGGGTTAACCTTGACCAGCAGCCAGACAACAACCAAGCTGCTCACTCGCTCCCCGTCCTCAAGATGATACGAGGGGAAAGATGATCATGGGTCAAAACAAAGACAGGGAAATCACTTACAAATTATCAGTTCATTGCCAAGTCAAGTAGACTTGGATAGTCAGAAACTATGACTAAATATTTTAGACCATTCCCCCACCCCACTTTTTTTTTTTTTTTCCCTAGGCTCAAATTACTCCTTCATTTGCATTTGCATTTCTTCTTCTCACTCCCGCCTGGAGAGGCACACGAGGGATGGGAAATGGAGGATTACAGTCAGTGCATAACACTCCATCTCTGCTACTCCTTCCTCATTATAAGTTTCCTCTCTTCATCACAGGTCCTCTCCACAGGAGACCAAGGTGTTTGTGGCCAAGGGGATCTGTTCTCATTTCTTTCTGTCTTACTTTTGTCCTCTACACTCACAGAATGGGTGAGGTTGGAAGGCACCTCTGGAGACCGTGTAGTCCAAGCCCCAGCTGAGGCAGGGTCAGCTACAGCAGGTTGCTCAGGACCTTCTCTCGGTGGGTTTTGAATAACTCCGTTATTAGAGACTCCACCACCTCTCTGAGACACCTGTTCCAGTGTTTGTTCACCCTCAAAATTCAAAGCTCACTGGGAACTCCTGAGGCTTTGGAAGATCTCCATTGGTGGAGAGTTAACAACCTCTTTGGGCGGTTGCAGTGTTCCAGTGGTTCCAGGGTTTGACAACCTTCCGAGTCTACTCACTGGGAACTCCTGAGGTACAGTTGGCTCCCTTGCCTTCATTCCCTCCCATCAGGCATTGAGACACCTTAATAAGGTCTCCCTGAGCCATTTTTTCTCCAGACTGAACAGCCCCAGATCTCTCAGCCTCAAGAGGACTTCAGGTGTGTAGGGGCCATCGTGTCCACAGGCAGGTCCATGAAACTCTCCACGACAGCGGAGACAGGAGATGTGATGGGACACAGTACCACAGACCTATGGCACATCCTCCGCTTGAACGGCAGGTAACCGTGGCTGAAGAAGACACCAGAGGGGAAGGAAACACTGGAAACTCTTGGGGAGAGTGAAAGAGGGAACAGGGAAGGAGGGCTAAGACAACAGTGACAGGAAAGGAGAAGAGACAAATTGTCCCTTCCCAGGGGTGGGCTCACAGGGGGCGGGCTCACAGGACACAGCCAAGGGGGGTGAAGATGTCCATAAGAGCGTCCCACCCTGTGCCTGAGCTCTGCTTCCAGCAGCAATGGCCCAAGGAGCTGCTCAGACATGCAAGTTTATGCACGTACCTTCAGACAGCGCTGAGTAAGAAAGCAAGGCCTGGAGTTACTAGGAACCAATTAAGGAAGCTAATTATGGCCTTCAAGCATGAACTGAAGTCCTCCAACTTCTCCAATAACCAAAGCACCCACTGAACCTTGCTCCCAGACAGAACCGCTGTCCTGAGGATAACAGTTATTGCCCACCATGTCAGGGATGAGGTGGACTCTCCTTCCCAGGCCCAAGGGGGTTAAACCCACACCTTAGACTGAAATAACGACTTTTCAGAGCAGCACTGGCACAGTTGGAAGCCCATCATCACCCGAAGGGCTCTGAGCTTTGCACCAGGCCAGTGCCCCTGGACGCCACGGCCGCGGCACGAGGAAGCAGTGACTCGGGGCACTTACAGTCACCGTGAGGTTCTCCCAGGTGATGCCAGACACATTGATCTTGTTGCTCTCCCAGAACTGCAGGGTTTCGTTGCTGGGATGGGTCGGTGCCTCACACTTACAGCTGGGAGGAGAGAAGCCAAGACAGAGGTGAGGGGAAGGCGATGGAGGTGCAGCCCTGAGCTCCTGCCAAGGGGCAGCGGCACTTTAGGAGGAAGAAACCCACTAGGAGATGGTGAGGAAGTCCAGCTTGCTGTGCGTGTGCACAGGGTAGGCCTCTCGCAGGTGACTCAGCTTCTCCAGAGCCTCATAGATGAAGATGATGCAGATGAGGGAGGCGAAGGCTTCTTCGGTGAAGCGGGTGATGTAGCACACCAAAGAGCTAGCGTCAGTGGCCACCAGCACTATGCAGAAGAAGGCGGTCCACAGCCCAATGCACGCCCGTAGAGAGAGGAAGAGTGCGTAGTCCCTGGGAAAGCAAAAGAAAACGCAGGGTGGAGAGGGCAGCAAGAGGCTCCGAGCCGTGCCTTCCTTTGGGGAAAGTCGGCAGCAATTCAGGAGCGTGTCAAGGCTGCGGATGGTAAATGCAGTTTCCACGTCCTACGACAGACAGCCTCGGGGCTGCGGTGCAGGGTGTGGGCCCGCAGGAGGAGAGCCCAATTATTTAATTATCATTCTTTAACAATTACCTTGTGTTAATGCCTCGGAGGCTAATTGAGGTCAGGTCCCTGTTGTGGAAGGTGGTGTTCTCCCACATCACCCCGATGCCCTAACAGCGAAACCGGCTGGGTTTGCACCCAGTTACCTGCTGCCAGCAAGTTGGGGCTTCATAATAAATTTAATTGCAATAAGAGAGGTTAATCTCCCATCACAGTTGCCACAACAAAAAGACTGTCATGGAAAATATCCATTTTGCCTGAAAAGCTCCTGCTTTTTCAAAAACCATCAAAACATTTGACCAGAGAACTGTTTGGATATGTGGGTAAAATATATTTCCACTTCCAGCAAAAAACATGCAAAAAAGTGCCCGAGTTTGTACTGAGAGGAAAGCAAATCTTCCCTCATTCCCAAACCAGAGTCATTTGTCTCATCTTCCCTGTGCAGCCCATCTCGGGCATCCATATCCTTGTGGTTTCTCCTCCTCCTGCTCTTTCACTTTAACTCTAAAAACCCTGAACCACCCATCCATCCTTCAGAGACCGAGGGCTCCTGCACCGTCACATACTAAAGCAGCAGCGCGTGATGTCTGTGACACAGAAGACAACTTAAATCTACCAACTACCACTAAGAAAAACATCTTTTCTCCATCCCTGCCTTCTTCTGAAGGCGCTCGCAGCACCTGGCCGCAGCAGCCAGCCTTACTTGCAGAATTTCTAGAGGATCTTCTCGAACACGAGGACGGGGCCGGTGCTGCCGAGGATGGCGAGAGGTTGGCCAGCAAAGAGGAAATACACCACGCCGGTCACGGATGCGCCCAGCAGCGACTCCATGGCACTCTGTCCAGGGAAGAGAGGCAGCAGCGAGTAATTAAATCATTAGAGGGAAAACCACAAGTGCAAATTCACTGCAGCAAGGACTTTTGCATGAGTGTTGTCCTCCCTCGTGCCACCCAACAGAGAGAGGTGCTCACTATGTGGCTGTTGGTCGCCTCCCCCAGCAGTCCCCCAAAGGTGATTGATGACGGGGGACATGCAGGCACAGTAGAGGAAGAGGAAGGACGCCAGACACTGCAGGCTCAGACCACCCCGAAAGTCCCTCCAGAACCAGGGGGCTTTTCGCTTCACATCCCGGATCGAACCTCCAAAGAGCCTGGAGGAAGGAAAAAAAATTAAACCACTTTCGTGGAAGACCACGTTAAGTTTTCTTGGCTGAGGAAGGACAATCGCAAGCACAGAGTAACTTCCATTGCTAAAAAGAAGTCTCCTTCTCCCATTTTAGCCCCAGTAGAAACTGAGGCATACAAAAAAAACACAGAATCACAGAATAGTCAGGGTTGGAAGGGACCTCTGGAGATCATCTAGTCCAACCCCCTGCCAGAGCAGGGTCACCTACAACAGGTTGCACAGGACAGCGTCCAGGCGGGTTTTGAACATCTCCAGAGTGGGAGACTCCACAACCTCTCTGGGCAGCCTGTTCCAGTGCTCCACTACCCTCAAAGTGAAGAAGTTCCTCCTCATGTTAAGATGGAACTTCCTATGTTCAAGTTTGTGCCCATTACCCCTCGTCCTATCAATGGGCACCACTGAAAAAAGACTCCTCCCATCCCTCTGGCATCCTCCCTTTAAGTATTTGAAAGCATTAATAAGATCCCCCCTCAGTCTTCTTTTCTCTACACTAAAGAGACCCAAGTTCCTCAGCCTTTCCTCATATGAAAGATGTTCTAATCCCCTAATCATCTTCGTAGCCCTTTGCTGGACCCTCTCCAGCAGATCCCTGTCTTTCTTGAACTGGGGAGCCCAGAACTGGACGCAGTACTCCAGATGCGGCCTCACCAGGGCAGAGTAGAGGGGGAGGATGACCTCCCTCCACCTGCTGGCCACACTCTTCTTGATGCACCCCAGGATGCCATTGGCCCTCTTGGCCGCCAGGGCACATTGCTGGCTCATGGTCATCCTGTTGTCCACCAGGACTCCCAGGTCCCTTTCCACAGAGCTGCTCTCCAGGAGGTCAGCCCCCAACCTGTACTGATGCGTGGGGTTATTCCTCCCCAGATACAGTACCCTACATTCACCCTTGTTGAATTTCATTAGGTTCCTCCCTGCCCAACTCTCCAGCCTGTCCAGGTCACGCTGTAAAGCAGCACAGCCTTCTGGCCCGTCAGCCACTCCTCCCAGTTTAGTGTCATCAGCAAACTTGCCGATGGTACACTCTATCCCTTCATCCAGATCATCGACGAATATATTGAACAGGACTGGACCCAGTACTGACCCCTGAGGGACACCACTTGTTACTGACCTCCAACTAGACTGCACCACTAACCACAACCCTCTGAGCTCTATCTGTCAGCCAGTTCTCAATCCACCCCACTGTCCATCCTCCAACAAAAGAAACCCTCCAACAAAAAGAAAAAGAGACCAAACCTGAGAGCCCGTCCCCTCTTATTGCAACAGTCCCTCACTTTGAGAAGCAGCACAGCTCTACCTGGAGGTACTTACACATCTGCTTCCACCCCAAAGCAAGAAAACCTGTGTGCAACCACGCTGCGGCTGAGCCCAGCTGCCCAAATCTCCCACCCACCCAGCCCAAGGGACCAAGCTGGTAACCTGGAGCCCCTTCACTGACCCAGTTCACCCCAAAACTCTGCTAGAAGGGAGGTGCGCACTCAGATTTTAGGGGCAAACAGAAAAACACCCCACCAAACTATTGCAGTTCACACCTTCCTGTCCGCTCCAGTTCAGGACCGCTGTGTTTCTCTGGCTTGCTGTGAGAAGCACTGTCATCGAGAGCTTCTGGCACCTTCCTTTTTTCCTGGTAAAATGGAAATAAGATAAAGATATGTCTTTTAAGCCACTGGCTTGTTTTGCTTTTTGGGCTGGGTATGTGACCTGTAAATTTGGGCCCCTGAGCAGCACCCCCAGCCGTGCTGCCCTCCTGCCCGTCCCCATCGTGCCTCCTTCTGCCGCAGCACCCACCTGCGAAGGGACGTTTTTCGGGGGCTCAATTCGGATGGAGGGATCCCACTCTCCTGGCGGCAAAACCATGACCTGATCCAGAAACTCATCTATGCCAGCCACCAGGTCAGCCCGGTTCTTGGCTTTATAGGCAACATCGTGGAAGACCTGCCGTAGGAGACAACCAGGTGAGAGGATGACCCATCTCGGATGTCCTAACCAGTGCAATAAGCTCTTGGCTAAATGCAAGGTCATTTTCCACAAATCGCCTGTTGGAAATGGCAGGAAATATTCCCCCCAAAGGAAAAATCTGTGCATCACAGTATTTGTAACTATCTCCACCAGGCTCCCGTCCCCCATGGCACCCCACAGCCTTCTGCTTCAAGAGGAGAAGTTTCACTGGCCCTGGCAATGCCACCACTGGGGGCAGCATGCTGGGGACCCTGGGGAGAAGGATGAGGCGCAGGCTGCAGCCCAGGTGGGATTTTAGCCTCCTGCAGGCAGCTAAGAGGGACAACAAACCCTCTTCCTCACTACTACAGAGACAGGGAGAGGTGAAGAAAGCCCCCAAAATGACCCGGAGATATCTCTTATCTCGTCACACCTCATCCGTCATGATAGTAGCCATGGACCTGCAGTTCAGCCTTTGCAGCAAAAGGAAGAATTCTCTTTTGCTAAAAGCCATCACCAAAGTGCTTATTCATCACTCCGCTCAGATAATTATTTCCCATCCTAGATAATGACATTTTTTGCCCGATCTGGCGTTTCTCCTTCTCCATCGCTCTGTGCAAGCCTGGCCAGACCCGGGGGAGAGGGGCTAGCCCAATATTTAGGGCTGAACTGGTGCCAATCGATGGCTGCTTTGCATGTGAGCGTGACAGGCCGAATGCAGGTGTGGTAACGGGATTTATCTTCTGCCCCCAGACACCCCATCCCAGCGGGTGTAGTTCATCCTCGGCACCGAGGAGGATGAGCAGCACATTCCCCACCACTTGTTCACCGAGCTGGATGAGATCTTCCTGAAGGAGGGTGAAGATGCCGAGTGGAAGGAAACGGCAAGGTAAATCCCTGCTGCCAGCTGCGGTGGCGGCCGCGGGCTCTGCCTTCCGCTCTCTGGGACGCAAAGCTTTTGCAGCTGCAGGTGCCGATGCGCGGAGCCTTCTCCTCTTGCCGCCCCGTAGCTGCACCAAAGGGGTTGCAGAGCTGAGGCTGTTTTCTTGCAACGGGGCCGATCGTGCCCGATGTCCGCAGGTGGCTGAAGTTTGAGGAGGACGTGGAAGACGGCAGCGAGCGCTGGAGCAAGCCCTACGTGGCCATCGATTGGCACCAGTTCAGCCCTAAATATTGGGCTGGCCCCTCTCCCCCGGGTCTGGCCAGGCTTGCACAGAGCCATGGAGAAGGAGAACCATCTGTTCCACCTCTGCATAAGGATGGGCCACTTTCCTTCCCCACGTTTCCATTTTTAAAGGCAGGATCCCTCTAAGGAAGACCAGCCTCAATCCATTATGCCTTCAACTGCCTCCCAAATAATGCCACTTTCCCTCAGAAGAACAGCAAACCACACAAATCAGCCACACGGACCTGCTTGCAGAGGACCCTGGCACCCACGCAGCCCCGAGGAGGCTCATGAATGCTGCGGGGGGACTTACAGTGGTAGCCCTGCTCCATCGGGGCACAGTCCTCCCGTTCCTTCTTCCGATGCTTCTGGCGGTGGGGTCGGTGGTGCCGGTGGCTTTGCCTCACCAGCGGCATCCGCATGCCCACGGACAGGGTGTGGTGGCCTGCAAAAAAAGCAGCGTTCTCATCACTCTCGATATTGCGGAGACGGTTGACGCCGCTGCCATGATTAAACCAGCACAGCCATCCCAGGAGGAAACACCAACTTCTCTTCATTTTAGTTTCACTGCATTCCTGAATGTCAGAGACCCGTCCCTTTTTCCAAGCCTGTTTTACTCTAACTTTGCAACAACAGAGCAACAACAAGCGATGGCTCCGGGTCACCTAAAAGTGCCCTGAAAGTATCAACCCTCGTCTCAAATTCCAGCTTCGGCTGGACAACACTCAGACCTGCTCATTAAGCAGCCACAGAAGGTAATTATTTTTAAAATCTTTGTCGGCACAAGGCGACAAGAGGAGATCCAATTAGTCCCGTGATAATGAAGTCTGGAACAAAAAAAAAGAAAATCACAGCCCTGTGTCTGCAGCCATCAAATTATTCTCCTGACCTCTCCAAGCCAAGAGCAGCCTCTGAGAAAACAAGCTGGGAACTGCCCAGCTCCGTGGCCAACACTCACACCACAGATGCCGTGGGGGCTTTTTCCCCTCTGTCTAAAAGCCACAACATTAAAAAAAATGTGAAAATAACTGTGCTTGTTTATTTAGAAGCACGCCACGTTTCGCTGCAGGTGATGCGTACACTGAGCACAGGACGCGGCAGGGACTTTGCGCAACGGGAAAACGCGTGGGGCTGGTGCCACCTCTCCCGACTCACCTTCCAGCTCCTCCTTCTCATAGTGAATATTGGCAACGGTGCTCGTTCTTCCCTGGTCCATCACCGCCTCCTCGGCGTGTCTCTGTTTAGCGAGAAGAAGAAGGTACAAGCTGGGGCCAGGTGAGGAGAGCTCCCTTACGTCCTCCCAGTCATCACCCATCCCCGCGGCCACGCGAGCCAACGAGCATCACACCTCTGCATGTCTCCTCCTTCAGGCACAGCCCTAAAAACACGGACTTGGAGGAGGTTTTTTTTCCCCTACCCAAATAAAACCACCTGTAATGTCACCTGTATTGTATACACCGTGAGTCCGGAAGGATTTACTAAAAGGGGAGACAGTTGAGTGTTTCAAACCAAAACCAAGCCTCCTGCTTCATTCTTGTGGTTCCTTTCGAAAAATTAAAATAGGGATTTCCAAACTGGGGGTGGGCTGGGGTGGGGAGACCCAACCCCACACTTTTGAGCACAGCCAGTTTCATTCTCCAAACGTGATACCTGCAGGACTCACTAGATGGCACTTGGCCACAGGACATGGCCACCACCTACCTCCAAAGGCCCTCTGAACCTACAAGGGTGAAGCTTCGTCTTCAGCCCAACCAGGCTCAGGCTTCTCTTGCTGCAAGCCCGCTTTCCACACAAAACTGCATTTTTCTCCTCAAAATAAAAAAGCCAAGGGCTGACAGCTAATGCCCTCCTTGGCTGAAATACCACTGCCAGCGCTGCACAAAGAGCATCTGTGCCTTAAAAGCTGAAGGAGAACTACAGGAGTTCTCTTCTCCCCTTGCCCCCGGGGCTGGGGAAGCATCACTGGGATCACCGCGCTCAAAGAAATAAAAAACCAACCACGTCTCACACTCGAGTCACAACTGCAGCTTTGAAAGGGCCTCCAGGAAACCCTTCTCTTTAGAGAAGAGCAAAATACCAGAAATCTGCTTTTTATCCCCCAAATTCCTGCTTCAACGGAATGGCATCACCTGCCGCCGCGCAGCAGCGACGCTCGGGGAAGCTCACACCTCCCACTCGCCAGCCAATTTAACGAGCAAAAGGAACAAGCATTCCCATCTGGGAATGAGCTTTTTCTGGCCCCCAAGTACTTTGTCCTTCGCCGCCGCTGCCAGGTGCCTGGAAAACCTCAAAGCATCGAAACTGGGCTGGGAAAGGGGATGGCGAGCTCACTTTTGAGTTTCGGAGCAGAGAGTGTTGTTCCATCTCAAGAAAACTTCTCCAAATTATTATTTTGCTGCAGCGGTTTTTTTGTCCCAGCAGGAGAGAGAGGGATTTTTGACTGTCCTGCCTCAGTTTACCTGTCTCAGTGCAACTCCTCCAGTTAGAAAGAAAAATCTTTCCCTGGGGAAGCGTTGGTGTAATTGAGGATGAGGAAAAGTACAAAGCAGAGGTTCAGGTCCGGCTTTGAGTCCTCCCGGTGCCGGGGGAGGCCAAAAGCATCGCACGAGCACGCAAACTTCCCACCTCGGCCCCCTCGTCCCGTCACACGCAAGCTGGACTGGCCACCAGCAGCAGGAGGGAGGATTAATGTAATTAATCTCGCGCAAAGTGTAATTAATAACACTGATCCCAGTGTTATAAGGGGATGAGGGGCCAAACTGGGGGAGCTGCTCTGGTGGCGGAGCAGGAGACCCCCCTCCTTGCCCCTCTCCATCTCCATCCTACCCAGACGAAGCCACCGGTCCTGTGGCTCCCTCCTTTGCTATCGTGGGGGTCAGCACCGTCCCCTGCGGGGACCCCTCTGGCTCCTGAGCCAGGATTTGGGCTGTGACGGGGACTGGACCTGGGAGAGGACACATCTCCAGAGCCCCAAAGTGGGGCTGTGAGGGGGGGACACACGCAGGTCACAGCTGAGCATCACCAGGACGTGACCGTCATCCCTTGCTGGTGGAGACGCAAATTCCTCTCAGTCTTTGCCGTGAGCTGTAATTTCAGGCCAGATTAATTAATTCCCCACCTCTCGTTTGCCCCCGAGAGCAGCTCCTGCAGCCGGGTCCCATGGGTGCAGCGGGGGGGCGGACAGGCCCTCCCCCAGGCTAAGGAAATGCAGAAAGATGGGGGGACCACCCAGCCACCTCCTGCCTGCACCCCAACACCAGGCGCATCCGCACAAGCACCCGGTGGGATAATAGCTGAGGTGACTGGGTGGCATGGGGCTCTGTGGGGACAGTGGCCTTTGTCCCCCTGCTCTGAAGGGCCACAGCATCACCAGGGGGTCACATCGAGATGCGGAGGAGGGGACAAGGAGGGGGGGTCTGGTGGGGAGACCCCCAACAGGCATCGCCCAGGTGCCTCCCTCCCAGACCCACCTTGGGTACCCCTCACCTCCCCCTTTGAGCCCCCACCCCTCCGCCTTGCAGATGCCTTACACCCCCCTTCAGCGGCCTGCTGCCCCCCCTCCTTGCACACCCCCAGCACCCCATTTTAGACACCTACCACCCTCCTTACCCCCTCCAACCTTGCAGATGCCCTTCACTCCCCTTTCCATGGCCCTCACAGCCCCCCCCTCCCCCCCGTGCAGATGCTTTGCCTCCCCCATTTGCCCCCACCCCCTGCTCCCCCTGTGTTTCCTCCCTGCCATGGGAAATGCCGCGGTGAGCAGCCATGGAGCATCCTCCAGCCACACCGGTGGCACGGCCCGCCCGGGGGTACCGGGCATCCCCCTCCCTGCCCCGGTGCCGCTGCCTCCCACCTGACAGCTGAGGACCCCATCGGCCCATTGCTGCCTGCGGGCATGGCGGGGCTGGGGAGAGATAATTGCTTGATAACGATACTCTTAAGACATCCAAACAAAACACCAACAAAAATCACTACGATCACAAAAATGAATAAGTTTCGCAATAGGCTTTGCAGCCGTCAGCTCAGGGCAAACTCAAAGCCATGCAAGATTTTGTTCAACCATCCGACTTCTATTGCCTCTCGTAGATTTCTGCCATCCAAGTAGAAGGCAAATTAATTTTTCTTATTTTCTCTTTTGACTGATTCCCTGTCCAATCAACACACCAAGGAGTAGATCGCATGTAATGCCATTCTCCGTGTTCTGCCGTCTTCCAAACTGAAGGGAACTGCATTCGAGAAAGTGCTCGAAAGCCCAGCAGTTATCACCTCTGTTTTGGACCCGCGCTTCAAGGAGATGCAGTTTCTCAGCCCCAGCCTGAGAAGCGAGCTGCACCAGCCAGTGAGAACCACGCTGTTGTGGGTTTGCAACCACCAGTCCCCATCTGCCACCCAGTCTGGGGTGCCAAACTCGGATTCCAAAGCCACAGGCGCAGATGCCGGCAGCCAGCTGCCTGCTCGCAAGGACCCATGCACCAGCGCCCCATCTCAGAGCATCTATGACATCCTTTTGGGGTAGGACCCGAGGAGAGCATACCCGAGATCCACCAGCAACTGGAAAACTACATCCTGGAGCCCCTCTGCAAGCGCAGCACCAGCTGCTGTGCTGGTGGAAGAAGAACGAGCATCGCTTCCCGGCCATGGGGCGGCTGAGCCGGCAGTACCTCGCCATCCCCACCACCGCCTTCCTGCCAGACCAGGCCTTCGCTGCCGGGGAAAGCACCCTGGAGCATCGGTGCACTGTCCTGGCGCCGGAGAATCTGGTCCAAATTCTGTTCTTGCATCCGCATTCTGATTTTTTAGAATGCACAATTTTTGGGATGGCGACTGAGAAATTAGCTCTTGTGGTTCCCATTGAAACACCCATTAATTCATACAACCAAAACCCAGCCAAATGAAAAGGCGATGTTAAACCTCAGCCCCGAGGGAAAAGAAATGTGCCCGACCAGGTGCTAAAAGGCGCTCTGGCAAACCACCCCCCCTCTCCAAACTGCAGTTTGCTCTAGGAAACTGACAAGTTTTCTTCCTCTGCAGCCTTAGCGAGGCTGTAGATTTTTCCACCCTGCAGGGAAAGAAACAATCCTCAAAAGCAGATGTTATTCTGCCTGCAAGGAAAGCTTTAAAATATTTTTCTTTTTTTAAAGGCAGAATGCCTAAATGGAACATCCGAGCTGGTTTCTCCATGAAAATAACACTTTGCACTTGCACAGCAAAGCAACGCTCATTAACCAATCTCGGAAAGCTTCGCAGGCATTAAGAAAACTCCAAGTAACACACCTGCGTGCACCCTGTAAGCACACGTGCAAAGAGGAATCCCTGTTTACGCACCCCGGCTATATCAAACCGCACTATTTCCCTCACAAGCCATGATGGAAACGGGCCACGCTCCCATTCCTCGGCTCCAGAGCTCCAGCGATGCCGGGATCATGCCAACCCTCAGCCGCTGCGGGCATCAGCTCTGCTAACACCCGGCTGATGGGTCAGTGACAGGAATCTGGGAGCAGGAAGGGGATTGTACCACCCAGGCTCCCCAAAATCCCCCGCACTTAAGAGGAATGCGAATCTCAGGCTCCCCTAAGCCAACACATTTCTCACCGTGACCACTGCACTAACACCCAGAGCAGTTTTTAAGCAGCACGCACCAGGTTTAACCTCCACGCCTGACAAAGTCCCTGTCCTAAGGGCTGCCGGTCCCCTCGGCCCAATGCAGGAGGCAGCAGCAAACCCCTCCAGACAGGGCAAGAGGTGCTTCTAAGAGTGACATCCAGCTAATAACCAAAAAGCACTTAAACCAACCCCAAACTTTGGAGACATTTAGTCTTGGGCCAGCAGCAGCATGTTGCTCAGTAAGGCACGCTTCCACGACTCCCCTCAATTAACCGTCACCTCCAGAGCCCGATCTCTGAAGGCGAGAAGTTCCTTTAGGTTGACTCTTGACGTCCCTTTCCCTCCCACAGGCAACGAGACCCCAAGTATTTCCACTTGAGAGTGCAGTTCCCCTTCCACGGGCACCCAGCTCGCTCTGCAGTTTTGGATTATCACTCAGCAGGGAGTGCGGGAGTCATGGCAGCAGTTGCATCGATAAGCAATCTGTGCAACAGTTCCTAAAACAGGGGCTGCCCACAATCAGAAGTTGACTCTTTGGTACAAACTCCCTCCACACCAGTCATCACACAGGGGGAAAAAAAACAACCAAGCTATTGTAGGGCTCAGTATTACCCATTTCTCCGCAGCTGGGCAGAAATACACACTTTTGCGGCTTTTCCCACACTGGAAAATTCAAAGCATTAGTACTAAGAAAAAGACTTCTTTTTCTAATGCCTCTGTTGAAGGGCTCCGGCACGTGGTCTGCAACGAGCGAATATCCACACAAAAACAAGCCCCAAAAGTCCCACAAAGCTGCTCTACCTCTTACGGTTTATTGCTGGGGTCCCCACCAACACCTAAACCCACGTCCCACCCCCCACACGGTACATCCTTTGCCATTTTGAACTTTGCCGCAAAACATTTTACCATTTTCCACCCCTCTTTCTTGGGAAAAGAAAGAGGGAATGAGACAGCTTCAAACCGCTCGCTTTTATTTGATTTGCAGTGATCTGACAACCCCAGCCCTTCCCGCTGCCTTAGGCTTTGGGAAACAATTCAAGGGTCCTCAGCCACCAGTAAGGAACGAGCTGTTATTCATGGGCCAATCAGTAGAAACAGCAGCCCCGATCATTAGGAGAAAGTCTCATTTTTCAGTCATGGATTTTCACGGGTTTTGTTTTCAGGCCACCCAAACAGGGCGCGCTTTTATAGCCATCAGCAATTAAATTCTCTGTCCCTCCAGAAAAGCCTTTTCCTAAAGGCGCTCTCCTTCCAAGGGCAGACCCACAAAAAGAAGCCCACACTGCTTAATCCATTTCACAGAGAATTTCAAATGCAAACAACAATTAAACAGGACGTCTTTTCCCCGCTTCAGGGAAAGCCAGTAATATAGACCTTGGCAACAGATTTAGCAAATCTATCATTGTAATGCCTTTGCATTTCCCATTTCCACCTGGAGAGCAGGCTGAAAGGACTCTCATAAAAAAAAACCCAAACCAACCACAAAACATATTCCTGTCTAGCGGGTAATTTTATGAAACGATTTGAACACCTTAACGATTTGAACATCTTTTTACAGGTACAAGGCAACAAGAAACATTCTCGAGGTGAAAAAAAAGAAAACAACACCTATTCACCTCTTTACCCCAAAGATCTTTTCACCACATGGATTCCACCACCAATACACAGCTGCTAAATATCCCCGGCTGCTGCCGATCCGTAAGAAACCCTTCAAAATACAAGAGAACGCCGAGCCCGGCGCGCTGACGGTGCTGCCAGGGCTGTGAGTCAGAGCTGGACAGAGTTGCAGCCCCTGAGGTTGAAACCAGACCCACGTTTAGGCACAACCCAGGGTTTTAAGCCTTGCTACAAACCAGACCCCCGCTTTTCAAGAAAAACAGGGAGATTCACCTCAAAATAAACCACGTTCTCGATGCCAAAGGGGCGCTGGTCCATGGCCGCCACCGCCCTTCGGGCCAGTTCCATGGGGCTTCGCTTGACCTGGAGCAGAACTCGAGGGCGTGAGGACAACAAGCCCCCTACACAAAATCTAAAGAAAAGGAAAAGTTCAATAAGAGTTGCTGTTACTCACCCACCAAAGCCTACCCACTACAACTGGCCCTTTCACAACCAGGCCTGATCGCAGAAGAAAACTGAAATATCCCAATTCCCGGTTCAAACACAACGCGTGGAGCTGCCCAGACCCCACGTGTGGGCTGGGCAGACGGGGGGCTCTTCTTCTCAAAACCTGCAGGAAGAGAAAGGGCAGGAGTGTTTTCCCAGCCCTGGAAGAGGCTGTGGGGAGAAGGTGGGAGGGAGGAAAAGGCTGCCCAGGAGTGGAGTCGGGGGAAGGAGAGGGCTCCATCCATAGGGGAAACGCCGTTCCTGGCCACACAGGAGGCTGCGGGACCACCCTGGGGATGGATTTGGGGGCTCTCCCTGAGGGAAACCCCATTCCCGGCCACGCAAGAGGCTGTGGGGACACCCTGGGAATAGGTTTGGAGACTCTCCCTGAAGGAAACCCCATTCCCGGACACACAGGAGGCTGTGGGGCCGCCCGGGGGACAGATTTGGGGGCTCTCCCTGAGGGAAACACTGCTCCCAGCCATGCAGGAGGCTGTAGGGCAACGACAGAGATGGATTTGGGGCCTCTCCCTGAGGGAAACCCCATTCCCAGCCACGCAGGAGGCTGTGGGGACACCCTGGGAACGGGTTTGGAGACTCTCCCCGAGGGAACCGCTGCTTCCAGCCTCACAGGAGGCTGTGGGGCCGCCCGGGGGACAGATTTGGGGGCTCTCCCTGAGGAGAGCCTGTGGGGAGGAGGGAGGCGGGGGCCGCCCCAGGGCCGGGGCCACTCCTGGAAGGGGAGGGGGGGATCTCCAGCCGCCCACGCGGGGCTGCCCGAAGCCTGAGGAGATGAAAAGAAGAGGAGAAAAGCCAAGAGTTCCCTCCCCGCCATCGCCTCTCACAGCCCCGGCCCTCCCCGCCGCGCCTCATGGCGGCTGTGTGCGGTGTCACCTGAGCGGGGGGCGGTGGCTGTGGCAGGAAAAGGCGAGAGGGGAAGGGAAGGGAAGGGCGGCGCCATTTTGAATGGGAGGAGAGGGGAAATATGGGGCGAGAGATGGGGGGGGGTGTGGGAGCGAGGGTGTGACGGGAGTAGGTGTTGTGTGAGGGGGGAGTGAGGGGGGAATGGGTTTTCGGGAGAGGGAGGTTTGCAGGGCTGTGAGGTGCCTGTGAGAGAGGAGGCCCCGGAGGGAGGTGAGTGGAAAGGGCTGTGTGTGGAAAGAAAAGCTTTAAGGACAGGCTGGGCTGGGGAAAGGCGGTGGGCCCTGAGGGAGGGCTTGGGGAGCGGGGCTAGAAGCGTGGGTTTGGGGGCAAAACTCTGGGAAAGAACTGCAGGACAGGGCCAATCTGAGTATACAGTTTTCGCGAAGCTTTAAGGAAAAGGTGACCAAACGCGCCTCTTGTCCTTTTGAGAGCTGGTTTTGTCTAAGTTATTCATGTGAGTGGATTTTTTCCACATGGGATGGGAACTTTCGCTTCCCGGGATAGCTGATGCCCCTGGATAACCACTGCCCGCGAAGCACTGCGAAACCCCACGTTCAAAAATGAGAACAAAGGCCGGGTTTTGCCTCTCGGAAGGATCTCTAAGCCCCATCTCAAAGCTATTTTCAGTACCTTTCTGGTTGTTTTCTTCCCCCCCATCCCCGTGATGTTCGTCGGGAGGGCTGGCGGAGCTCTGCAGGCGGATGTCCGGCTCATTTTGGGGAGGGCTGGGATGGTTTCGGCCTGGCATTGCCCGACGCGGAGAAAAGCTGTGGTGCGGGGCTCGTTCTCCTCGGCGCGGCCCCGCCCCCTCGCTCGCGTTTGCCGCGGCGACGCAGGGGGGCGTGGCCCGGGTTTTCGCCTCGGCACATGCGCGGGTGGGCGGACGTGAGGGGGAGCACTTCCGGTGTACGGCGTCGGGCGGGAGCTGCGACGGTCGGTTCCGGGGGAGACGGGGGGACCGGAGCCGAGGAGGGCGGGAGCGGGCGGGCGGGGTGGCGGCGGCGCGGAGGTGTGCAGGGCCAGTTCGGGGGGTTTGTGGGGTGGCGAGACCGGGCTGGGGGGCTCGGGGGGCGGTGTGGGCCTGTTTGGGGGGGGCAGAGCCGAGTGGGGGGTCCCCGGGGGAAACAGGGCCGATTCAGGCCCCCCCGTCCCCCGCTGCCGCCCCCTCACCCCCCGCTCGCTCCCCGCAGGTGGCGGCAGCCCCGGCCTCAGCGCAGGGTGCCCGGGGCCGGCCTGGCGGGGCGCTTGGCTCCGCTCTGGGCTCCGCTCTCAGCACCCCCCCTTCTTCTGGCAGGTCAGCCCGGCCGTGCCCCCTTCGCCCGCCTCCAGCCCACGGCCGAGTCCCCCCAGGTACCCCCGAGATGGGTCGGGGGGTGTCAGCGCTGGGCCCCCTGAAGTGGGGGTGGGTGGTGGGCACGGGCATTGCTGGGAGCCCGTGGGCAGCCCTGGGACCCCCTTAAAGCCCACGGAGAGCCCCGGGGCCCCCTTGTCTCCCCCAGAGCCGACGGGGAGCCGTAGCTGTGGAGTCAGCTTAAGGAGTCTGCCCTAAGGACTGCCACTTTTTGGAGCGTTGGGGGAGGGGGAGGGTTGTCGGTGTGGGGAGTGGAGGTGTGTGGGAGGAGTCCCGTGTCACCACGCAGCAGCTCAGAGCCCCACAGCGTATGCTGCCATGCTCATTTGGCTCCATCAAATCCTCCGACCTGAGAATACCAAAGGTACGGAGTTGAAACGGGCCCTTCCTCACCCGCTGAGTCAGATGAACCTTTTTGTGCCCAAGTTGGCTGGGGACTGCTCCTGCCTCGCCGCCTTCAGGCGGAGCATGGCTGTGAGCAGGGGAGCTCAACACACAGTGCTTGCTGATTGCACCTGCTCCCTCGGGGGAGCACCCGCAGCCGTGGGATGGGAGGAGGGAGGACAGCACGAGGGCTAGAGACAAACATTTTATTTCTTTAACATTTCACATAGGGGGTACCCCAGAGGGGTTCCCGGCCCCACACCCCACAGCCGCTCAGTATTCGGGGCACTGTTGGTCTCCTGGGCCTGGCGCTGTCACCACTTGCAGGGCTGGCAGAAGCAGACACGGCTAGTGGCATCTCCACCAGCCCTTCAGGTAGCCCCACAGCCAGGCGCAGCCCTGCCGTGGGCATCTTCCTGCCCTGCACAGCCCTGGGTCTGCCTGGCCACACTCCCTGCCCGTGGTCTTGCAGGACTCCTCCCTCTTTGCCTTCAAGGCCTGGAAAGCGCAGGTGATCTCCCGCACGACCTTGTCCATGTCCATGGCTGGGGGCCTTCCGGGGGACAGGTGCTCGTCTGTGGGCCTCTGTGTCCTGTCCATCCCCTGCCGGGGAACCCACTCTTTCTCGGTCCCTGCTGGCAGCTCCTGTGGAGGCTCCTGGCTGAGGACCAGCCCCAGTTTCCCCACTGCCCCAGCAGCAGCCATGGGAGAGCGGGGTTGTCCTGAGTGTGTGAGCACCACTGGCTCTGTTGCTGCACTGGGCCAGGGCTCCAGGAAGAGGTAGAGGGAGCTCCGGGAAGAGGAGCTGCTCCTCAACAGGCTGCTGCAGTCCTCCGAGTTGGCCAGCGAGCACAGGCTGCAGGGGCTCTTGCGGTGGCCCTCGGAGGGCCCAGGAGCCCGGGGGTTGCCTGGACCAGAAGGAGCTGTCCCCACTGATAGGACCTATAGGCGGCAGAGGAGGGCAGGGGGACCTGGGGGCTTGGGGGGACAGGGGGTAGAGAGAGGCATCACTGCTCAGATGGTATATGGTTGGCAGGGAGCCCAGTGGGTCCTGTGGGGCCCGGTGCTCCCTCCTTGCTGCCTCCTCGGTTGTCCTGCAGAGGAGGAGAGAGAAGAGAGCCCGCTGCACCCCGTCTCCTCCGCTGGAGCCTGCGGGCAGCACCCCCTCCTCAGCAGGCGGGCAGGGCTGCCCAGTGCAGGCAGGGCAGGGCACAGGCTGAGGGTCTGGGGCAGGATCTGGGGGTCTCCCCCACACTCCCTGCTTCTCCTGCATCGACTTGAGCTCCCAGCCTTCATCTGCTAGTCAAGAAGCTGCTGAGGGAGGGGACGGAGTGAGCGGCCGGCAGCCCCCGGCACAGCCCCGGCTCAGGGCTGCCGTGGGGTGTGGGCTGTTTGCATGGTGCTCGGTGCCAGGGCCACTCACCGCTCCGCTCCTCTGGGCGGGCTCTCGTGTCCGTCGTCCCTTGCTTTGGCTTCTTCCAGTCCCTCTGCAGGACCCCGGGAGCTGGGTGAGACGGGAGCAGCTCCCAGCCCCGCGCCGAAGCCCCCCACCCCACCCCACGCTGCGGCACAGTGCGGTGCAGCAGTCGCCTACCTGGAGCCGCTTGGTCCGTAGCACAGAAGAGACTGCACTGAGCCCCATCAAAAGCATCACGAGCGGAGCCAGGTGAGCTGTGGGGGGGACATTGGAGTCCCTCCTGGCACCAGCTGCGGTGCAGCCGCGCAACCCTGGGGTGCCCCCCATGGGAAATGTTAAAGAAATAAAATGTTGGTCTCTATCCCTGGTGCTGTGGTTCCTCCTCCCATCCCGCGGCTGGGGCTGTGCCCCCCTCAGTGCCCGACCCAGTGGGACAGGCTGGCACTGCTGGCACCCACCAACCTGGGGGGGTGGGGGTGTCGGGGGAGCTGGGTGGGCTGGAGAAAGGGAGGAAGCACCTCTTGAAACCATCTCGGCCCTCCCCAGCCACAAAACCCTCCCCAGAGGCACCAGAGGGGACCCCCAGATCCTTGAAGGGCTGCCCCAGACTCCCTCTGGCCTGCAAGAGTGCCGCCCAGGACCCCATAAGGGCAGCCCAGGACCCCTTACGGACACCCCAGTGGCGTCCCAAATCTGGGTTCTTTACCTGCTGGGCAAGCCAGTAACACACTGTGTGGGAGCAGCCAGCCAAGCCGGTTTCAGAGCACAAGAGGTGAGAGGCAGGGAGCTGCCGTCCCACTCAGCTCCATCTCCGCCGTGCCTTGGCTGTGCAGAGAGAACTTGGGGGCAGCTGCAAAACAGCTCAGCCCGGGCTTATCTCAAGATGGCACAGAACAACCAAAACCAAATGGCCCTTAACAAACAAAATGCCCCGAGTCCCATCCCACCACTCTTCCCGTGACGTTGAGCGCCGGACATCACAAATTGGCAACAGAGACTTCGCTATGGCACCACCAGAGGGAAATATCCCAGACAGTGTAATCCACTCGGGCATAATCCTGCACCCTCACCGAGTCGGGAAATATAAACCGCAGGGTCTGGGGAGACAAATGGGGAATCCTCCAAGGATACAGCTGGCCCCTAGGAGATCCGTCCCCCCCCCATCCAGAACGCTGTACAGGGTAACTTCCCCGGGATGGAGCGACCTCACCTGAGAGAGAGAGGGTAAGTGACTAAGAAACATCCGTACGGTATAGGGCATGCGATTGAGTTTGTGACTGGTGCACTCTTCTAAGGTATTAATATCTAGCGCCCTTGTGGTTTGTGTTGCTGCTTGTCGGGGGCATTTGTAGCTCGCAATAGTGGATCCCGCTAATTTCTTTTAAATTGCAATAGTGTAATCGCCATCGCACACACAGAACTTGCAATAGTGACGTATTGGACCCGTGAGCGAAGTCCAAAGAAATTGTTAATTTGAACCTCTCAGTGAAGCCCTTTTTCCCGTTTCGTCACACTCCCCGAGCCACTGGGTAAAGCGACACCTGGCAAAAAAACCACCACCACCACCCCAAAAAAAACCCCACAGCACATCCCCCACTCCCCACCCACCCCTTCTCCCCCCATCACAGCCATGGGGCAAACTCCCACCACCACCCCCCCAATCTCAGCTCAGCCGTGACCCCCCCGAGACACTGGAACAAAAGCAGCGGAGAGCGAGCTCAGGCTCGTGTGAGCTGGAGAGATTTCTCTTTGTTTTTTGATGTTGTCGTTGGGTGGGTTTTGGTTGGTTTTTTTCACAGAACACTTTGCAGTGTGGTGTCGCAGCCCCCAGGGCCGGCGCTGGCACCGCCACCTCACCCCCTGGCTCTCGTCCCTCTTGCCCGATGGCTTTCACCACTTTCCTTGCTTGGTTTAGTTGTTTTTTTTTTCCTTTTTACCTTTCTTTTTTTATATTTGGGGTTTTTGTTTCCTTTTCCTTTTTTTTTTCTCTTCCCTCCCCTTTTTTCATTTTCCCTTTTTTTTTTCCCCCTTTTTTCTTCCCCCCCTTTTATCTCCTTTTTCTCTTTGTTCTTCTTTCCCCTCTTTTTTTTTCTCCCCCCATTTTTTTCTTTTGTTTTTTTTTCTTTTTCTCTTTTCAAACATCTCTCAAGCTTTCTCCAAAGGAACAGCCCCTGGCTCTCAGCCAGCGGAAGGAGACTATGGAAGAGCTCTGGCACCCGTGGGATTGCTTTCCTTCTCCCGCCTCGCACTCAGTAAGAGTGTGTTTTCCAACTCATTTTTTTTTTTATTAAGAAAATAAACAAAAATAATGCTCCAGCTATCAGTTTTACAAGGCATACAAAATCTCTAAAAGGGAAACACAAGCGCAATGTGCTGAGGTATGAAAACCTGAGGTAGTTTTTGTGTATGGATGTGTGTGTGTCATTTGGGGTTGGGGGTTGTGTGTGTTTTATTTTTGAAATTAAAAAAAAAATAATAATTTTGCTAGTGTTTTGTTTTTTTTTTTCCCCCAGCCCTGGGCTGACAACCTCTTGGAAATCTGTTTTCCCCCCCTGCCCCTCTTTTCCCACCTTCTCTCCTTGCAACCGGGATCTTTCCCCAAAGCGTTTACGGCCGAGCACGGCCTTTCTTTAACCTCTAGAAAAGCCGGCTTGTGCTAAAAAACAAACATCCCCCTCCCGCCCCCACCCCCTCTGAAATGAAATAAATAAATAAATGAATAAAATCCTTACAAAACTTAAAAATCGCCGTTAGTGTTGTTATCGTTACATTAATTCTAAAAACTGATGAGCCGCTGCGCTGTGTGCCGCAGCCCAACCTCCCCCCCTCAACGCTGGGTGAGCTCCTCTGGCCATGCCTGGGATGAAAACCGGTGGCTTTTAGGAAATAAAAAATAAAAAATTAAAAAAAAAAAGAATAATAAAACCTCTCTTTCTCTCTCTCTCTGCCTGTGTTAGGCCAACTAAAGGGAGAGTGTCGGGAGGCGAGGGAGGAGGAAGGGGGAGGCTGTGGGATGGAGACAGCCCTCCCCGTACCCCTCGGCTGTGCATCCTCGCAGCGCTGCGGGGAATGGGGGGGGGGGGGGTGTTTGGGGGGGTCTTTGGTTTGCACAGGGTGGCCGTGGTGGGGGCTCAGCCCCATCCTTACAGTGCTGGGGAGCACGGGGCTACCAAGCGCAGAGTCCTTCCCCCAGTGCGGTGCTTTGGTGCGTTGAGGTGTTAGATGGGGTGGCACAGCCCCTGCCCGCCCCAGGAGGGGGGACACCACCCCTCCGGTGGCACTGGATGGGTGGGAGGGAGGGAGGGAGCAGAGCTCTGGGAGCCATGGAGAAAGGTGTGGGGGTGTCCCTCATCGTGGCAGCCCCCAGCAGCCCTACCCCGCCACCCGGCCACCCCAAGGGACACCCAGGCCCCATCTTGGTCCTCTCCCCGTTGGGTGATGCCCTTCCACCCACCCCAGAGGTGCTCTCCTCTCCTGTGGGGGGACGCCCAGCGCTCGCCTGGCTAGAGAAGCACCGGGGGGGTGCTTAGGGGGCATCTGAGCTTCCCCGTTACAAGGGCGTAATTAGTGCACCATTAATAACCATTAATAACGACTTTGGCTTTGCTAACCAACTGCGGCGAGGCCCCCACCCCGCTTTAGCACAGGCTTCCTGATGCCAACGCCTCCCCGAGCCACTGGGTAAAGCGACACCTGGCAAAAAAACACCACCACCCCAAAAAAAAACCCCACACCACATCCTCCACTCCTCACCCACCCCTTCTCCCCCCATCACAGCCATGGGGCAAACTCCCACCACCACCCCCCCCAATCTCAGCTCGGCCGTGACCCCCCCGAGACACTGGAAAGAGAGCAGCGGAGAGCAGCTCAGACTCGTGTGAGCTGGAGAGATTTCTCTTTGTTTTTTGATGTTGTCGGTGGGTGGGATTTGGTTGGTTGTTTTTCACAGAACACTTTGCAGTAGAGGACAAAAACGTGGTGTCGCAGCCCCCGGGGCCGGCGCTGGCACCGCCACCTCCCCCCACCTCCCCCCACCTCCCCCCTCCCCCGGCTCCTGTCCCTCCTCCTGCCCGGGGGATGTTCCCACTTTCCTTCCTTGGTTTGTTTGTTTGTTTTTTTCCTTTCTACCTTTCTTTTTTAATATGTGTTTTTTTTTTTCTTTTGCCCTTTTTCTTCTTTCTCCCTTTTGTTTTTCGCTTCCCCCTCCTTTTTTCTCTTTTTCCCCTTTTTTTTCCGATTTTTTTTGCCTTTTCCCCCATTTTTCTCTGTTTCCCCTTCCCCCCCCATTTTTATTTTTCTCTTTTTTCACTTCTTCCCCCTTTTTTCTCTTTTTCCCCTTTGTTCTTTTTCCCTTTTTTTCTTTTTCCCCCTTTTTTCTCTGTTTCTCCCTTTTCCCCCGTTTTAATTTTTCTCTTTTTTTACTTTTTTCCCCTTTTTTTATCTTTTTCCTCTTTTTTCTTTTCCCACTTCCCCCCCCCCCCCCCCCCCTTTTTTTTTTTTCCTCTTTTTAAACAAGCTCTCTCCCGAAGGAGCGGCCCCCGGCTCTCCGCTGGCAGAAGAGCCTACGGAAGAGCTCTGGCACTGACACGGGCGGGAACACCCACTCACACATCGCAGCACAGCAGTTAGTTTGGCAACACCCCCACCCCCTGTCACAAGTGAGACCCGCACAGACAAAAGGCTCCTGAGTGAGGGCACTGGGGCAGCCCCACCTCAGAAGCAGCAGAGGAGCAGAGCCGTCCGGAGCCATCAAGAGCACAGGAAGGGCTATTCAGGGCCTCATTGTCTGCGCCGAGTGACCGTCTGCTGAGAACCGCTCTGGCGGCTCAGAGCTCAGCCCCAGCAGCAGTCTGGAGCCAACGGGGAAAAGTACACTGGGAGGAAGACTGGCAGCCTTCCTCCACAACGCCCCGGACAGAATGACCAGAGTGCTGCCTATCCCCATCGCTTTTCCAACTCGGTTCTTTTTTTATTAGAAAATTAATTAAAAAAAGATCTCCAACTCTCAGGTTTCCAAGGCATACAGAATCTCTAAAAGGGAGACACAAGCGTGAGGTGCTGAGGTACCCAAACCTGCCCACGTTAGTCCAACTAAAGGGAGAGCGTCGGGAGGCGAGGGAGGAGGAAGGGGGAGGCTGTGGGATGGAGAGAGCCCTCCCCGTACCCCTCGGCTGTGCATCCTCGCAGCGCCGCGGGGAATGGGGGGCTGTGTGTTTGGGGGGGTCTTTGGTTTGCTCCCCTGACCTGCTGGGGGTGGGGGAGGAGGATTTGGGAGGGGGGGATGTCCGGCGGCGGGGTTACATTCATCGGGCGGTGCTGGGCGGCACGGCGGGAGCCTCCCTTGCTGTGCTGCGAGGCCGGGGCTCCCGGAGCGTGTTTCTGCTCCTGCTGCTTCACCTGCTGGAGCATTTCCCTCATCTTGCGCTGTGCAGTCTTGGGGAGGAGAAGGGAAAAGCAAGAGGTGGGGGTCAGGGCACCGCTTCTCCCCCCACCACCCACCCCCGAGCCCCCACCGAGCATCTCGACACTCCCAACAAGCTGTAATTAATTTCAGGTTTGTTATGGGTTAGTCCCACACATTGATGCAAGGAGACGGAGCCAATTAAGACTGAAGTATTTATTAGCAAGCGGCAGCAAGCAAAACAGCACTGGGCGGCCCGGGAGTCTCACTCCGCCGACGGCTCGCACCCGTTTCCCGAAAGTCCCTGGTTTTATACTCTTCTTTTTCCGGTAGAGGGGTACTCTGCATCTGCACGACACAACTTGTTGCTAGGGGGTCGTTTTCTGCTTTCCTTTTCCTCCTGGTTGTCGCAGGGATGAAAGATTCATGTCTTCCTCACATCATGTACTCTTCGTCTTCATGAGCCCCCCTCCCCTCCTCCAAGTCTTTTTCACATCCTACTTTGTTTGCATAACCTGACCTTTGCAGTTTTAGCCTTGCCCGCTCACAGGATGCGGGCTATCTTGCAACAGCAGGTTCAGCAATTGCCTTTTTGTAAAACAATGTGACAATGCGAGTTTCTAGGTTTGGTGAACAAACAGCGCTGAGCTTATCACAATTCCCCCCTTTTACTTTTCACTATTTTGTTCATCAAACCGCTTAAGCGCTTGTGCTTGAGCTTTTATTGTGCTTGAGATAACCTCCTGTCCAGACGGTCCTTGAGCGACTGGTTGGATCAGCAAATGATCTTCTGTTACTTATTACAATCCTTCCCCTCTTTTTCTTTTATTTACAAGAAATTTGCTGATCAAACCTGGACAGTACTTCACAAGCTGCATTTAACAGAGTTTTCATCTGGTATAATCTTCATTTCTAGTTTTGATTGCTTTATTACCATTAGTTGCACTGTTTTTAACCTGTTCTTAACAAAAGCTACAAATCTGTTAACAATAACAAGGCCCGAAGGTTAGAATTAACCACAGTATTATGAGGGGCCCCGCCAGGGTGGAAATTAAGGTAGTTAACTATGGTGCCAGTTGAAGGGTTGGTGCTCATTTCTTGAGGCCGTGGTAGTGAAAGGATACCAGCTTTCATTGCCCCACTGTTTAATACCTCTCTGCCTGTCCTCGTCCACTCTCGTGCAGAGAGCAACGGGATATCAACATCTGCTCGGCAGCAGCAGGTAGTCTTCAGGGGAATTTTCTGGCTTTCCTTTTACCACGCCTTTCTCACTTTAGTAACTCTGCTGTTAATTTATCAATAATTCTTAAATATATTTCCACCTGTTTTGTTGCTGGGCCTGTTTCCAGAGGAATCTTACAGCGCACTGTCTTAAGGCTCAATACCAGTTCATTTCTTATACCTCCCAGGGTTCAGATATTGATAGTTCTCATCCCCAAAATAATTTACAGATTTTTGCTTGACTTTCTGATTCCTGATATGTCAGATTTTTGCCACAATTCATACAGCAAGATTGCATGTTAAACGAGACACATGACCACTTCCTACCAAACTTTGCACACTTGCAAACAACCCAACATAGGTATCCAGAAGTATGGTGCTTTATACATGGTTAAACTATCCGTTACTTCTCTTCTGGAAAAGTGCATTTACCAGTCTTGTTCCTTAATCTTACTCAAAGGTCTCTCGGTTCCGACGTCATAGTCCACCTTTCTGGGAAGATAGGTCTTTTTATTCTGCTACTGTGGGTCTATCCTTTCTCCGCTGTCCGTACTGCTGTATCTGTGTTAAGTAAAACAACAAAAAGGTCCCTCCCAGCGGGGCGTTAAAGATGTTTCTTTTCTGGTTTTGGTCAACACCTGATCTCCAGGTTGGATTCGGTGTATGGAAATGTTCAAGGGAGGTCTCTTCTTTTAGTGAGTTCTAAAATATACTCCGTTAAGATTTCATCTTCGACTTTCAGGTGTTTTACTAATATTCTGAAATCGTAAGGCATCCCATACAACAATTTAAAGGGGGATATACCAGTATCTGTTCTTGGCTGAGTTCTAATATGTAGTAAGGCTAATGGCAAACATATAACCCAATTCATTCTCGTCTCTACCTTCAGCTTGGTTAGATGTTTCTTTATCTCCTCATTCATTCTTTCTACTTTCCCAGAACTTTGAGGATACCAGGGAGTGTGGTATTCCCATTTTGTTCCAAATAATTTAGTTGCTTCTTGATTATTTTGGAGGTAAAATGTGGGCCTCTCTTCCAAGAGGACTTTAATAACTGTTTTCGCCGTAGTTCTTACCACCGAGAAGGCTTCTACAAAGATCATCAACCAAGACTAATAGATACTGATATCTCTCAACCTTCGGTAATTCAGTAAAATCTACTTGGTTTTTTTCTGGGTTTTTTTTTTTTTTTTTCAAATGGTCTTTTAGCCAATTCACGCCCTTCTTGTACTTTTTCTCTAAGTTGTCTCTTATTCACTTTGTGACAGGTTAAACATCCTTCTAAGATCCTTTTTGCTAAACCGTATATCTCGACACAGGCATAGTTGTCTCGACACATCCCATAGTAATAGGGATATATATATTACTATGGGATGTGTCTCGACACATCCCATAGTAATAGGGATATATTTAGCTGAGTATTACAAGATTCCGTACCGTCTCAAACACCAATCAACAAAAACTGTGTCTTCACCTCAGCAAAATGAGCTATTACCCTTGGAAGCGACCGGGCGAGACTTGCAGAAAGGCAAGTACTTTCCATCTTCTCAGACAATGTTTACCAGTTTTTAAATTACTGTTAGAGGAAGAAACTATGACATCATTTGCCCATCCTCCCCGCTTTTTGAACTTAGTGATGATGAAAGATAGCATATTACAAAGAGGATAGAAATACTTTTAATTTTCCCCCATATATATAGGGGATCAGGCCTAGTACCAGGGGATCAGGCCTAGTTACCAGGGGGTGAGGCCTAGTCAGCATGGGTTTATGGAAGGCAGGTCCTGCCAGACGAAACTCATCTCCTTCTATGACAAGATAACCAGAATCTTGGACGAGGGAAAGGCTGTTGATATTGTATACCTGGACTTTCGAAAAGCATTCGATACTGTCCCCCATACAATTCTCGTGGAAAAACTGGCTTCGCAGGGCCTGGATGAGTATACGATCCGCTGGATCAAGCACTGGCTGACTGGAAGGTCCCAAAGAGTGGTGCTCAATGGATTTAAATCCAGCTGGCGGCCGGTCACAAGTGGTGTGCCTCAGGGCTCAGTGTTGGGACCATTTCTGTTTAACGTCTTTATTGATGATCTCAATAAGGACATAGGGTGTATCATCAGCAAGTTTGCAGATGACACCACGTTAAGCAGGAGTGTTGATTCCCAGGAGGATAGGGAAGCTCTACAGAGAGACTTAGATAGATTGGATCATTGGGCCAACATCAATGGTATGAGTTTCAACAAGGGCAAGTGTCAGGTCCTGCACTTGGGCCACAATAACCCCGTGCAGCGCTACAGGCTTGGGGAGGTGTGGCTGGAAAGCTGCCGGGCAGAAAGAGACCTGGGGGTTCTAATTGACAAGGGGCTGAATATGAGCCGGCAGTGTGCCCAGGTGGCCAAGAAAGCCACCGGCATCCTGGCTGGTCTTAGAAATAGCGTGGCCAGCAGAAGTAGGGAGGTGATTGTGCCCCTGTACTCAGCACTGGTGAGGCCACACCTCGAGTATTGTGTCCAGTTTTGGGCACCTCAATACAAGAGAGATATCGAGGTGCTGGAGGGAGTGCAGAGGAGGGCAACGAAGCTGGTGAAGGGCCTAGCAAACAAATCATACGAAGAGCGGTTGAAGAAGCTGGGACTGTTTAGTTGGAGGAGGAGGAGGCTGAGGGGAGACCTCATCACTCTCTACAACTATTTGAAAGGGCACTGTAGAGAGGTTGGTGCTGGTCTCTTCTCACAGGTAATTAATGACAGAACAAGAGGGAATGGCTTCAAGCTCCAACAGGGTAGAGTTAGACTGAACATTAGGAAAGAATTTTTCACAGAGAGAGTGGTGGGGCATTGGAATAGACTGCCCAGGGAGGCAGTTGAGTCACTATCCCTGGATGTGTTTAAGAGACGTTTAGATGTGGTGTTGGGGGATATGGTGTAGGGGAGAACTTTGTAGAGTAGGGTAGATGGTTGGACTCGATGATCCCAAGGGTTTCTTCCAACCTAGACAATTCTATGATTCTATGATTCAATGATTCTACATATATTGTCACACACGTGGTGACTCCCTGTAACAACTGAGTGTAGATAGAAAAGGTGGAAATGGGCTGTTAACCCTTCGTGTACTTTCCTGAGATATACAACATACGTCTTTCATAGAGCTTTTCTTCATGATCAAGATTTGTGTGGTCTAAGTTTAGCCACCCTAAGGTTAGGAATGTAGTTTAAATTTCTCATGTAGGCTCTCTGTTGGAAATGGAGAGATATAGGCACTCTTTTGGGGCTATTTATTGAATCATAAGACAGTGCCAAAGACAGGTGAGAGGACTCACTTTCCCAGAGGTGCTCCGTGCTCTCTGCTGGCTGTCTTGAGTGTCTACAGGATTAGATGCAGTGATACACCAAACTTTTATATTACTAAATGTAGATTAAATAAATACCCCCTTGAAGTGTCTTGTAAAAGGTAGTAACAAGAGAGTTCCGTTTTGTTTTGAATGTTGGGCTTTATCCAACATAATTAAGGTCAGAGGAAGACAAGCTAATAAATATTTACCTCCCTTAATATGTTTCTCCTTATTCTTGGCCAAGTGGCATGACTGAAGAAAATATAATTAGTTTATTCAATGAATCAGTAACAATATAATTCCACTATAGGAGGGAGAGTTATGTTCTCAACATGACAAGACACCAGAGTAATCAGTAGATTAGGCATGAAGAATTGCCACTGACCTGCCACGTGTAATAAAAAAGAATATTATTGTTTGTTTTGTGTAAATGTGCGGGATAAAATCTTGATAATACTGAGTCGTTGTTGGGACGGACACAACACTGGACATCAAGTTGCAGCAATCCAATTTCTTTACTTAACAAGCAGTGCTTTTTTATATTCTTTTACCCAGGTGCTTATCTATGCATATATTCAGCATTCTACTTTTGCCCGATACGCTCTCACATCACACACTGTTCATGCTCTGGTCAAAGCCAGGATGTTTGCCAACCTTTATCTTTTTACTTAGCTCTTCTCAGGACTCCCCAGTCTCTTCAAGGGTACACGGATATCTGCTCAAGGTCAACGTTAAACTCGCATTCTGATCCCTCGGACCAGCCAAGGTTTCCCACAGGATAGAATACCCTGTTGGTCAGTTTTGGGTCACCTGTCCTGTCCGCTCCTCCCTCCAGGTGGGACCCCACTATGCTTTTCCGCTTCTGACCCTCCGACGGGGCAAATAACAAAGTTGGTTGGCCTTGTCTGTTATGGCAATAAGTATAAGCAGGAGCCTCTCTGCATCCCATGCCTGGGCATCAGCTATAAACAATTGGTCTGATCTCTCTGAGAGAGTGAACACTGTCTGCACAATATGCAGTTATTTTAGTAGTTAGAAGAGGCCCCGCTAAGAAGCGAAGTTACTGAACGAAATTGGTTCTGTTTTATCTCAAACCAGGACAGTCTCCATCCACAACCTTGGGGGATTCCTCATATACAGGGGTGAAGAGGTGGAGGGTCAGATGTACACATGCGGCACGGGCTGCGTTAACCCCCGTGCCTCCCACTGCAGGAATGACCGCAGGCAGATGCACTGTGAACCAAACATCAAACCTTTAATGAATTAAGAAAGAGAGAGAGATGTGGGAGAGTGGGGCTGGGGCTGGAGTGGGTGGGTGCGGGTCGCATGCGGTGGGGATGCGTGCTCCACGCCTTCTCTATCAGCCCATGAAGAGAGGCTGGGGGAGCGTGGGGCACTTTGCCCCCCAGCATCCACCAGGTTTCTGCGTCGCTTGGTGGCCATGGTGTTGCCATCAGATGCCCTCCGCTTGTTGCTGCCCATGTGCTGCCTGCTGCTGCCCACTGCGGCACCGTCCCGCTCCGGCGTTCCCTCCCACAGGGGTTTGGAGTGTTTTTCCACCTAGCACACCACCATCTTCCTCTTCTTGGGTGGGATGTTGGCCCACGGGGAGGTCTCTTGCGTCCTGGGGGTGCCGTGTGGCGCGGGGCGCTTGGCCTGCTTGCCACCCGCCTCTCCCGATCTAGGCACAGCCTGGCAGGAGACAACGGCTGGTGGCAGCAGCGAGCGGGTCAAAACCTCCTGGGACTGCCTCCTCAGCAGCTCCTCCAACAGTTGGGCCATGCGGGGTGGCCGATGCTGGGGGACAGCCGGGGGTCTGGCCAGGGTTCTTGGCAGCGGGTGACAGAGGGTTCTCAGCAGGGAACTCTCTGGAGGACTCTTCAGGGGATCCTTCCAGGGACTCTTCACAGGACTGTCCTTTAAAGTCTTCTCTGAACTCTCCATGGAGGGACAGCTTTGCTGGTTTTGCTGCCTCGGCTCGGTGGTGGCCGTTGGAGGGCCCCGTAGGCAGGCTCCTTGAGCAGGCTGACCTCAGAACTCGTTGCCGATAATACGGCTATTACAGACGTTATGAAGGCCGAGGCTTCGCGGGGATGGGAGGACTCGGCCTTCACCGCCTTCAGCACTGTGCGTTCGGTGAGGATTTTCTCCCCTATTCCTTCTCCTTCTCTTCCTCCTCCTCCTTCTCTTCCTCCTTCTCTTCCTCTTTCTCCTCCTTCTTTTCCTCCCTCTCTTCCTCCTTCTCCTCCTCTTCCTCCTCTATCGGACTGAGGGTTGGCTGCCATCTCTTGGCTCTGCGTCCATGTTGTCTTTTGGGCATTGCTTTGCCCTTGGGTTGGCTGGTCATGGGTTGGTTTGTGTCGGAGGAGACCCTTGGGACCACCAACCGCCGCCTGGAAGGACACAAAGGGAGAGGTCTACCTGAGGACACAATGGGTTTGGGGCTGCTTTCTGCCCCTCCCCATGAGCCACGTGCCTCCTCATGTAGCCAGCAGCAGGTTGGCTGAGGAAACCCCCTGTGCCGGGACCCTCATCTGACACACAGCTGTCCCATTGTCCCTAGACCACGCTGGGGCTCTCCTGAAGAGCTGGAGAAGATCCAGCCCTGTGAAATGGGGGTGTTCCCGGCAGCCACATCCCACCCCTCCAGGTGCTGCCTTCACCACTCTTGGGTGGTGATGACCAAGGAGCGTTCAGGGCTGGGGAACGGGCTCTTGCTGGGTCAGAAAATCATGGAATGGTTTGGGTTGGAAGGGACATTTAGAGGTTCATCTAGTCCAACGCCCCCCGCTGTCATCGGCAGGGCCACCTTCCAGTAGACCAGGTTGGTTCCAGCCCCATCCAACCTGACCTTGAACACCTCCAGTCAGGCTGACGGAATGGTTTGGGTGGGAAGGGACCTTTGAAGGTCCATCTAGTCCAACACCCCTGCCATGAGCAGGGAGGTCTTCAACCAGATCAGGTTGCTCAAAGCCCCATCCAACCTGGCCTGGAATGTCTCCAGGGATGGAGCGTCTCCCACCTCTCCGGGTAAAATGGCCCCGTGCGGCCGCCCACCCTGAGCCTTCAGCCTCACCTGGCCAGAGACCTTGTCCTCTTCTTCTGCAGCTCCAAGATTTCCCCGAACTGTGGTGTTTTGCTTTGAGTCGGGCTCGGAGCAGCAGGAAAGGGAAAACCGGGAAACCCCACTGGAACCAGAAAGAAGACACCTCCTCAGAAGAGCGTCGCTGTGACGCTGCCAGACCACCCAGGGACACGCAGGGGGTGCTCAGGCCCCTTCCCAAAATGTCTGAGGGTTGGACATTCTGCTCCTCTAGCAGCCCCATCGTGTCCTCCCCAACACCAGCACCATTTCCAATGTGGTTTTCCGACTTCATCATCATCATGATGGTGAGGAAGGAGGAGCCGGGTGGTGCCGGGGAGGGGACAGGTGTCATTTCTGAGGGGAAGAGGGGGAGGAGAAGGCCTTGGCCCACCATCCTCCCACTGTACCCTTGGGCACATCCCACCCCGGGGCTCTCTTTTGGTGACACCAACAAATCGTTAGGACAAAAGGCCCTCAGGAGTTGGCCTGAAGCTTTGGGACAAGTCGGAGCCTTTTGGCGCTCAGCGTCGGCCATTTCCCCACAACATGGCAGAAGTTGGCTGCCCGTCCCATGGAGAAGAGCTGGGAGCTGCTTTACCTTTCCCACCTTGCTGGAGAGGTGGCAAACTGTCTTTTCTCGTCTGCACATCCTCACCAGGGACTTGTCTCGAGGTCTTGAGGAGAGCCCTGGGTGGGTGTTTGGGCACACACTCCATCACAAACCTGGAAAGAAGGAGAAGACACCCATATGACCCATGGCACCACCAGCACTTGCCACTTGCTGCGGCCACTTGCCCGCAGGCAGAGTTTGGCATTGCCATGAAGGCCATTGACTTCCCAAGTCTACCACATCCCATCCCCAAGGACGGGCCTGGGAAATGGAGTCGCCCAGCAAAGAAGTCCAGGCCACCACGGGAAGAAATGTCATCCAAATTCCTCTGTCTTTCCCCTCAGAGCTGCCTTATGGGAGTGACTGCGGCCTGGAGACATCATCAAGAGTCGCCGCCTGGTGTCCCCAGGACACCCGCAGCGGCACAAGGAAGAGATGCTACCTTGGGCGTTGGCATCAAAGAGCGGCTACAGCCGCCAACGTACTCACTTGGGAAAGAGGATGACACGGCCGGAGAAGCTCAGTGAGGCCACGGGTACCACTGGGGACACAATCATGTCCTGCAATGGAGGAACACAAAGATTCAGGACATCCTCAACGTGGTTGAAGCACTGCACACTGGAGGATGCCAAAGACAGCAGGACATCCTCAATGTGGTTGAGGGTCTCAGTGTTAGAGGAGGCCAAAGATGGCAGGACATCCCTCAACGTGGTTAAAGCACCCCACATTGGAAGAGGCCAAAAATGGTGGGACATCCCCCACATGGCTGAGGCACTCAAGTGTCGGAGGAGCTTGAGGCAGCAAGTGTTGGCAGGACCGTAACTCTCACCTGGACCGAGTGGCTGAACGTGTCCTGAGGGACCCCACACAAGCAGTGCCAGAACACTGCCGTGGGACCGCACGCACCACAGAGAAACCAAAATGCTTACCTTGAAGACAACCTTCTCCAAGTTCTCCTTCCCAGACAGCCTCTCCAGGAAGCTGCGGTAGAATTTCACGCGCACTTTCGTGCCTTCGATGAGGAGCACCCCCACCTCCCTCAGGATGAGGGCCACATTCTCCCCCTTCCCCAGGCAGTGCGAGAGGAGGGTCGTGGTGCCTTGGATGCAGTCCACCACTTTCTGCCGGGACACGGCGGCTGCCACGGCCACCTTGGAGTACTTGAGGGGCTCCAGCTCCTTGTTGCCTGGAAGAACCACAGGAGAAGGATGGAGACGCTCACCCGGTGGCCCGTGTCCTACAGCTTGTGTGTCACAATCATTGCATTGCCCCAAAAAAACTCAAAACCACTCAATTATTGGACTTTGGAGTTGCTTCAGAGAAGATGACCATGCAGTCAGCCATCTTACCGGGCAGGTAGTCCTTGTTGTCCATCAGGTTGTGGACAACAGCAAGGTTCCTGGCCAGGTGGAACACCGGCTTCTGGATAGTCAGGGTTTCATCTCCGACCTGGACGCGTTCGAGGACAGTACCGAAGGAGCCAAGGGTGGGAATTCGGACGCCCTGCAAGTGGACGAGAAGGGTGGGAGGGTGAGGACTGGCTAGAGGGAAGATCTGGAGGTGACCTCCCCCATCCAGGGATGGTGCTTGAGGCTGGATCCTGCCCTCTCCCACCGTTTGGAGGCACGAGCTGGGCGGTGGGGAGAACTTTGGGGAGGAGATGTTGAGTCCTTCCCCTCCTCAGGAGAAAAAAACAGCACTGGAGTTTGGGCAGAACCAGGATGAGGCCATCCCGGGGGGGTCTCCAGCGACCTGGATCAGCCCTACCAGAAGTGACACCAACATTGCACAGGCCCCGTTTGGCCGTCAGTGGGGACTTTTGGGGTGAGATTCCTGTTTTCTGAGGAGTTGAAGGGTGAGAGCAGGCCACGCCCCAGGGGGATCCCACCACCCCTCATGGTGCATGAGGAGGACGCGGGTGTTGCACCACCTTGTGGAGCAGGAGTTGGTCTTGAATGTAGCCAGCCACTGCATCCCAGACGGCCGTTCGTTCTGAAAAAACAAAGAAGAACCAGGTCAGGCCCCATCTCCACCAGCTCTCAGGTCCACCCCAAACATCTCCCCCTTGAGCCGCGACGCGGTGGCAGACGCCAAGTGTCATGGCTGGCTCCGAAATGGTGACAAGCCCTTGAGTCTTGGCTGCCGGAGAGGTGGCTGCGGTTGGCCGTACCTTCAGCGGTGACGCTGGACATAGCGAAGGTGTGCTCCATCCCATCCCAGAAGTCCATCTTGGTCCGCCTCACGCTGGTGGGTCGGTTCTTGGTGGCGACAGCCATGTTAGAGGTCATCTTATGGACGTTCCTCCAAAGTGTGGGACCCACCACCCGGTGGGCCCTTTTATACCCCCTGAGTGGGTGTGCCACGCACCTCTTGTGACATCAGGGTGACATGTTCATCGCTGATTGACTGACCGTGGTGGCACGGCAACCGCCAACCTCTGGTGGGGTGGCCATTAGCAGGGAGAGCTTCAAGCAGCTCAGGATGCTCCAAGCCCCGTCCAACCTGACCTCGGACCTTCCAGTCATGGACACACAGATTGGTTTGGCTTGGAGGAGACATTTGAAGGTCCATCTCGTCCAACCTCCCCTGTCTTCGGCAGGGGCATATTCCAGTAGAGCAGGTTACTCAACGCCCCATCCAACCGGACCTTGGATACATCCACTCAGACCCACAGAATGGTTTGCATTGGTTGAGTTGGATTTTTGGGTGGTTTGGGTTCCAACAGACCAGGTTGGTCCCAGCCCTGTCCAATCTGACCTTGAACCCCTCCAATCAGACTCATAGAAGGTTTGGGTTGGTTGAGTTGGATTTTTGGGCTGGAAGGTTTGGGAACCAGTAGAGAAGGTTGGTCCCAGTCTCATCCAGCCTTACGTTGGACACTTCCAGTCATAGACCCACAGAACGGTTTGTGTTGGAGGGGACCTTTGAAGGTCCATCCAGTCCAACCTCCCCATCATCGGCTGGGACACCTTCCAGTAGACCAGGTTGGTCCCAGCCCCATCCAACCTGACCTTGAACACCTCCAACCGGACCCAAAGAACAGTTTGGATTGGATTTCTGGGTGGTTTGGGATCCAGTAGACGGGGTTGGTTGCAGCCCCATCCAACCTGACCTCAGACACTTCCAGTCATGGACCCAAAGACTGGTTTGGGTGGGAGGGGACCTTGGAAGGTCCATCCTGTCAAACCCCCCAATCACTGCAGTGGCCGAGAATAAAAGTAGTGCCACGAGTGGGGCGGGTGCTGCTGCGTTATTGTATCTCATCCTATTGTATTATTTTATCTCTTTCGTTTATTTTGTTTTTTCCTCTTGAGCTGTTGAGCAGAGATGGTTCTCGTGCTCTCTTCCCATCTCGGGGGGGTCGTTGGGCTGCGGCGTGGGGCTGCAGAGCCCGGGAGGAGAGGACAACCCCGAAGAAAAGGTCCCCTTGCCGCCCTCCACCAGCAGCGGTGGGATGGGTGCAGGGACCCTCCTGCCATCGGCTTATCCCGTCCCCTGCGGGAGCCTTTTTCTGCAGCAAACCGACCCAAACCGACAACGGCACGTTGGTGCTTCTTGCTAAATGGGGACGGGGGAGAAAACCAAATCTATCAGTTTGTTCTGTAAGGATGGAAGCATCGCATCCCCAAACAGGGCCAAAATCAGGCGGCTTTTACAGGATGGGGTTTTGCAAAGCTGCTGGTGCCAGTGCCCCATGGTGACGGTCAGAGGGGGAAGAAACTGGTTGAGCCCTTAAAAAGAGGAAAAGAAAAAGGCTCGGAGGAAGGGAAAGGTGCAGTGCCGGGGTTTCCTTGCTGCTGTTCCTCCGTGCGCGTGCGGATGCCCGTGCGCGTCCCCTCCACGCTGCCCTCCGGGCAGGACCGTGCTCACTGCTCCGGCTCTGCCTCCCTGGAGGGGAAAGGTCCCGGCGCAGGAGAGTCCCCATCTCTCCCCCCTTCCCAAAAGATACTTTTATTACCGGAGAGGTACATTATTACGCCGGTGACCCACAGTGGCTGTGGGGCTGGGGGGCTGTGGTACCAGCCCTATTGCTGCCCTACCCTTAAAATGGAATTATACACTTCTAATATAGGACAATTTGGTTTTCTTTTTTCCATTTTGTTTTCCTCCCTGTAAAAGGAGGGAGCGGGGCTGAGCTTCACTCCCTCCTGGCAGGGACCGGGAGAAATGAGAAAATCAGGATCTAATTTCTCATTTTTCAAAAAGTCTCCATCTGACTTTCAGAAGCTTGAGACACTGGCGTTTTTATAATTTCAGTATGTTATACAGCAGAAGGCCAACACTTTTGTTAGATTCATGAAAAAGTTAAGAGCCCCTGGGAGATAGCCTCCCAGCCTGCAGTTCCTAGACACATCCAGGCTTACTACAACTGTAATTGAGAGCTGGAAATCTTTTTGCTGGTTTATCCACTGCACTTTGGCTTGTGCTCAGTAGCACTCCAGTGTCATATGCAAATCTATAGCCTGGGATGAGCCAGTGACTTGGAATCCACCATGACGCAAGCTACAGCAAAGACACACAGATATGCACAGTGAACATTGTGCCTCTGAGTGGCTGCCAAACCTAGTATGCTAAGGGAATTAAGGCAGAATCTTACTATTGACAACTAAGCATTGCTTCAATCTTGCAAATGATGCTTTTTTTTCTCTTTTTTAACCTTCTTGCTTTAACTGACATATCTTGATATCTGTAGAAACCCGATTTCTTTCCCAGAAAGAAAGAAAATAGGACTCTGGACAATTAGAACATCTTCCTACTAATAGTAGAGGATGAACAGGACAACCTGCTTACACTATATCCTTCAAGCCACTTCCCACTGCTTAGGTTCATCTTGTATACTAATTGAGACCAGGCTCGCTCTTAATTTATTTTTTAAAAAGCCATCTCCTTATACAAAACATGTATTAAGCAAGAGTCTGCAATTTACCTTGGGCTGGTCACATCATGGGTATTATGGAACAACCTCTGTATCTTGTTGCTAGAAACAACTCCCACTTTCACCAGGTAGGAATAGGCTTCCACGTGAAAAGCCCAGAAGCGCTTCCCTTTGGCAATCCCAGTGTCGCCAATGATGTAATCCAGGGTTGTGTAGCATCCGGCCTGCATGCGCTCAGACCCCAGCAGTAGAGGAAATCCAGCCCTACTTTCCACAGAGGTTCTTCCTGGGTTCAGCAGGAGATGTTCACTGTTGTACCCGCATTTGTCATCAAAAAGAAAACTGAGAACTGAAAAACAGCATCCCAAAAAATTTTCTCTTAGTTAAGTATTTCTGTGCTTATAAACTATATTTACTAGAATTCCTCGCTTTTAAAGGCTACCAGGAACATTACGCAAGCTAACACAGTCTCAGTATGCTACCTACTTAACCTGTTTGTTAACAGTGCTTTTAAACATGTATACAACCGGTAACAGTGTAGTAGAAGTCTGGGAGCTACTGGAAACCACCTACAGCTCTTAACACCACCAGCAGCTCGTGGACATAAGAAAACCCAATACCTGGGGCTGGAGGCGTACGCAAGATAACTTCTCGGCTCCAAGGGCTAGAGATGGATCCTTTATATCCTCGAACTCTGAAGGCATAGCTGCTGTCGTCATCGAGATCAGATATTACTTTGCTCTTGCTGCAAACTTCGATCTCCTGCCACGTTGTACTCTCCTCTTCTCTATTAAGCTTATGATACTCAAGAACATAGATATCAGCTGAGTCTGTCTTCCCAGGGCATTCCCAACTGATCAGAGCTTTGTTGTACATTTTGCTCTGCTCTTCATTGATTTCTGGTATTTCTAGACCTGGAATGACAGAGATTCAGGAGAAAAAAACCTCAAATGTAGATACATGTTGTTTTAGAATTAAACACAGAAGCCCTTTGTTGAGTGGCTACAGCACTGGGGGGACAGTGCGGGGGGGAAATCTGACTCAGTCAAAGAGTGCAGATGAGGATGGGTCTGTTCATGCACTTAAATCCTTTCTGGTTTTACTTTGAAAGTTGTATTATTTATTTTTGCTGGCAACTAAAAAACCATATAAAAACCTATTCTTTTCTGTCATGCAATCACGACAAAAAGCTGCTAGGAAGACCTAGTATTACTTAACTACAATATTTTGGAAGCCAATGTAAACTGGTTCTGAATGCCATGGCATCTTAGCTTCTTTATCAAAGCTGAAGCTAGCATTGCTGCCAGGTAACGCCTTGTGAATCACAGAGGCAGAAGGGACAATGCAAGTCACAAGATTGAGTTCTGCAACTGCAGCCCTGCACAAGTTTTGCCTCTTTCCAGAGAAGCCCTTAAAGCTATAACTCAAGAAAGACGTGATGCTCTCATAATTTGCCATTGGAATGGAAGGACAAGTCACCAAGGATCTCTTCTTGCTTGGCTATGTCCATCACAAAGTCCTCGAAAGTAGTTTCAGCTGCTGGCTTGAAGCTCTTCAGAGATTCAGTAGCTTTTTGGATTCTGAAAGCACAGAAGCAGAGGGATGGCAGAAGAGGGAAAAAGGAATTCACATGGGTGCATTCCTTAGAGCAAAACCGCTAGGTTTTGCTTTAAAAAAAGTTCTCTTTTCAGGTACTTACTCATGTGTCCCAGAAACTTGTCTCTCTAGACAGAATTAAAATGCAAAATTTAAAGGCCTTTTGTACATCAGTGTAAAGATAACTAACAGGGAATCTTTTGGTTGGCAGAGCATTTTAACAATTTGGGGCATTACATTCAAAGAACAAAATAGGTGTGAAGCGCTAATGGAGCACAACTATTCAGATCAAAGAGTTTAAAGCCAGAAGAGACCTGTTAGATTAACTTGCAAATACCCGATGCAATCTCTGAGCAAAGGACTGTATCAGTGAGCTGAATGGGTTACCCTTCCACTGCAGTCCTACTGAAGAAGGCTAGGCGTTGGCGCAGGACAGAGCCCCTCCTCTAGGCTGTTTTTTAATGCACACTGTAATATAGGAATTTCTACTGAATGGTACCGGGACCGCCTCTGAGGCTCTGCAACACAAAGTACTTGCATTCAGTACTTTCCTAGCAGGTGTGCAAAGAATATGACTGACCAGACATCCCTGGAACAGTACCTGTACCTCAAACGGAAGATAATTAATAAGATACCTGACATGAAGTTGTTTTGCTGTTTGAACAAAACAAGATGGATCGGTTTCTTTAAGCAGTTCTTGAGCAAGTCCTACAAGGCCATTATTTTCCAGGAGCCCTTGAGATTCTTCTGCTTGTGTTTACAATTTTTCCAGCCTTAAATTCTTAGAAGCTTCAATTGCCCTAAGAGCTGCGGATTTCTTCTCTTCCAGGACATGAGATAATTTCTCAAAACTCTGAGATGCTTCTTCTTTAGCTCTTTCACTGTTGCACTAGGAGGGAACAAAAGACATTTTAGACGGATCCCACAGCACTGTGGCTGTGTACAGAAACGTACTTAGGGTTGTTCAAGAGATCAGAGCAAACTAGTCATCTGTTTGACTGCCAAGACTAACGAGCTTTGTTATGCTCTTCAACACTGAAAATGCAATCAGCACTGCACCCAAGCTAGTAAGCGTCTCCTATGTTAACACAGAGAGGAAAGAGCAGGAAATTATTCCTCCGATTATGTATTGAGTTATGCACAGCGTTTGTCTAAATAGTTCATGGAAAAGCACTGTAAAAGCAAGTCAGCGTCTGAAGTCTTCATGCCCAAGACCTAGGTGCTCTTCCACCTTCCCCAGTCACCCTGAACTGGGAGTCCAGCCCAGTTTCTCCCCTATGCCCTGTAGTGCCACCTCTGATGAGTGCCCTGGATAAAAGGAACTATGAAGCACAAAGGCCATCTGCAGCAAGATACAGGCAGGGCCAGGAGCTCCTGCCAATTTTTGCCATTGCGTTTTTCAGCTCGTATGTGAGCTCCCAGCTCTGACTCTTCTGCAGGGAGATTTTGCCCTTAATTCTGACTTCACTGCAACATCCTCAAGGTAAACAGACAGCATAAATTGTGCAGCACCACTCATATGCAAGAGCTGTAAGTCTAACCCACCTCTCTTTGGGTAAGGTATCAAATAAGCTTTATGTCAATTAAATTCACAGCAGCACCCAAAACTTAACTTCCCTCTGTAGGTTGCCCAAATTTCCCACACTGTCAGGATTAGGTCTTACCGTCTGTGACTCAGAACCAACACAAACTGTTCAGAAATGGTTTTGCTGGCTAACAAAAAAAAAACCCAAAGGATCTGGAACACTTCACTGTTCCATTTGGAGTCCCTGCTGTGTCCTTGCGAGGTCCATCCCCAGACAACCCACAAGCCACTCTCACCTCTGTTTCTTTCAGCAGCAGATCCAGCTGCGTGATGCGAGCTTTCACCTGGCTCTCCTTACTGATGAGGTACTCGATATCTTTTGAAAGCTTCTCCTGTTAAAATAAAACAGCAAACTGGCAGGCAGAACAAGGGCATCCCACCCAAACTGACAACAAGCACAGGTGGGCCACCCAGCCAGCACTCAGTTTCTGTAGTTACGAGGACAAGAGCCTGCCATCAGTTATGAGCAGCAACCCTGCGGAGAACTGCTCAGTGACCCGCCATGACTGGCCCGGGACATCAGGCCACTGCCATGTGCAGGACTGGTGGCACAGCCTCTGAGGAGAAGAGGTGACAGCCTCAGCTGGCTCATCCTTCCCCAGCCACAGCAGTCACCTTCTCTCTTAGGCTAGGAACACGAGTCTTCAAGACATTACCAGAACTAATAGAAAAGCCTCATAGGTTATTAACTCATCTGTAGTAAGGTTTGCTAGAAAAATGAGTGGTTGGAAACTTGAACTTAGGAGTGTCTCTGCACTTCCTTAGTTGCAAGAGTTAACAGCTGTACAGGAAAAGCCTTGCAAACAGGCGAGGAGGCCAAAGAGCAGAAGGCAGGCTGGGATGGGCTTTTTTTTTTTTTTTTCTCTCCTGTGAGCAAGAGAGGAAGCAAAGGAAGAAGAGGAGGCAGCAGCAATCATTCTTTAATAACAAAGCAGTGTTTGCAAGTCTGCCCTGTTGTATGGTGCTTAGGGAATCAACAGCTCTGCAACTTCAAAAACATACAGCGTCCCAGCAGATAACTGCCGATGCAGATTCTTCAGGAGTGCTTCTGAAGTATAAGCTAACCCAAGCCACAAGGACACTTGCCTTAAAAAAGCCAGATTGTAAACCATTAACTTCTTAAACCTTCTGCATTGGTCAGTCCTGATGCACAGTTGGCTAACATAAGGTGGAAGCGCTTTTAAGGGGTTCTGTTTGAAGCCTCATAGAAAATATAGTTTAGTTTCTTAGCCGCACACTATGTCACTCTAATATATACATTAACAGATGTTGCACAGCAGCATGCCTCATGACTCGTTCAGTGTCCTCCAAACACACGTCCTGGCATCCTGCCAGGGGAAGTTTGCCCTTAAACCCGAGGCTCAGTGCTCTTCCCCCTTCTTAAGGCCAGGTCCAACAATATTTACTTTTACCTTAAAGGTTTTGTAGGCAGTGCTTATGGTTGTTACTCTGTGGTTTGCATGACATCCACCCGGTTTACATAGACGACAAACAGGCCTTCTGCAGATTTCACAGTACATGTTTACCCTCTCCATTTCATGTTCTGGACACATCAAAATCTGGAAGAAAAAAAAAGAGAGCAGAGAGAATGCAGGTGTCCTTCCAAAAACGGAGGTGCTCAACAAACCACCAAAACACTCAATTATCCCACAGCAGCGTCTGACTTATCAGTGGGTATTTTTTATATTCTGTTTATCTTCCACCTTTTACATTTGTCCATGCCAGTGAAAGCCAGCAGATGAAAACAAACAGTTTCACCAGGTTTACAGTGAGTGAACCTGTAGCAATGTCTGTGTACACATCACATAGCCTCCATACTGCAATCAACCGTTTTGCTAATCCCTGAAGCTGTCTGCACACCTCAAGCTCCCCGCACTCCAGTTCGGAGATGTAAATGCAATACAGAACATGTCCACCCTGTCAAATTTAACCCTGTTCACACCGGCATCTCTTGAAACAGCTATGAACTGTTTCTTAAAGCAAGAGTTGACATAATACTGTAATGACTGAGGTCTAAGCTAGACTCTGACCAGCCACATAGCCATTGCTCTTGGAGCAACAAATGAAACGCAGCCACCACCACCAGTCACAGCCATCTTAAAGACAAAAGGCCCCAGTGTTTCAATTTTTCTGTCTGACTCCAATTACAAGTTGCTCATGCTGAGCGCTAATTCCAGCAACAGCTTAAACAGCACTGTAAAAAACCTGGTGTTCACTAAAACTCATCTTTCAAAAACTGAGCGTGTTGAAATAACTGCTCAAAGAGGGAAAAAGTGCCGCTCAACTCCAAGATCGTGCAACAGATAAAGCCATCTAAAAGGCACATAAAGTAGCATAAACACGGACACTCAAAGCTAAGGTTGCAGACCATCTCCAAAACCAACTCTCAAGCTCCAAATGTTATCTTAGGCTATGGTGAAAAGCCCAAAGACAAAGGAAATGTTCAGGAAAATTAGCTGTGCAGGCAGACATCTCCAAAAACTGCAGTCATGCTGTTAGTCTGTGGAAGCAGTTTTTCCACAGCAGTGCACAGTCACACCTAACGGAAACTGCACACTTTTATTCATCTCCTCGTGTAAGTAAGAATTACAGCCTGCAAGCTAGAGACCGAAGAGGTCAGCAGATTACCTCGTCTAGTTCTCTCAGAATTCAAGAACAATCAGCCCAGTATCTGCTTCTCCCATCCCCACCACACACGTTACAAAGTGCTCTCCAGTCTGGTTGTGAATGAAAGCGGGTTTATGAAAGGTGGGTTAACCTTGACCAGCAGCCAGACAACAACCAAGCTGCTCACTCGCTCCCCGTCCTCAAGATGATACGAGGGGAAAGATGATCATGGGTCAAAACAAAGACAGGGAAATCACTTACAAATTATCAGTTCATTGCCAAGTCAAGTAGACTTGGATAGTCAGAAACTATGACTAAATATTTTAGACCATTCCCCCACCCCACTTTTTTTTTTTTTTCCCCTAGGCTCAAATTACTCCTTCATTTGCATTTGCATTTCTTCTTCTCACTCCCGCCTGGAGAGGCACACGAGGGATGGGAAATGGAGGATTACAGTCAGTGCATAACACTCCATCTCTGCTACTCCTTCCTCATTATAAGTTTCCTCTCTTCATCACAGGTCCTCTCCACAGGAGACCAAGGTGTTTGTGGCCAAGGGGATCTGTTCTCATTTCTTTCTGTCTTACTTTTGTCCTCTACACTCACAGAATGGGTGAGGTTGGAAGGCACCTCTGGAGACCGTGTAGTCCAAGCCCCAGCTGAGGCAGGGTCAGCTACAGCAGGTTGCTCAGGACCTTCTCTCGGTGGGTTTTGAATAACTCCGTTATTAGAGACTCCACCACCTCTCTGAGACACCTGTTCCAGTGTTTGTTCACCCTCAAAATTCAAAGCTCACTGGGAACTCCTGAGGCTTTGGAAGATCTCCATTGGTGGAGAGTTAACAACCTCTTTGGGCGGTTGCAGTGTTCCAGTGGTTCCAGAGTTTGACAACCTTCCGAGTCTACTCACTGGGAACTCCTGAGGTACAGTTGGCTCCCTTGCCTTCATTCCCTCCCATCAGGCATTGAGACACCTTAATAAGGTCTCCCTGAGCCATTTTTTCTCCAGACTGAACAGCCCCAGATCTCTCAGCCTGAAGAGGACTTCAGGTGTGTAGGGGCCATCGTGTCCACAGGCAGGTCCATGAAACTCTCCACGACAGCGGAGACAGGAGATGTGATGGGACACCGTACCACAGACCTATGGCACATCCTCCGCTTGAACGGCAGGTAACCGTGGCTGAAGAAGACACCAGAGGGGAAGGAAACACTGGAAACTCTTGGGGAGAGTGAAAGAGGGAACGGGGAAGGAGGGCTAAGACAACAGTGACAGGAAAGGAGAAGAGACAAATTGTCCCTTCCCAGGGGCGGGCTCACAGGGGGCAGGCTCACAGGACACAGCCAAGGGGGGTGAAGATGTCCATAAGAGCGTCCCACCCTGTGCCTGAGCTCTGCTTCCAGCAACAATGGCCCAAGGAGCTGCTCAGACATGCAAGTTTATGCACGTACCTTCAGACAGCGCTGAGTAAGAAAGCAAGGCCTGGAGTTACTAGGAACCAATTAAGGAAGCTAATTATGGCCTTCAAGCATGAACTGAAGTCCTCCAACTTCTCCAATAACCAAAGCACCCACTGAACCTTGCTCCCAGACAGAACCGCTGTCCTGAGGATAACAGTTATTGCCCACCATGTCAGGGATGAGGTGGACTCTCCTTCCCAGGCCCAAGGGGGTTAAACCCACACCTTAGACTGAAATAACGACTTTTCAGAGCAGCACTGGCACAGTTGGAAGCCCATCATCACCTGAAGGGCTCTGAGCTTTGCACCAGGCCAGTGCCCCTGGACGCCACGGCCGCGGCACGAGGAAGCAGTGACTCGGGGCACTTACAGTCACCGTGAGGTTCTCCCAGGTGATGCCAGACACATTGATCTTGTTGCTCTCCCAGAACTGCAGGGTTTCGTTGCTGGGATGGGTCGGTGCCTCACACTTACAGCTGGGAGGAGAGAAGCCAAGACAGAGGTGAGGGGAAGGCGATGGAGGTGCAGCCCTGAGCTCCTGCCAAGGGGCAGCGGCACTTTAGGAGGAAGAAACCCACTAGGAGATGGTGAGGAAGTCCAGCTTGCTGTGCGTGTGCACAGGGTAGGCCTCTCGCAGGTGACTCAGCTTCTCCAGAGCCTCATAGATGAAGATGATGCAGATGAGGGAGGCGAAGGCTTCTTCGGTGAAGCGGGTGATGTAGCACACCAAAGAGCTAGCGTCAGTGGCCACCAGCACCATGCAGAAGAAGGCGGTCCACAGCCCAATGCACGCCCGTAGAGAGAGGAAGAGTGCGTAGTCCCTGGGAAAGCAAAAGAAAACGCAGGGTGGAGAGGGCAGCAAGAGGCTCCGAGCCGTGCCTTCCTTTGGGGAAAGTCGGCAGCAATTCAGGAGCGTGTCAAGGCTGCGGATGGTAAATGCAGTTTCCACGTCCTACGACAGACAGCCTTGGGGCTGCGGCGCAGGGTGTGGGCCCGCAGGAGGAGAGGCCAATTATTTAATTATCATTCTTTAACAATTACCTTGTGTTAATGCCTCGGAGGCTAATTGAGGTCAGGTCCCTGTTGTGGAAGGTGGTGTTCTCCCACATCACCCCGATGCCCTAACAGCGAAACCGGCTGGGTTTGCACCCAGTTACCTGCTGCCAGCAAGTTGGGGCTTCATAATAAATTTAATTGCAATAAGAGAGGTTAATCTCCCATCACAGTTGCCACAACAAAAAGACTGTCATGGAAAATATCCATTTTGCCTGAAAAGCTCCTGCTTTTTCAAAAACCATCAAAACATTTGACCAGAGAACTGTTTGGATATGTGGGTAAAATATATTTCCACTTCCAGCAAAAAACATGCAAAAAAGTGCCCGAGTTTGTACTGAGAGGAAAGCAAATCTTCCCTCATTCCCAAACCAGAGTCATTTGTCTCATCTTCCCTGTGCAGCCCATCTCGGGCATCCATATCCTTGTGGTTTCTCCTCCTCCTGCTCTTTCACTTTAACTCTAAAAACCCTGAACCACCCATCCATCCTTCAGAGACCGAGGGCTCCTGCACCGTCACATACTAAAGCAGCAGCGCGTGATGTCTGTGACACAGAAGACAACTTAAATCTACCAACTACCACTAAGAAAAACATCTTTTCTCCATCCCTGCCTTCTTCTGAAGGCGCTCACAGCACCTGGCCGCAGCAGCCAGCCTTACTTGCAGAATTTGTAAAGGATCTTCTCGAACACGAGGACGGGGCCGGTGCTGCAGAGGATGGCGAGAGGTTGGCCAGCAAAGAGGAAATACACCACGCCGGTCATGGATGCGCCCAGCAGTGACTCCATGGCACTCTGTCCAGGGAAGAGAGGCAGCAGCGAGTAATTAAATCATTAGAGGGAAAACCACAAGTGCAAATTCACTGCAGCAAGGACTTTTGCATGAGTGTTGTCCTCTCTCGTGCCACCCAACAGAGAGAGGTGCTCACTATGTGGCTGTTGGTCGCCTCCCCCAGCAGTCCCCCAAAGGTGATTGATGACGGGGGACATGCAGGCACAGTAGAGGAAGAGGAAGGACGCCAGACACTGCAGGCTCAGACCATCCCGAAAGTCACTCCAGAACCAGGGGGCTTTTCGCTTCACATCCTGGATCAAACCTCCAAAGAGCCTGGAGGAAGGAAAAAGAAATTAAACCATTTTCGTGGAAGACCACATTAAGTTTTCTTGGCTGAGGAAGGACAATCGCAAGCACAGAGTAACTTCCGTTGCTAAAAAGAAGTCTCCTTCTCCCATTTTAGCCCCAGTAGAAACTGAGGCATACAAAAAAAACACAGAATCACAGAATAGTCAGGGTTGGAAGGGACCTCTGGAGATCATCTAGTCCAACCCCCCTGCCAGAGCAGGGTCACCTACAACAGGTTGCACAGGACAGCGTCCAGGCGGGTTTTGAACATCTCCAGAGTGGGAGACTCCACAACCTCTCTGGGCAGCCTGTTCCAGTGCTCCACTACCCTCAAAGTGAAGAAGTTCCTCCTCATGTTAAGATGGAACTTCCTATGTTCAAGCTTGTGCCCATTACCCCTCGTCCTATCAATGGGCACCACTGAAAAAAGACTCCTCCCATCCCTCTGACATCCTCCCTTTAAGTATTTGAAAGCATTAATAACATCCCCCCTCAGTCTTCTTTTCTCTACACTAAAGAGACCCAAGTTCCTCAGCCTTTCCTCATATGAAAGATGTTCTAATCCCCTAATCATCTTCGTAGCCCTTTGCTGGACCCTCTCCAGCAGATCCCTGTCTTTCTTGAACTGGGGAGCCCAGAACTGGACGCAGTACTCCAGATGCGGCCTCACCAGGGCAGAGTAGAGGGGGAGGATGACCTCCCTCCACCTGCTGGCCACACTCTTTTTGATGCACCCCAGGATGCCATTGGCCCTCTTGGCCACCAGGGCACATTGCTGGCTCATGGTCATCCTGTTGTCCACCTGGACTCCCAGGTCCCTTTCCACAGAGCTGCTCTCCAGGAGGTCAGCCCCCAACCTGTACTGATGCGTGGGGTTATTCCTCCCCAGATACAGTACCCTACATTCACCCTTGTTGAATTTCATTAGGTTCCTCCCTGCCCAACTCTCCAGCCTGTCCAGGTCACGCTGTGAAGCGGCACAGCCTTCTGGCCTGTCAGCCACTCCTCCCAGTTTAGTGTCATCAGCAAACTTGCCGATGGTACACTCTATCCCTTCATCCACATCATCGATGAATATATTGAACAGGACTGGACCCAGTACTGACCCCTGAGGGACACCCCTTGTTACTGACCTCCAACTAGACTGCACCACTAACCACAACCCTCTGAGCTCTATCTGTCAGCCAGTTCTCAATCCACCCCACTGTCCATCCTCCAACAAAAGAAACCCTCCAACAAAAAGAAAGAGACCAAACCTGAGAGCCCGTCCCCTCTTATTGCAACAGTCCCTCACTTTGAGAAGCAGCACAGCTCTACCTGGAGGTACTTACACATCTGCTTCCACCCCAAAGCAAGAAAACCTGTGTGCAACCACGCTGCGGCTGAGCCCAGCTGCCCAAATCTCCCACCCACCCAGCCCAAGGGACCAAGCTGGTAACCTGGAGCCCCTTCACTGACCCACTTCACCCCAAAACTCTGCTAGAAGGGAGGTGCGCACTCAGATTTTAGGGGCAAACAGAAAAACACCCCACCAAACTATTTCAGTTCACACCTTCCTGTCCGCTCCAGTTCAGGACCGCTGTGTTTCTCCGGCTTGCTGGGAGAAGCACTGTCATCGAGAGCTTCTGGCACGTTCCTTTTTTCCTGGTAAAATGGAAATAAGAGAAAGATATGTCTTTTAAGCCACTGGCTTGTTTTGCTTTTTGGGCTGGGTATGTGACCTGTAAATTTGGGCCCCTGAGCAGCACCCCCAGCCGTGCTGCCCTCCTGCCCGTCCCCATCGTGCCTCCTTCTGCCGCAGCACCCACCTGCGAAGGGACGTTTCTCGGGGGCTCAATTCGGATGGAGGGATCCCACTCTCCTGGCAGCAAAACCATGACCTGATCCAGAAACTCATCGATGCCAGCCACCAGGTCAGCCCGGTTCTTGGCTTTATAGGCAACATCGTGGAAGACCTGCCGTAGGAGACAACCAGGTGAGAGGATGACCCATCTCGGATGTCCTAACCAGTGCAATAAGCTCTTGGCTAAATGCAAGGTCATTTTCCGCAAATCGCCTGTTGGAAATGGCAGGAAATATTCCCCCCAAAGGAAAAATCTGTGCATCACAGTATTTGTAACCATCTCCACCAGGCTCCCGTCCCCCATGGCACCCCACAGCCTTCTGCTTCAAGAGGAGAAGTTTCACTGGCCCTGGCAATGCCACCACTGGGGGCAGCATGCTGGGGACCCTGGGGAGAAGGATGAGGCGCAGGCTGCAGCCCAGGTGGTTTTCTTGCAACGGGGCTGATCCTGCCCGATGTCCGCAGGTGGCTGAAGTTTGAGGAGGACATGGAAGACGGCAGCGAGCGCTGGAGCAAGCCCTACGTGGCCATTGATTGGCACCAGTTCAGCCCTAAATATTGGGCTGGCCCCTATGCCCCGGGTCTGGCCAGGCTTGCACAGAGCCATGGAGAAGGAGAACCATCTGTTCCACCTCTGCATAAGGATGGGCCACTTTCCTTCCCCACGTTTCCATTTTTAAAGGCAGGATCCCTCTAAGGAAGACCAGCCTCAATCCATTATGCCTTCAACTGCCTCCCAAATAATGCCACTTTCCCTCAGAAGAACAGCAAACCACACCAATCAGCCACACGGACCTGCTTGCAGAGGACCCCGGCACCCACGCAGCCCCGAGGAGGCTCACGAATGCTGCGGCGGGACTTACAGTGGTAGCCCTGCTCCATCGGGGCACAGTCCTCCCGTTCCTTCTTCCGATGCTTCTGGCGGTGGGGTCGGTGGTGCCGGTGGCTTTGCCTCACCAGCGGCATCCGCACGCCCACGGACAGGGTGTGGTGGCCTGCAAAAAAAGCAGCGTTCTCATCACTCTCGATATTGCGGAGACGGTTGACGCCGCTGCCATGATTAAACCAGCACAGCCATCCCAGGAGGAAACACCAACTTCTCTTCATTTTAGTTTCACTGCATTCCTGAATGTCAGAGACCCATCCCTTTTTCCAAGCCTGTTTTACTCTAACTTTGCAACAACAGAGCAACAACAAGCGATGGCTCCGGGTCACCTAAAAGTGCCCTGAAAGTATCAACCCTCGTCTCAAATTCCAGCTTCAGCTGGACAACACTCAGACCTGCTCATTAAGCAGCCACAGAAGGTAATTATTTTTAAAATCTTTGTCGGCACAAGGCGACAAGAGGAGATCCAATTAGTCCCGTGATAATGAAGTCTGGAACAAAAAAAAAGAAAATCACAGCCCTGTGTCTGCAGCCATCAAATTATTCTCCTGACCTCTCCAAGCCAAGAGCAGCCTCTGAGAAAACAAGCTGGGAACTGCCCAGCTCCGTGGCCAACACTCACACCACAGATGCCGCGGGGGCTTTTTCCCCTCTGTCTAAAAGCCACAACATTAAAAAAAATGTGAAAATAACTGTGCTTGTTTATTTAGAAGCACGCCACGTTTCGCTGCAGGTGATGCGTACACTGAGCACAGGACGCGGCAGGGACTTTGCGCAACGGGAAAACGCGTGGGGCTGGTGCCACCTCTCCCGACTCACCTTCCAGCTCCTCCTTCTCATAGTGAATATTGGCAACGGTGCTCGTTCTTCCCTGGTCCATCACCGCCTCCTCGGCGTGTCTCTGTTTAGCGAGAAGAAGAAGGTACAAGCTGGGGCCAGGTGAGGAGAGCTCCCTTACGTCCTCCCAGTCATCACCCATCCCCGCGGCCACGCGAGCCAATGAGCATCACACCTCTGCATGTCTCCTCCTTCAGGCACAGCCCTAAAAACACGGACTTGGAGGAGGTTTTTTTTCCCCTACCCAAATAAAACCACCTGTAATGTCACCTGCATTGTATACACCGTGAGTCTGGAAGGATTTACTAAAAGGGGAGACAGTTGAGTGTTTCAAACCAAAACCAAGCCTCCTGCTTCATTCTTGTGGTTCCTTTCGAAAAATTAAAATAGGGATTTCCAAACTGGGGGTGGGGTGGGGTGGGGAGACCCAACCCCACACTTTTGAGCACAGCCAGTTTCATTCTCCAAACGTGATACCTGCAGGACTCACTAGATGGCACTTGGCCACAGGACATGGCCACCACCTACCTCCAAAGGCCCTCTGAACCTACAAGGGTGAAGCTTCGTCTTCAGCCCAACCAGGCTCAGGCTTCTCTTGCTGCAAGCCCGCTTTCCACACAAAACTGCATTTTTCTCCTCAAAATAAAAAAGCCAAGGGCTGACAGCTAATGCCCTCCTTGGCTGAAATACCACTGCCAGCGCTGCACAAAGAGCATCTGTGCCTTAAAAGCTGAAGGAGAACTACAGGAGTTCTCTTCTCCCCTTGCCCCCGGGGCTGGGGAAGCATCACTGGGATCACCGCGCTCAAAGAAATAAAAAACCAACCACGTCTCACACTCGAGTCGCAACTGCAGCTTTGAAAGGGCCTCCAGGAAACCCTTCTCTTTAGAGAAGAGCAAAATACCAGAAATCTGCTTTTTATCCCCCAAATTCCTGCTTCGACCGAATGGCATCGCCTGCCGCCGCGCAGCAGTGACGCTCGGGGAAGCTCACACCTCCCACTCGCCAGCCAATTTAACGAGCAAAAGGAACAAACGTTCCCATCTGGGAATGAGCTTTTTCTGGCCCCCGAGTACTTTGTCCTTTGCCGCCGCTGCCAGGTGCCTGGAAAACATCAAAGCATCGAAACTGGGCTGGGAAAGGGGATGGCGAGCTCACTTTTGAGTTTCGGAGCAGAGAGTGTTGTTCCATCTCAAGAAAACTTCTCCAAATTATTATTTTGCTGCAGCGGTTTTTTTGTCCCAGCAGGAGAGAGAGGGATTTTTGACTGTCCTGCCTCAGTTTACCTGTCTCAGTGCAACTCCTCCAGTTAGAAAGAAAAATCTTTCCCTGGGGAAGCGTTGGTGTAATTGAGGATGAGGAAAAGTACAAAGCAGAGGTTCATGTCCGGCTTTGAGTCCTCCCGGTGCCGGGGGAGGCCAAAAGCATCGCACGAGCACGCAAACTTCCCACCTCGGCCCCCTCGTCCTGTCACATGCAAGCTGGACTGGCCACCAGCAGCAGGAGGGAGGATTAATGTAATTAATCTCGCGCAAAGTGTAATTAATAACACTGATCCCAGTGTTATAAGGGGATGAGGGGCCAAACTGGGGGAGCTGCTCTGGTGGCGGAGCAGGAGACCCCCCTCCTTGCCCCTCTCCATCTCCATCCTACCCAGACGAAGCCACCGGTCCTGTGGCTCCCTCCTTTGCTATCGTGGGGGTCAGCACCGTCCCCTGCGGGGACCCCTCTGGCTCCTGAGCCAGGATTTGGGCTGTGACGGGGACTGGACCCGGGAGAGGACACATCTCCAGAGCCCCAAAGTGGGGCTGTGAGGGGGGGACACACGCAGGTCACAGCTGAGCATCACCAGGACGTGACCGTCATCCCTTGCTGGCGGAGACGCAAATTCCTCTCAGTCCTTCCCGTGAGCTGTAATTTCAGGCCAGATTAATTAATTCCCCACCTCTCGTTTGCCCCCGAGAGCAGCTCCTGCAGCCGGGTCCCATGGGTGCAGCGGGAGGGCGGACAGGCCCTCCCCCAGGCTAAGGAAATGCAGAAAGATGGGGGGACCACCCAGCCACCTCCTGCCTGCACCCCAACACCAGGCGCATCCGCACAAGCGCCCGGTGGGACAATAGCTGAGGTGACCGGGTGGCATGGGGCTCTGTGGGGACAGTGGCCTTTGTCCCCCTGCTCTGAAGGGCCACAGCATCACCAGGGGGTCACATCGAGATGCGGAGGAGGGGACAAGGAGGGGGGGTCTGGTGGGGAGACCCCCAACAGGCATCGCCCAGGTGCCTCCTCCCACACCCACCTTGGGTACCCCTCACCTCCCCCTTTGAGCCCCCACCCCTCCGCCTTGCAGATGCCTTACACCCCCCTTCAGCGGCCTGCTGCCCCCCCTCCTTGCACACCCCCAGCACCCCATTTTAGACACCTACCACCCTCCTTACCCCCTCCAACCTTGCAGATGCCCTTCACTCCCCTTTCCATGGCCCTCACAGCCCCCCCTCCCCCCCGTGCAGATGCTTTGCCTCCCCCATTTGCCCCCACCCCCTGCTCCCCCTGTGTTTCCCCCCTGCCATGGGAAATGCCACAGTGAGCAGCCATGGAGCATCCTCCAGCCACACCGGCGGCACGGCCTGCCCGGGGGTACCGGGCATCCCCCTCCCTGCCCCGGTGCCGCTGCCTCCCACCTGACAGCTGAGGACCCCATCGGCCCATTGCTGCTGGCGGGCATGGCAGGGCTGGGGGGAGATAATTGCTTGATAACGATACTCTTAAGACATCCAAACAAAACACCAACAAAAATCACTACGATCACAAAAATGAATAGGTTTCGCAATAGGCTTTGCAGCCGTCAGCTCAGGGCAAACTCAAAGCCATGCAAGATTTTGTTCAACCATCCGACTTCTATTGCCTCTCGTAGATTTCTGCCATCCAAGTAGAAGGCAAATTAATTTTTCTTATTTTCTCTTTTGACTGATTCCCTGTCCAATCAACACACCAAGGAGTAGATCGCATGTAATGCCATTCTCCGTGTTCTGCCGTCTTCCAAACTGAAGGGAACTGCATTCGAGAAAGTGCTCGAAAGCCCAGCAGCTATCACCTCTGTTTTGGACCCGCGCTTCAAGGAGATGCAGTTTCTCAGCCCCAGCCTGAGAAGCGAGCTGCACCAGCCAGTGAGAACCACGCTGTTGTGGGTTTGCAACCACCAGTCCCCATCTGCCACCCAGTCTGGGGTGCCAAACTCGGATTCCAAAGCCACAGGCGCAGATGCCGGCAGCCAGCTGCCTGCTCGCAAGGACCCATGCACCAGCGCCCCATCTCAGAGCACCTATGACATCCTTTTGGGGTAGGACCCGATGGAGAGCATACCCGAGATCCACCAGCAACTGGAAAACTACATCCTGGAGCCCCTCTGCAAGCGCAGCACCAGCTGCTGCGCTGGTGGAAGAAGAATGAGCATCGCTTCCCGGCCGTGGGGCGGCTGAGCCAGCAGTACCTCGCCATCCCCACCACCGCCTTCCTGCCAGACCAGGCCTTCGCTGCCGGGGAAAGCACCCTGGAGCATCGGTGCACTGTCCTGGCGCCGGAGAATCTGGTCCAAATTCTGTTCTTGCATCCGCATTCTGATTTTTTAGAATGCACAATTTTTGGGATGGCGACTGAGAAATTAGCTCTTGTGGTTCCCATTGAAACACCCATTAATTCATACAACCAAAACCCAGCCAAATGAAAAGGCGATGTTAAACCTCAGCCCCGAGGGAAAAGAAATGTGCCCGACCAGGTGCTAAAAGGCGCTCTGGCAAACCACCCCCCCTCTCCAAACTGCAGTTTGCTCTAGGAAACTGACAAGTTTTCTTCCTCTGCAGCCTTAGCGAGGCTGTAGATTTTTCCACCCTGCAGGGAAAGAAACAATCCTCAAAAGCAGATGTTATTCTGCCTGCAAGGAAAGCTTTAAAATATTTTTCTTTTTTTAAAGGCAGAATGCCTAAATGGAACATCCGAGCTGGTTTCTCCATGAAAATAACACTTTGCACTTGCACAGCAAAGCAACGCTCATTAACCAATCTCGGAAAGCTTTGCAGGCATTAAGAAACACTCCAAGTAACACACCTGCGTGCACCCTGTAAGCACACGTGCAAAGAGGAATCCCCGTTTACACACCCCGGCTATATCAAACCGCACTATTTCCCTCACAAGCCATGATGGAAACGGGCCACGCTCCCATTCCTCGGCTCCAGAGCTCCAGCGATGCCGGGATCATGCCGACCCTCAGCCGCTGCGGGCATCAGCTCTGCTAACACCCCGCTGATGGGTCAGCGACAGGAATCTGGGAGCAGGAAGGGGATTGTACCACCCAGGCTCCCCAAAATCCCCCGCACTTAAGAGGAATGCGAATCTCAGGCTCCCCTAAGCCACCACATTTCTCACCGTGACCACTGCACTAACACCTAGAGCAGTTTTTAAGCAGCACGCACCAGGTTTAACCTCCACGCCTGAGAAAGTCCCTGTCCTAAGGGCTGCCGGTCCCCTCAGCCCAATGCAGGAGGCAGCAGCAAACCCCTCCAGACAGGGCAAGAGGTGCTTGTAAGAGTGACATCCAGCTAATAACCAAGAAGCACTTAAACCAACCCCAAACTTTGGAGACATTTAGTCTTGGGCCAGCAGCAGCATGTTGCTCAGTAAAGCACGCTTCCACGACTCCCCTCAATTAACTGTCACCTCCAGAGCCTGATCTCTGAAGGTGAGAAGTTCCTTTAGGTTGACTCTTGACATCCCTTTCCCTCCCACAGGCAACGAGACCCCAAGTATTTCCACTTGAGAGTGCAGTTCCCCTTCCACGGGCACCCAGCTCGCTCTGCAGTTTTGGATTATCACTCAGCAGGGAGTGCGGGAGTCGCGGCAGCAGTTGCATCGATAAGCAATCTGTGCAACAGTTCCTAAAACAGGGGCTGCCCACAATCAGAAGTTGACTCTTTGGTACAAACTCCCTCCACACCAGTCATCACACAGGGGGAAAAAAAACAACCAAGCTATTGTAGGGCTCAGTATTACCCATTTCTCCGCAGCTGGGCAGAAATACACACTTTTGCGGCTTTTCCCACACTGGAAAATTCAAAGCATTAGTACTAAGAAAAAGACTTCTTTTTCTAATGCCTCCGTTGGAGGGCTCCGGCACGTGGTCTGCAACGAGCGAATATCCACACAAAAACAAGCCCCAAAAGTCCCACAAAGCTGCTCTACCTCTTACGGTTTATTGCTGGGGTCCCCACCAACACCTAAACCCACGTCCCACCCCCCACACGGTACATCCTTTGCCATTTTGAACTCTGCTGCAAAACATTTTACCATTTTCCACCCCTCTTTCTTGGGAAAAGAAAGAGGGAACGAGACAACTCCAAACCGCTCTCTTTTATTTGATTTGCAGTGATCTGACAACCCCAGCCCTTCCCGCTGCCTTAGGCTTTGGGAAACAATTCAAGGGTCCTCAGCCACCAGTAAGGAATGAGCTGTTATTCATGGGCCAATCAGTAGAAACAGCAGCCCCGATCATTAGGAGAAAGTCTCATTTTTCAGTCATGGATTTTCACGGGTTTTGTTTTCAGGCCACCCAAACAGGGCGCGCTTTTATAGCCATCAGCAATTAAATTCTCTGTCCCCTCCAGAAAAGCCTTTTCCTAAAGGCGCTCTCCTTCCAAGGGCAGACCCACAAAAAGAAGCCCACACTGCCTAATCCATTTCACAGAGAATTTCAAATGCAAACAACAATTAAACAGGACGTCTTTTCCCCGCTTCAGGGAAAGCCAGTAATATAGACCTTGGCAACAGATTTAGCAAATCTATCATTGTAATGCCTTTGCATTTCCCATTTCCACCTGGAGAGCAGGCTGAAAGGACTCTCATAAAAAAAACCAAACCAACCACAAAACATATTCCTGTCTAGGGGGTAATTTTATGAAACGATTTGAACACCTTAACGATTTGAACATCTTTTTACAGGTACAAGGCAACAAGAAACATTCTCGAGGTGAAAAAAAAGAAAACAACACCTATTCACCTCTTTACCCCAAAGATCTTTTCACCACATGGATTCCACCACCAATACACAGCTGCTAAATATCCCCGGCTGCTGCCGATCCGTAAGAAACCCTTCAAAATACAAGAGAACGCCGAGCCCGGCATGCTGACGGTGCTGCCAGGGCTGTGAGTCAGAGCTGGACAGAGTTGCAGCCCCTGAGGTTGAAATCAGACCCACGTTTAGGCACAACCCGGGGTTTTAAGCCTCGCTACAAACCAGACCCCTGCTTTTCAAGAAAAACAGGGAGATTCAACTCAAAATAAACCACGTTCTCGACGCCAAAGGGGTCCATGGCCGCCGCCGCCGCCCTTAGGGCCAGTTCCATGGGGCTTCGCTTGACCTGGAGCAGAACTCGTGGGCGTGAGGACAACGAGCCCCTTACACAAAATCTAAAGAAAAGGAAAATTTAAATAAGAGTTGCTGTTACTCACCCACCAAAGCCTAACCACTACAACTGGCCCTTTCACAACCAGGCCTGATCGCAGAAGAAAACTGAAATATCCCAATTCCCGGTTCAAACACAAGGCGTGGAGCTGCCCAGACCCCACGTGTGGGCTGGGCAGACGGGGGGGCTCTTCTTCTCAAATCCCGCAGGAAGAGAAAGGGCAGGAGTGTTCTCCCAGCCCTGGAAGAGGCTGTGGGGAGAAGGTGGGAGGGAGGAAAAGGCTGCCCAGGAGTGGAGTCAGGGGAAGGAGAGGGCTCCATCCATAGGGGAAACGCCATTCCTGGCCACACAGGAGGCTGCGGGACCACCCTGGGGATGGATTTGGGGGCTCTCCCTGAGGGAAACCCCATTCCCGGCCACGCAAGAGGCTGTGGGGACACCCCGGGAATAGGTTTGGAGACTCTCCCTGAAGGAAACCCCATTCCCGGACACACAGGAGGCTGTGGGGCCGCCCGGGGGACAGATCTGGGGGCTCTCCCTGAGGGAAACACTGCTCCCAGCCATGCAGGAGGCTGTAGGGCAACGACAGAGATGGATTCGGGGGCTCTCCCTGAGGGAAACCCCATTCCCAGCCACGAAGGAGGCTGTGGGGACACCCCGGGAACGGGTTTGGAGACTCTCCCTGAAGGAAACCCCATTCCCGGACACACAGGAGGCTGTGGGGCCGCCCGGGGGACAGATTTGGGGGCTCTCCCTGAGGAGAGCCTGTGGGGAGGAGGGAGGCGGGGGCCGCCCCAGGGCCGGGGCCACTCCTGGAAGGGGAGGGGGGGATCTCCAGCCGCCCACGCGGGGCTGCCCGAAGCATGAGGAGATGAAAAGAAGAGGAGAAAAGCCAAGAGTTCCCTCCCCGCCATCGCCTCTCACAGCCCCGGCCCTCCCCGCCGCGCCTCATGGCGGCTGTGTGCGGTGTCACCTGAGCGGGGGGCGGCGGCTGTGGCAGGAAAAGGCGAGAGGGGAAGGGAAGGGAAGGGAAGGGAAGGGAAGGGAAGGGAAGGGAAGGGAAGGGAAGGGAAGGGAAGGGAAGGGAAGGGAAGGGAAGGGAAGGGAAGGGCGGCGCCATTTTGAATGGGAGGAGAGGGGAAAGGGGGGGCGAGAGATGGGGGGGGGGGGGTGGGAGCGAGGGTGTGAGGGGAGTAGGTGTTGTGTGAGGGGGGAGTGAGGGGGGAATGGGTTTTCGGGAGAGGGAGGTTTGCAGGGCTGTGAGGTGTCTGTGAGAGAGGAGGCCCCGGAGGGAGGTGAGTGGAAAGGGCTGTGTGTGAAAAGAAAAGCTTTAAGGACAGGCCGGGCTGGGGAAAGGTGGTGGGCCCTGAGGGAGGGCTTGGGGAGCGGGGCCGGAAGCGTGGGTTTGGGGGCAAAACTCTGGGAAAGAAACTGCAGGACAGGGCCAATCTGAGTATACAGTTTAGCGAAGCTTCAAGGAAAAGGTGACCAAACGCGCCTCTTGTCCTTTTGAGAGCTGGTTTTGTCTAAGTTATTCATGTGAGTGGACTTTTGCCACATGGGATGGGAACTTTCGCTTCCCGGGATAGCTGATGTCCCCGGATAACCACTGCCCGCGAAGCACTGCGAAACCCCGTGTTCAAAAAAGAGAACAAAGGCCGGGTTTTGCCTCTCAGAAGGATCTCTAAGCCCCATCTCCAAGCTATTTTCAGTACCTTTCTGGTTGTTTTCTTCCCCCCCATCCCCGTGATGTCCGTCGGGGGGGCTGGCGGAGCTCTGCAGGCGGATGTCCGGCTCATTTTGGGGAGAGCTGGGATGGTTTCGGGGGGTCCCGGCTCTTTTAGGGGAGGGCTGGGATGGTCTCGGCCTCGCATTGCCCGACGCGGAGAGAAGCTGTGGTGCGGGGCTCGTTCTCCTCGGCGCGGCGCGGCCCCGTCCCCTCGCTCGCGTTTGCCGCGGCGACGCAGGGGGGCGTGGCCCGGGTTTTCGCCTCGGCACATGCGCGGGTGGGCGGACGTGAGGGGGAGCACTTCCGGTGTACGGCGTCGGGCGGGAGCTGTGACGGTCGGTACCGGGGGAGACGGGGGGACCGGAGCCGAGGAGGGCGGGAGCGGGTGGGCGGGGTGGCGGCGGCGGCGGCGCGGAGGTGTGCAGGGCCAGTTCGGGGGGTTTGTGGGGTGGCGGGACCGGGCTGGGGGGCTCGGGGGGCGGTCTGGGCCTGTTTGGGGGTGTAGAGCCGAGTGGGGGGTCCCCGGGGGAAACAGGGCCGATTCAGGCCCCCCCGTCCCCCGCTGCCGCCCCCTCACCCCCCGCTCGCTCCCCGCAGGTGGCGGCAGCCCCGGCCGCAGCGCAGGGTGCCCGGGGCCGGCCTGGCGGGGCGCTTGGCTCCGCTCTGGGCTCCGCTCTCAGCTCCCCCCCCGCCCCCGGCAGGTCAGCCCGGCCGTGCCCCCTTCGCCCGCCTCCAGCCCACGGCCGAGTCCCCCCAGGTACCCCCGAGATGGGCCGGGTGGTGGGCACGGGCATTGCTGGGAGCCCGTGGGCAGCCCTGGGACCCCCTTAAAGCCCACGGAGACCCCCGGCGCCCCCTTGTCTCCCCCAGAGCCGACGGGGAGCCGTAGCTGTGGAGTCAGCTTAAGGAGTCTGCCGTAAGAACTGCTGCTTTTTGGAGCGTTGGGGGAGGGGGAGGGTTGTCGGTGTGGGGAGTGGAGGTGTGTGGGCGGAGTCCGTGTCGTGAGAGAGGTTTGGGGGTGTTGAGCAGATTTGGGGGAGTGGGGGAGGGGTCCCCTCCTTTGGAGCTCCCTGGTTGGATTTTTCTCAACTGTGGGAGGCAGCGGGAAGGGGGGGGAAATAGAGTGAGTTGCTGTGTTTCAGTCCTTGGTTGAGAGTCAGCGACTCTGCTCCCTTGCTGCTCAGCAGACTATTAACTCCGTGGGGCTGTTTCTCCAGGCAGGCTACGACTACAGAAACGGACCGACTTCCTAGGAAGAGTTGTTAGCGGTGACGTCTCCTGTGAACGTGCTGCCTGACGTTGGATAGACCTGGCACCACGCAGCAGCTCAGAGCCCCACAGCGTATGCTGCCGCTCTCATTTGGCTCCATCAAATCCTCCGACCTGAGAATACCAAAGGTACGGAGTTGAAACGGGCCCTTCCTCACCCGCTGAGTCAGATGAACCTTTTTGTGCCCAAGTTGGCTGGGGACTGCTCCTGCCTCGCCGCCTTCAGGCGGAGCATGGCTGTGAGCAGGGGAGCTCAACACACAGTGCTTGCTGATTGCACCTGCTCCCTCGGGGGAGCACCTGCAGCGGTGGGATGGGAGGAGGGAGGACAGCACGAGGGCTAGAGACAAACATTTTATTTCTTTAACATTTCACATACGGGGTACCCCAGAGGGGTTCCCGGCCCCACACCCCACAGCCGCTCAGTATTCGGGGCACTGTTGGTCTTCTGGGCCTGGCGCTGTCACCACTTGCAGGGCTGGCAGAAGCAGACACGGCTAGTGGCATCTCCACCAGCCCTTCAGGTAGCCCCACAGCCAGGCGCAGCCCTGCCGTGGGCATCTTCCTGCCCTGCACAGCCCTGGGTCTGCCTGGCCACACTCCCTGCCCATGGTCTTACAGGACTCCTCCCTCTTTGCCTTCAAGGCCTGGAAAGCGCAGGTGATCTCCCGCACCACCTTGTCCATGTCCATGGCTGGGGGCCTTCCGGGGGACAGGTGCTCGTCCGTGGGCCTCTGTGTCCTGTCCATCCCCTGCTGGGGAACCCACTCTTTCTCGGTCCCTGCTGGCAGCTCCTGTGGAGGCTCCTGGCTGAGGACCAGCCCCGGTTTCCCCACTGCCCCACCAGCAGCCATGGGAGAGCGGGGTTGTCCTGAGTGTGTGAGCACCACTGGCTCTGTTGCTGCACTGGGCCAGGGCTCCAGGAAGTGGTAGAGGGAGCTCTGGGAAGAGGAGCTGCTCCTCAACAGGCTGCTGCAGTCCTCTGAGTTGGCCAGCGAGCACAGGCTGCAGGGGCTCTTGCGGTGGCCCTCAGGGGGCCCAGGAGCCCGGGGGGTGCCTGGACCAGAAGGAGCTGTCCCCAGTGATAGGACCTATAGGCGGCAGAGGAGGGCAGGGGGACCTGGGGGCTTTGGGGGGACAGGGGGTAGAGAGAGGCATCACTGCTCAGATGGTATATGGTTGGCAGGGAGCCCAGTGGGTCCTGTGGGGCCCGGTGCTGCCTCCTCGCTGCCTCCTCGGTTGCCCTGCAGAGGAGGGGAGAGAAGAGACCCGCTGCACCCCGTCTCCTCCGCTGGAGCCTGTGGGCAGCACCCCCTCCTCAGCAGGCGGGCAGAGCTGCCCAGCGCAGGCAGGGCAGGGCACGGGCTGAGGGTCTGGGGCAGGATCTGGGGGTCTCCCCCACACTCCCTGCTTCTCCTGCGTCGACTTGAGCTCCTATCCTTCATCTGCTAGTCAAGAAGCTGCTGAGGGAGGGGACGGAGTGAGCGGCCGGCAGCCCCCGGCACAGCCCCGGCTCAGGGCTGCCGTGGGGTGTGGGCTGTTTGCATGGTGCGCGGTGCCAGGGCCACTCACCGCTCTGCTCCTCTGGGCGGGCTCTCGTGTCTGTCGCCTCTTGCTTTGGCTTCTTCCAGTCCCTCTGCAGGACCCCGGGAGCTGGGTGAGACGGGAGCAGCTCCCAGCTCTGCGCCGCAGCCCCCCACACCACCCCACGCTGTGGCACAGTGCGGTGCAGCAGTCGCCTACCTGGAGCCGCTTGGTCCGTAGCACAGAAGAGACCGCGCTGAGCCCCATCAAAAGCATCACGAGCGGAGCCAGGTGAGCTGTGGGGGGGACATTGGAGTCCCTCCTGGCACCAGCTGCGGTGCAGCCGCGCAACCCTGGGGTGCCCCCCATGGGAAATGTTAAAGAAATAAAATGTTGGTCTCTATCCCTGGTGCTGTGGTTCCTCCTCCCATCCCGCGGCTGGGGCTGTGCCCCCCTCAGTGCCCGACCCAGTGGGACAGGCTGGCACTGCTGGCACCCACCAACCTGGGGGGGTGGTGGTGTCGGGGGAGCTGGGTGGGCTGGAGAAAGGGAGGAAGCACCTCTTGAAACCATCTCCGCCCTCCCCAGCCACAAAACCCTCCCCAGAGGCACCAGAGGGGACCCCCAGATCCTTGAAGGGCCCCCCCAGACTCCCTCTGGCCTGCAAGATTCCCCCCCCAGGACCCCATAAGGGCCGCCCAGGACCCCTAACGGACACCCTAGTGGCGTCCCAAATCTGGGTTCTTTACCTGCTGGGCAAGCCAGTAACACACTGTGTGGGAGCAGCCAGCCGAGCCGGTTTCAGAGCACAAGAGGTGAGAGGCAGGGAGCTGCCATCCCACTCAGCTCCATCTCCGCCGTGCCTTGGCTGTGCAGAGAGAACTTGGGGGCAGCTGCAAAACAGCTCAGCCCGGGCTTATCTCAAGATGGCACAGAACAACCAAAACCAAATGGCCCTTAACAAACAAAATGCCCCGAGTCCCATCCCACCACTCTTCCCGTGACTTTGAGCGCCGGACATGACAAATTGGCAACAGAGACTTCGCTATGGCACCACCAGAGGGAAATATCCCAGACAGTGTAATCCACTCCGGCATAATCCTGCACCCTCACCGAGTCAGGAAATATAAACCGCAGGGTCTGGGGAGACAAATGGGGAATCCTCCAAGGATACAGCTGGCCCCTAGGAGATCCGCCCCCCCCCCATCCAGGACGCTCTACAGGGTAACTTCCCCGGGATGGAGCGACCTCACCTGAGAGAGAGAGGGTAAGTGACTAAGAAACATCCGTACGGTATAGGGCATGTGATTGAGTTTGTGACTGGTGCACTCTTTTAAGGTATTAATATCTAGCGCCCTTGTGGTTTGTGTTGCTATTTTTCAGGGGCATTTGTAGCTCGCAATAGTGGATCCTGCTAATTTCTTTTAAATTGCAATGGTGTAATCGCCATCGCACACACAGAACTTGCAATAGTGACGTATTGGACCCGTGAGCGAAGTCCAAAGAAATTGTTAATTTGAACCTCTCAGTGAAGCCCTTTTTCCCATTTCGTCACACTCCCCGAGCCACTGGGTAAAGCGACACCTGGCAAAAAAACCACCACCACCCCAAAAAAAACCCCACACCACATCCCCCACTCCCCACCCACCCCTTCTCCCCCCATCACAGCCATGGGGCAAACTCCCACCACGACCCCCCAATCTCAGCTCGGCCGTGACCCCCCCGAGACACTGGAACGAAAGCAGCGGAGAGCGAGCTCAGGCTCTTGTGAGCTGGAGAGATTTCTCTTTGTTTTTTGATGTTGTCATTGGGTGGGTTTTGGTTGGTTTTTTTCACAGAACACTTTGCAGTGTGGTGTCACAGTTTCCGGGGCCGGCACTGGCACCGCCACCTCACCCCCGGCTCTCGTCCCTTCTCTTGCCCGATAGCTTTCACCACTTTCCTTGCTTGGTTTGGTTGTTTTTTTTTTTTCCTTTTAACCTTTCTTTTTTTATATTTGGGGTTTTTGTTTCCTTTTCCTTTTTTTTCTCTTCCCTCCCCTTTTTTCATTTTCCCTTTTTTTCTTTTTCCCCCTTTTTTCTTCCCCCCCTTTTATCTCCTTTTTCTCTTTGTTCTTCTTTCCCCTCTTTTTTTTTCTCCCCCCATTTTTTTCTTTTGGTTTTTTTCTTTTTCTCTTTTCAAACATCTCTCAAGCTTTCTCCGAAGGAACAGCCCCTGGCTCTCAGCCAGCGGAAGGAGACTATGGAAGAGCTCTGGCACCCGTGGGATTGCTTTCCTTCTCCCGCCTCGCACTCAGTAAGAGTGTGTTTTACAACTAATTTTTTTTTTTTATTAAGAAAATAAACAAAAATAATGCTCCAGCTATCAGTTTTACAAGGCATAGAAAATCTCTAAAAGGGAAACAGAAGCGCAATGTGCTGAGGTATGAAAACCTGAGGTAGTTTTTGTGTGTGGATGTGTGTGTGTCATTTGGGGTTGGGGGTTGTGTGTGTTTTACTTTTGAAATTAAAAAAAAAGTAATAATTTTGCTAGTGTTTTGGTTTTTTTTTTTCCCAGCCCTGGGCTGACAACCTCTTGGAAATCTGTTTTCCCCCCCTGCCCCTCTTTTCCCGCCTTCTCTCCTTGCAACCGGGATCTTTCCCCAAAGCATTTACGGCCGAGCACGGCCTTTCTTTAACCTCTAGAAAAGCCGGCTTGTGCTAAAAAACAAACATCCCCCTCCCGCTCCCACCCCCTCTGAAATGAAATAAATAAATAAAATCCTTACAAAACTTAAAAATCGCCGTTAGTTTTGTTATCGTTACATTAATCCTAAAAACTGATGAGCCGCTGCGCTGTGTGCCGCAGTCCAACCTCCCCCCCTCAACGCTGGGTGAGCTCCTCTGGCCATGCCTGGGATGAAAAACCGGTGGCTTTTAGGAAATAAAAAATAAAAAATTAAAAAAAAAAGAATAATAAAACCTCTCTTTCTCTCTCTCTGCCTGTGTTAGTCCAACTGAAGGGATAGCGTCGGGAGGCGAGGGAGGAGGAAGGGGGAGGCTGTGGGATGGAGAGAGCCCTCCCCGTACCCCTCGGCTGTGCATCCTCGCAGCGCCGCGGGGAATGGGGGGCTGTGTGTTTGGGGGGGTCTTTGGTTTGCTCCCCTGACCCGCTGGGGGTGGGGGAGGAGGATTTGGGAGGGGGGGGATGTCCGGCAGTGGGGTTACATTCATCGGGCGGTGGTGGGCGGCACGGCGGGAGCCTCCCTTGCTGTGCTGCGGGGCCGGGGCTCCCGGAGCGTGTTTCTGCTCCTGCTGCTTCACCTGCTGGAGCATTTCCCTCATCTTGCGCTGTGCAGTCTTGGGGAGGAGAAGGGAAAAGCAAGAGGTGGGGGTCAGGGCACCGCTTCTCCCCCCACCAACCTCTCCCGAGCCCCCATCGAGCATAGAATCATAGAATCATAGAATCATAGAATCAGTGAGGTTGGAAGGGACCTTTAAGATCATCAAGTCCAACCATTAACCTACCCTGATAAAAACACCACCACTCCTAAACCATGTCCCTAAGCACCTCATCTACCCTTTTCTTAAACACCTCCAGGGATGGTGAATCCACCACCTCTCTGGGCAGCTTATTCCAATGTTTAATAACCCTTTCAGTGAAAAAATGCTTCCTAACATCTAATCTAAACCTGCCCTGACATAACTTGAACCCATTTCCTCTTGTCCTATCACTTGTCGCCAGGGAGAAGAGGTCAGCTCCCATCTCTCTAAAACCTCCTTTCAGGTAGTTGTAGAGGGTGATAAGGTCTCCCCTCAGCCTCCTCTTCTCCAGGCTAAACAACCCCAGATCCCTCAGTCGTTCCTCATAAGGTTTGTCCTCCAGACCCTTCACCAGCTTTGTAGCCCTTCTCTGGACACGCTCCAACACCTCAATGTCCTTCTTGTAGTGAGGGGCCCAAAACTGAACACAGTACTCGAGGTGAGGCCTCACCAGTGCCGAGTACAGGGGGATGATTACTTCCCTAGTCCGGCTCACCACACTATTCCTGATGCAGGCCATTCCTGAGCATCTCGACACTCCCAACAAGCTGTAATTAATTTCAGGTTTGTTATGGGTTAGTCCCACAAATTGATGCGAGGAGACGGAGCCAATTAAGACTGAAGTATTTATTAGCAAGCGGCAGCAAGCAAAACAGCGCTGGGCGGCCCGGGAGTCTCACTCCGCCGACGGCTCGCGCTCGGTTCTCGAAAGTCCCTGGTTTTATACTCTTCTTTTTCCGGTAGAGGGGTACTCTGCATCTGCACGACACGACTTGTTGCTAGGGGGTCGTTTTCTGCTTTCCTTTTCCTCCTGGTTGTCGCAGGGATGAAAGATTCATGTCTTCCTCACATCATGTACTCTTCGTCTTCATGAGCCCCCCTCCCCTCCTCCAAGTCTTTTTCACATCCTACTTTGTTTGCATAACCTGACCTTTGCAGTTTTAGCCTTGCCCGCTCACAGGATGCGGGCTATCTTGCAACAGCAGGTTCAGCAATTGCCTTTTTGTAAAACAATGTGACAATGCGAGTTTCTAGGTTTGGTGAACAAACAGCGCTGAGCTTATCACAATTCCCCCCTTTTACTTTTCACTATTTTGTTCATCAAACCGCTTAAGCGCTTGTGCTTGAGCTTTTATTGTGCTTGAGATAACCTCCTGTCCAGACGGTCCTTGAGCGACTGGTTGGATCAGCAAATGATCTTCTGTTACTTATTACAATCCTTCCCCTCTTTTTCTTTTATTTACAAGAAATTTGCTGATCAAACCTGGACAGTACTTCACAAGCTGCATTTAACAGAGTTTTCATCTGGTATAATCTTCATTTCTAGTTTTGATTGCTTTATTACCATTAGTTGCACTGTTTTTAACCTGTTCTTAACAAAAGCTACAAATCTGTTAACAATAACAAGGCCCGAAGGTTAGAATTAACCACAGTATTATGAGGGGCCCCGCCAGGGTGGAAATTAAGGTAGTTAACTATGGTGCCAATTGAAGGGTTGGTGCTCATTTCTTGAGGCCGTGGTAGTGAAAGGATACCAGCTTTCATTGCCCCACTGTTTAATACCTCTCTGCCTGTCCTCGTCCACTCTCATGCAGAGAGCAACGGGATATCAACATCTGCTCGGCAGCAGCAGGTAGTCTTCAGGGGAATTTTCTGGCTTTCCTTTTACCACGCCTTTCTCACTTTAGTAACTCTGCTGTTAATTTATCAATAATTCTTAAATATATTTCCACCTGTTTTGTTGCTGGGCCTGTTTCCAGAGGAATCTTACAGCGCACTGTCTTAAGGCTCAATACCAGTTCATTTCTTATACCTCCCAGGGTTCAGATATTGATAGTTCTCATCCCCAAAATAATTTACAGATTTTTGCTTGACTTTCTGATTCCTGATATGTCAGATTTTTGCCACAATTCATACAGCAAGATTGCATGTTAAACGAGACACATGACCACTTCCTACCAAACTTTGCACACTTGCAAACAACCCAACATAGGTATCCAGAAGTATGGTGCTTTATACATGGTTAAACTATCCGTTACTTCTCTTCTGGAAAAGTGCATTTACCAGTCTTGTTCCTTAATCTTACTCAAAGGTCTCTCGGTTCCGACGTCATAGTCCACCTTTCTGGGAAGATAGGTCTTTTTATTCTGCTAGTGTGGGTCTATCCTTTCTCCGCTGTCCGTACTGCTGTATCTGTGTTAAGTAAAACAACAAAAAGGTCCCTCCCAGCGGGGCGTTAAAGATGTTTCTTTTCTGGTTTTGGTCAACACCTGATCTCCAGGTTGGATTCGGTGTATGGAAATGTTCAAGGGAGGTCTCTTCTTTTAGTGAGTTCTAAAATATACTCCGTTAAGATTTCATCTTCGACTTTCAGGTGTTTTACTAATATTCTGAAATCGTAAGGCATCCCATACAACAATTTAAAGGGGGATATACCAGTATCTGTTCTTGGCTGAGTTCTAATATGTAGTAAGGCTAATGGCAAACATATAACCCAATTCATTCTCGTCTCTACCTTCAGCTTGGTTAGATGTTTCTTTATCTCCTCATTCATTCTTTCTACTTTCCCAGAACTTTGAGGATACCAGGGAGTGTGGTATTCCCATTTTGTTCCAAATAATTTAGTTGCTTCTTGATTATTTTGGAGGTAAAATGTGGGCCTCTCTTCCAAGAGGACTTTAATAACTGTTTTCGCCGTAGTTCTTACCACCGAGAAGGCTTCTACAAAGATCATCAACCAAGACTAATAGATACTGATATCTCTCAACCTTCGGTAATTCAGTAAAATCTACTTGGTTTTTTTCTGGGTTTTTTTTTTTTTTTTTCAAATGGTCTTTTAGCCAATTCACGCCCTTCTTGTACTTTTTCTCTAAGTTGTCTCTTATTCACTTTGTGACAGGTTAAACATCCTTCTAAGATCCTTTTTGCTAAACCGTATATCTCGACACAGGCATAGTTGTCTCGACACATCCCATAGTAATAGGGATATATATATTACTATGGGATGTGTCTCGACACATCCCATAGTAATAGGGATATATTTAGCTGAGTATTACAAGATTCCGTACCGTCTCAAACACCAATCAACAAAAACTGTGTCTTCACCTCAGCAAAATGAGCTATTACCCTTGGAAGCGACCGGGCGAGACTTGCAGAAAGGCAAGTACTTTCCATCTTCTCAGACAATGTTTACCAGTTTTTAAATTACTGTTAGAGGAAGAAACTATGACATCATTTGCCCATCCTCCCTGCTTTTTGAACTTAGTGATGATGAAAGATAGCATATTACAAAGAGGATAGAAATACTTTTAATTTTCCCCCATATATATAGGGGATCAGGCCTAGTACCAGGGGATCAGGCCTAGTTACCAGGGGGTGAGGCCTAGTCAGCATGGGTTTATGGAAGGCAGGTCCTGCCAAACGAACCTCATCTCCTTCTATGACAAGATAACCAGAATATTGGACGAGGGAAAGGCTGTTGATATTGTATACCTGGACTTTCGAAAAGCATTCGATACTATCCCCCATACAATTCTCGTGGAAAAACTGGCTTCGCAGGGCCTGGATGAGCATACGATCCACTGGATCAAGCACTGGCTGACTGGAAGGTCCCAAAGAGTGGTGCTCAATGGATTTAAATCCAGCTGGCGGCCGGTCACAAGTGGTGTGCCTGAGGGCTCAGTGTTGGGACCATTTCTGTTTAACGTCTTTATTGATGATCTCAATAAGGACATAGGGTGTATCATCAGCAAGTTTGCAGATGACACCACGTTAAGCAGGAGTGTTGATTCCCAGGAGGATAGGGAAGCTCTACAGAGAGACTTAGATTGGATCATTGGGCCAACATCAATGGTATGAGTTTCAACAAGGGCAAGTGCCAGGTCCTGCACTTGGGCCACAATAACCCCGTGCAGCGCTACAGGCTTGGGGAGGTGTGGCTGGAAAGCTGCCGGGCAGAAAGAGACCTGGGGGTTCTAATTGACAAGGGGCTGAATATGAGCCGGCAGTGTGCCCAGGTGGCCAAGAAAGCCACCGGCATCCTGGCTGGTCTTAGAAATAGCGTGGCCAGCAGAAGTAGGGAGGTGATTGTGCCCCTGTACTCAGCACTGGTGAGGCCACACCTCGAGTATTGTGTCCAGTTTTGGGCACCTCAATACAAGAGAGATATCGAGGTGCTGGAGGGAGTGCAGAGGAGGGCAACGAAGCTGGTGAAGGGCCTAGCAAACAAATCATACGAAGAGCGGTTGAAGGAGCTGGGACTGTTTAGTTGGAGGAGGAGGAGGCTGAGGGGAGACCTCATCACTCTCTACAACTATTTGAAAGGGCACTGTAGAGAGGTTGGTGCTGGTCTCTTCTCACAGGTAATTAATGACAGAACAAGAGGGAATGGCTTCAAGCTCCAACAGGGTAGAGTTAGACTGAACATTAGGAAAGAATTTTTCACAGAGAGAGTGGTCGGGCATTGGAATAGACTGCCCAGGGAGGCAGTTGAGTCACTATCCCTGGATGTGTTTAAGAGACGTTTAGATGTGGTGTTGGGGGATATGGTGTAGGGGAGAACTTTGTAGAGTAGGGTAGATGGTTGGACTCGATGATCCCAAGGGTCTCTTCCAACCTAGACAATTCTATGATTCTATGATTCAATGATTCTACATATATTGTCACACACATGGTGACTCCCTGCAACAATTGAGTGTAGATAGAAAAGGTGGAAATGGGCTGTTAACCCTTCGTGTACTTTCCTGAGATATACAACATACGTCTTTCATAGAGTTTTTCTTCATGATCAAGATTTGTGTAGTCTAAGTTTAGCCACCCTAAGGTTAGGAATGTAGTTTAAATTTCTCATGTAGGCTCTCTGTTGGAAATGGAGAGATATAGGCACTCTTTTGGGGCTATTTATTGAATCATAAGACAGTGCCAAAGACAGGTGAGAGGACTCACTTTCCCAGAGGTGCTCCGTGCTCTCTGCTGGCTGTCTTGAGTGTCTACAGGATTAGATGCAGTGATACACCAAACTTTTATATTACTAAATGTAGATTAAATAAATACCCCCTTGAAGTGTCTTGTAAAAGGTAGTAACAAGAGAGTTCCGTTTTGTTTTGAATGTTGGGCTTTATCCAACATAATTAAGGTCAGAGGAAGACAAGCTAATAAATATTTACCTCCCTTAATATGTTTCTCCTTATTCTTGGCCAAGTGGCATGACTGAAGAAAATATAATTAGTTTATTCAATGAATCAGTAACAATATAATTCCACTATAGGAGGGAGAGTTATGTTCTTAACATGACAAGACACCAGAGTAATCAGTAGATTAGGCATGAAGAATTGCCACTGACCTGCCACGTGTAATAAAAAAGAATATTATTGTTTGTTTTGTGTAAATGTGCGGGATAAAATCTTGATAATACTGAGTCGTTGTTGGGACGGACACAACACTGGACATCAAGTTGCAGCAATCCAATTTCTTTACTTAACAAGCAGTGCTTTTTTATATTCTTTTACCCAGGTGCTTATCTATGCATATATTCTAGCATTCTACTTTTGCCCGATACGCTCTCACATCACACACTGTTCATGCTGTGGTCAAAGCCAGGATGTTTGCCAACCTTTATCTTTTTACTTAGCTCTTCTCAGGACTCCCCAGTCTCTTCAAGGGTACACGGATATCTGCTCAAGGTCAACGTTAAACTCGTATTCTGATCCCTCGGACCAGCCAAGGTTTCCCACAGGATAGAATACCCTGTTGGTCAGTTTTGGGTCACCTGTCCTGTCCGCTCCTCCCTGCAGGTGGGACCCCACTATGCTTTTCCGCTTCCGACCCTCCGACGGGGCAAATAACAAAGTTGGTTGGCCTTGTCTGTTATGGCAATAAGTATAAGCAGGAGCCTCTCTGCATCCCATGCCTGGGCATCAGCTATAAACAATTGGTCTGATCTCTCTGAGAGAGTGAACACTGTCTGCACAATATGCAGTTATTTTAGTAGTTAGAAGAGGCCCCGCTAAGAAGCGAAGTTACTGAACGAAATTGGTTCTGTTTTATCTCAAACCAGGACAGTCTCCATCCACAACCTTGGGGGATTCCTCATATACAGGGGTGAAGAGGTGGAGGGTCAGATGTACACATGCGGCACGGGCTGCGTTAACCCCCGTGCCTCCCACTGCAGTAATGACCGCAGGCAGACGTACTGTGAACCAGACATCAAACCTTTAATGAATTAAGAAAGAGAGAGAGATGTGGGAGAGTGGGGCTGGGGCTGGAGTGGGTGGGTGCGGGTCGCATGCGGTGGGGATGCGTGCTCCACGCCTTCTCTATCAGCCCATGAAGAGAGGCTGGGGGAGCGTGGGGCACTTTGCCCCCCAGCATCCACCAGGTTTCTGCGTCGCTTGGTGGCCATGGTGTTGCCATCAGATGCCCTCCGCTTGTTGCTGCCCATGTGCTGCCTGCTGCTGCCCACTGCGGCACCGTCCCGCTCCGGCGTTCCCTCCCACAGGGGTTTGGAGTGTTTTTCCACCTAGCACACCACCATCTTCCTCTTCTTGGGTGGGATGTTGTCCCACGGGGAGGTCTCTTGCGTCCTGGGGGTGCCGTGTGGCGCGGGGCGCTTGGCCTGCTTGCCACCCGCCTCTCCCGATCTAGGCACAGCCTGGCAGGAGACAACGGCTGGTGGCAGCAGCGAGCGGGTCAAAACCTCCTGGGACTGCCTCCTCAGCAGCTCCTCCAACAGTTGGGCCATGCGGGGTGGCCGATGCTGGGGGACAGCCGGGGGTCTGGCCAGGGTTCTTGGCAGCGGGTGACAGAGGGTTCTCAGCAGGGAACTCTCTGGAGGACTCTTCAGGGGATCCTTCCAGGGACTCTTCACAGGACTGTCCTTTAAAGTCTTCTCTGAACTCTCCATGGAGGGACAGCTTTGCTGGTTTTGCTGCCTCGGCTCGGTGGTGGCCGTTGGAGGGCCCCGTAGGCAGGCTCCTTGAGCAGGCTGACCTCAGAACTCGTTGCCGATAATACGGCTATTACAGACGTTATGAAGGCCGAGGCTTCGCGGGGATGGGAGGACTCGGCCTTCACCGCCTTCAGCACTGTGCGTTCGGTGAGGATTTTCTCCCCTATTCCTTCTCCTTCTCTTCCTCCTCCTCCTTCTCTTCCTCCTTCTCTTCCTCTTTCTCCTCCTTCTTTTCCTCCCTCTCTTCCTCCTTCTCCTCCTCTTCCTCCTCTATCGGACTGAGGGTTGGCTGCCATCTCTTGGCTCTGCGTCCATGTTGTCTTTTGGGCATTGCTTTGCCCTTGGGTTGGCTGGTCATGGGTTGGTTTGTGTCGGAGGAGACCCTTGGGACCACCAACCGCCGCCTGGAAGGACACAAAGGGAGAGGTCTACCTGAGGACACAATGGGTTTGGGGCTGCTTTCTGCCCCTCCCCATGAGCCACGTGCCTCCTCATGTAGCCAGCAGCAGGTTGGCTGAGGAAACCCCCTGTGCCGGGACCCTCATCTGACACACAGCTGTCCCATTGTCCCTAGACCACGCTGGGGCTCTCCTGAAGAGCTGGAGAAGATCCAGCCCTGTGAAATGGGGGTGTTCCCGGCAGCCACATCCCACCCCTCCAGGTGCTGCCTTCACCACTCTTGGGTGGTGATGACCAAGGAGCATTCAGGGCTGGGGAACGGGCTCTTGCTGGGTCAGAAAATCATGGAATGGTTTGGGTTGGAAGGGACATTTAGAGGTTCATCTAGTCCAACGCCCCCTGCTGTCATCGGCAGGGCCACCTTCCAGTAGACCAGGTTGGTTCCAGCCCCATCCAACCTGACCTTGAACACCTCCAGTCAGGCTGATGGAATGGTTTGGGTGGGAAGGGACCTTTGAAGGTCCATCTAGTCCAACACCCCTGCCATGAGCAGGGAGGTCTTCAACCAGATCAGGTTGCTCAAAGCCCCATCCAACCTGGCCTGGAATGTCTCCAGGGATGGAGCGTCTCCCACCTCTCCGGGTAAAATGGCCCCGTGCGGCCGCCCACCCTGAGCCTTCAGCCTCACCTGGCCAGAGACCTTGTCCTCTTCTTCTTCTGCAGCTCCAAGATTTCCCCGAACTGTGGTGTTTTGCTTTGAGTCGGGCTCGGAGCAGCAGGAAAGGGAAAACCGGGAAACCCCACTGGAACCAGAAAGAAGACACCTCCTCAGAAGAGCGTCGCTGTGACGCTGCCAGACCACCCAGGGACACGCAGGGGGTGCTCAGGCCCCTTCCCAAAATGTCTGAGGGTTGGACATTCTGCTCCTCTAGCAGCCCCATCGTGTCCTCCCCAACACCAGCACCATTTCCAATGTGGTTTTCCGACTTCGTCATCATCATGATGGTGAGGAAGGAGGAGCCGGGTGGTGCCGGGGAGGGGACAGGTGTCATTTCTGAGGGGAAGAGGGGGAGGAGAAGGCCTTGGCCCACCATCCTCCCACTGTACCCTTGGGCACATCCCACCCCGGGGCTCTCTTTTGGTGACACCAACAAATCGTTAGGACAAAAGGCCCTCAGGAGTTGGCCTGAAGCTTTGGGACAAGTCGGAGCCTTTTGGCGCTCAGCGTCGGCCATTTCCCCACAACATGGCAGAAGTTGGCTGCCCGTCCCATGGAGAAGAGCTGGGAGCTGCTTTACCTTTCCCACCTTGCTGGAGAGGTGGCAAACTGTCTTTTCTCGTCTGCACATCCTCACCAGGGACTTGTCTCGAGGTCTTGAGGAGAGCCCTGGGTGGGTGTTTGGGCACACACTCCATCACAAACCTGGAAAGAAGGAGAAGACACCCATATGACCCATGGCACCACCAGCACTTGCCACTTGCTGCGGCCACTTGCCCGCAGGCAGAGTTTGGCATTGCCATGAAGGCCATTGACTTCCCAAGTCTACCACATCCCATCCCCAAGGACGGGCCTGGGAAATGGAGTCGCCCAGCGAAGAAGTCCAGGCCACCACGGGAAGAAATGTCATCCAAATTCCTCTGTCTTTCCCCTCAGAGCTGCCTTATGGGAGTGACTGCGGCCTGGGGACATCATCAAGAGTCGCCGCCTGGTGTCCCCAGGACACCCGCAGCGGCACAAGGAAGAGATGCTACCTTGGGCGTTGGCATCAAAGAGCGGCTACAGCCGCCAACGTACTCACTTGGGAAAGAGGATGACACGGCCGGAGAAGCTCAGTGAGGCCACGGGTACCACTGGGGACACAATCATGTCCAGCAGATGGGGGACCTGCAATGGAGGAACACAAAGATTCAGGACATCCTCAACGTGGTTGAAGCACTGCACACTGGAGGATGCCAAAGACAGCAGGACATCCTCAATGTGGTTGAGGGTCTCAGTGTTGGAGGAGGCCAAAGATGGCAGGACATCCCTCCACGTGGTTAAAGCACCCCACATTGGAAGAGGCCAAAAACGGTGGGACATCCCCCCCATGGCTGAGGCACTCAAGTGTCGGAGGAGCTTGAGGCAGCAAGTGTTGGCAGGACCGTAACTCTCACCTGGACCGAGTGGCTGAACGTGTCCTGAGGGACCCCACACAAGCAGTGCCAGAACACTGCCGTGGGACCGCACGCACCACAGAGAAACCAAAATGCTTACCTTGAAGACAACCTTCTCCAAGTTCTCCTTCCCAGACAGCCTCTCCAGGAAGCTGCGGTAGAATTTCACGTGCACTTTCGTGCCTTCGATGAGGAGCACCCCCACCTCCCTCAGGATGAGGGCCACATTCTCCCCCTTCCCCAGGCAGTGCGAGAGGAGGGTCGTGGTGCCTTGGATGCAGTCCACCACTTTCTGCCGGGACACGGCGGCTGCCACGGCCACCTTGGAGTACTTGAGGGGCTCCAGCTCCTTGTTGCCTGGAAGAACCACAGGAGAAGGATGGAGACGCTCACCCGGTGGCCCGTGTCCTACAGCTTGTGTGTCACAATCATTGCATTGCCCCAAAAAAACTCAAAACCACTCAATTATTGGACTTTGGAGTTGCTTCAGAGAAGATGACCGTGCAGTCAGCCATCTTACCGGGCAGGTAGTCCTTGTTGTCCATCAGGTTGTGGACAACAGCAAGGTTCCTGGCCAGGTGGAACACCGGCTTCTGGATAGTCAGGGTTTCATCTCCGACCTGGACGCGTTCGAGGACAGTACCGAAGGAGCCAAGGGTGGGAATTCGGACGCCCTGCAAGTGGACGAGAAGGGTGGGAGGGTGAGGACTGGCTAGAGGGAAGATCTGGAGGTGACCTCCCCCATCCAGGGATGGTGCTTCAGGCTGGATCCTGCCCTCTCCCACCGTTTGGAGGCACGAGCTGGGCGGTGGGGAGAACTTTGGGGAGGAGATGTTGAGTCCTTCCCCTCCTCAGGAGAAAAAACCAGCACTGGAGTTTGGGCAGAACCAGGATGAGGCCATCCCGGAGGGGTCTCCAGCGACCTGGATCAGCCCTACCAGAAGTGACACCAACATTGCACAGGCCCCGTTTGGCCGTCAGTGGGGACTTTTGGGGTGAGATTCCTGTTTTCTGAGGAGTTGAAGGGTGAGAGCAGGCCACGCCCCAGGGGGATCCCACCACCCCTCATGGTGCATGAGGAGGACGTGGGTGTTGCACCACCTTGTGGAGCAGGAGTTGGTCTTGAATGTAGCCAGCCACTGCATCCCAGACGGCCGTTCGCTCTGAAAAAACAAAGAAGAACCAGGTCAGGCCCCATCTCCACCAGCTCTCAGGTCCACCCCAAACATCTCCCCCTTGAGCCGCGACGCGGTGGCAGACGCCAAGTGTCAGGGCTGGCTCCGAAATGGTGACAAGCCCTTGAGTCTTGGCTGTCGGAGAGGTGGCTGCGGTTGGCCGTACCTTCAGCGGTGACGCTGGACATAGCGAAGGTGTGCTCCATCCCATCCCAGAAGTCCATCTTGGTCCGCCTCACGCTGGCAGGTCGGTTCTTGGTGGCGACAGCCATGTTAGAGGTCATCTTATGGACGTTCCTCCAAAGTGTGGGACCCACCACCCGGTGGGCCCTTTTATACCCCCTGAGTGGGTGTGCCACGCACCTCTTGTGACATCAGGGTGACATGTTCATCGCTGATTGACTGACCGTGGTGACACGGCAACCGCCAGCCTCTGGTGGGGTGGCCATTAGCAGGGAGAGCTTCAAGCAGCTCAGGATGCTCCAAGCCCCGTCCAACCTGACCTCGGACCTTCCAGTCATGGACACACAGATTGGTTTGGCTTGGAGGAGACATTTGAAGGTCCATCTCGTCCAACCTCCCCTGTCTTCGGCAGGGGCATATTCCAGTAGAGCAGGTTACTCAACGCCCCATCCAACCGGACCTTGGATACATCCACTCAGACCCACAGAATGGTTTGCATTGGTTGAGTTGGATTTTTGGGTGGTTTGGGTTCCAACAGACCAGGTTGGTCCCAGCCCTGTCCAATCTGACCTTGAACCCCTCCAATCAGACTCATAGAAGGTTTGGGTTGGTTGAGTTGGATTTTTGGGCTGGAAGGTTTGGGAACCAGTAGAGAAGGTTGGTCCCAGTCTCATCCAGCCTTACGTTGGACACTTCCAGTCATAGACCCACAGAACGGTTTGTGTTGAAGGGGACCTTTGAAGGTCCATCCAGTCCAACCTCCCCATCATCGGCTGGGACACCTTCCAGTAGACCAGGTTGGTCCCAGCCCCATCCAACCTGACCTTGAACACCTCCAACCGGACCCAAAGAACAGTTTGGATTGGATTTCTGGGTGGTTTGGGATCCAGTAGACGGGGTTGGTTGCAGCCCCATCCAACCTGACCTCAGACACTTCCAGTCATGGACCCAAAGACTGGTTTGGGTGGGAGGGGACCTTGGAAGGTCCATCCTGTCAAACCCCCCAATCACTGCAGTGGCCGAGAATAAAAGTAGTGCCACGAGTGGGGCGGGTGCTCCTGCGTTATTGTATCTCATCCTATTGTATTATTTTATCTCTTTCGTTTATTTTGTTTTTTCCTCTTGAGCTGTTGAGCAGAGATGGTTCTCGTGCTCTCTTCCCATCTCGGGGGGGTCGTTGGGCTGCGGCGTGGGGCTGCAGAGCCCGGGAGGAGAGGACAACCCCGAAGAAAAGGTCCCCTTGCCGCCCTCCACCAGCAGCGGTGGGATGGGTGCAGGGACCCTCCTGCCATCGGCTTATCCCGTCCCCTGCGGGAGCCTTTTTCTGCAGCAAACCGACCCAAAACGACAACGGCACGTTGGTGCTTCTTGCTAAATGGGGACGGGGGAGAAAACCAAATCTATCAGTTTGTTCTGTAAGGATGGAAGCAGCGCATCCCCAAACAGGGCCAAAATCAGGCGGCTTTTACAGGATGGGGTTTTGCAAAGCTGCTGGTGCCAGTGCCCCATGGTGACGGTCAGAGGGGGAAGAAACTGGTTGAGCCCTTAAAAAGAGGAAAAGAAAAAGGCTCGGAGGAAGGGAAAGGTGCAGTGCCGGGGTTTCCTTGCTGCTGTTCCTCCGGGATGCCCGTGCGCGTCCCCTCCACGCTGCCCTCCGGGCAGGACCGTGCTCGCTGCTCCGGCTCTGCCTCCCTGGAGGGGAAAGGTCCCGGCGCAGGAGAGTCCCCATCTCTCCCCCCTTCCCAAAAGAAACTTTTATTACCGGAGAGGTACATTATTACGCCGGTGACCCACAGTGGCTGTGGGGCTGGGGGGCTGTGGTACCAGCCCTATTGCTGCCCTACCCTTAAAATGGAATTATACACTTCTAATATAGGACAATTTGGTTTTCTTTTTTCCATTTTGTTTTCCTCCCTGTAAAAGGAGGGAGCGGGGCTGAGCTTCACTCCCTCCTGGCAGGGACCGGGAGAAATGAGAAAATCAGGATCTAATTTCTCATTTTTCAAAAAGTCTCCATCTGACTTTCAGAAGCTTGAGACACTGGCGTTTTTATAATTTCAGTATGTTATACAGCAGAAGGCCAACACTTTTGTTAGATTCATGAAAAAGTTAAGAGCCCCTGGGAGATAGCCTCCCAGCCTGCAGTTCCTAGACACATCCAGCCTTACTACAACTGTAATTGAGAGCTGGAAATCTTTTTGCTGGTTTGTCCACTGCACTTTGGCTTGTGCTCAGTAGCACTCCAGTGTCACATGCAAATCTATAGCCTGGGATGAGCCAGTGACTTGGAATCCACCATGACGCAAGCTACAGCAAAGACACACAGATATGCACAGTGAACATTGTACCTCTGAGTGGCTGCCAAACCTAGTATGCTAAGGGAATTAAGGCAGAATCTTACTATTGACAACTAAGCATTGCTTCAATCTTGCAAATGATGCTTTTTTTTCTCTTTTTTAACCTTCTTGCTTTAACTGACATATCTTGATATCTGTAGAAACCCGATTTCTTTCCCAGAAAGAAAGAAAATAGGACTCTGGACAATTAGAACATCTTCCTACTAATAGTAGAGGATGAAGAGGACAACCTGCTTACACTATATCCTTCAAGCCACTTCCCACTGCTTAGGTTCATCTTGTATACTAATTGAGACCAGGCTCGCTCTTAATTTATTTTTTAAAAAGCCATCTCCTTATACAAAACATGTATTAAGCAAGAGTCTGCAATTTACCTTGGGCTGGTCACATCATGGGTATTATGGAACAACCTCTGTATCTTGTTGCTAGAAACAACTCCCACTTTCACCAGGTAGGAATAGGCTTCCACGTGAAAAGCCCAGAAGCGCTTCCCTTTGGCAATCCCAGTGTCGCCAATGATGTAATCCAGGGTTGTGTAGCATCCGGCCTGCATGCGCTCAGACCCCAGCAGTAGAGGAAATCCAGCCCTACTTTCCACAGAGGTTCTTCCTGGGTTCAGCAGGAGATGTTCACTGTTGTACCCGCATTTGTCATCAAAAAGAAAACTGAGAACTGAAAAACAGCATCCCAAAAAATTTTCTCTTAGTTAAGTATTTCTGTGCTTATAAACTATATTTTAAGTCATGCTGGCACTAGAATTCCTCGCTTTTAAAGGCTACCAGGAACATTACGCAAGCTAACGCAGTCTCAGTATGCTACCTACTTAACCTGTTTGTTAACAGTGCTTTTAAACATGTATACAACCGGTAACAGTGTAGTAGAAGTCTGGGAGCTACTGGAAACCACCTACAGCTCTTAACACCACCAGCAGCTCGTGGACATAAGAAAACCCAATACCTGGGGCTGGAGGCGTACGCAAGATAACTTCTCGGCTCCAAGGGCTAGAGATGGATCCTTTATATCCTCGAACTCTGAAGGCATAGCTGCTGTCGTCATCGAGATCAGATATTACTTTGCTCTTGCTGCAAACTTCGATCTCCTGCCACGTTGTACTCTCCTCTTCTCTATTAAGCTTATGATACTCAAGAACATAGATATCAGCTGAGTCTGTCTTCCCAGGGCATTCCCAACTGATCAGAGCTTTGTTGTACATTTTGCTCTGCTCTTCATTGATTTCTGGTATTTCTAGACCTGGAATGACAGAGATTCAGGAGAAAAAAACCTCAAATGTAGATACATGTTGTTTTAGAATTAAACACAGAAGCCCTTTGTTGAGTGGCTACAGCACTGGGGGGACAGTGGGGGGGGGAAATCTGACTCAGTCAAAGAGTGCAGATGAGGATGGGTCTGTTCATGCACTTAAATCCTTTCTGGTTTTACTTTGAAAGTTGTATTATTTATTTTTGCTGGCAACTAAAAAACCATATAAAAACCTATTCTTTTCTGTCATGCAATCACGACAAAAAGCTGCTAGGAAGACCTAGTATTACTTAACTACAATATTTTGGAAGCCAATGTAAACTGGTTCTGAATGCCATGGCATCTTAGCTTCTTTATCAAAGCTGAAGCTAGCATTGCTGCCAGGTAATGCCTTGAGAATCACAGAGGCAGAAGGGACAATGCAAGTCACAAGATTGAGTTCTGCAACTGCAGCCCTGCACAAGTTTTGCCTCTTTCCAGAGAAGCCCTTAAAGCTATAACTCAAGAAAGACGTGATGCTCTCATAATTTGCCATTGGAATGGAAGGACAAGTCACCAAGGATCTCTTCTTGCTTGGCTATGTCCATCACAAAGTCCTCGAAAGTAGTTTCAGCTGCTGGCTTGAAGCTCTTCAGAGATTCAGTAGCTTTTTGGATTCTGAAAGCACAGAAGCAGAGGGATGGCAGAAGAGGGAAAAAGGAATTCACATGGGTGCATTCCTTAAAGCAAAGCCGCTAGGTTTTCCTTTAAAAAAAGTTCTCTTTTCAGGTACTTACTCATGTGTCCCAGAAACTTGTCTCTCTAGACAGAATTAAAATGCAAAATTTAAAGGCCTTTTGTACATCAGTGTAAAGATAACTAACAGGGAATCTTTTGGTTGGCAGAGCATTTTAACAATTTGGGGCATTACATTCAAAGAACAAAATAGGTGTGAAGCGCTAATGGAGCACAACTATTCAGATCAAAGAGTTTAAAGCCAGAAGAGACCTGTTAGATTAACTTGCAAATACCCGATGCAATCTCTGAGCAAAGGACTGTATCAGTGAGCTGAATGGGTTACCCTTCCACTGCAGTCCTACTGAAGAAGGCTAGGCGTTGGCGCAGGACAGAGCCCCTCCTCTGGGCTGTTTTTTAAGGCACACCGTAATATAGGAATTTCTACTGAATGGTACCGGGACCGCCTCTGAGGCTCTGCAACACAAAGTACTTGCATTCGGTACTTTCCTAGCAGGTGTCCAAAGAATATGACTGACCAGACATCCCTGGAACTGTACCTGTACCTCAAACGGAAGATAATTAATAAGATACCTGACATGAAGTTGTTTTGCTGTTTGAACAAAACAAGATGGATCGGTTTCTTTAAGCAGTTCTTGAGCAAGTCCTACAAGGCCATTATTTTCCAGGAGCCCTTGAGATTCTTCTGCTTGTGTTTGCAATTTTTCCAGCCTTAAATTCTTAGAAGCTTCAATTGCCCTAAGAGCTGCGGATTTCTTCTCTTCCAGGACATGAGATAATTTCTCAAAACTCTGAGATGCTTCTTCTTTCGCTCTTTCACTGTTGCACTAGGAGGGAACAAAAGACATTTTAGACGGATCCCACAGCACAGAGTACCCCTCTACCGGAAAAAGAAGAGTATAAAACCAGGGACTTTCGGGAAACGGGTGCGAGCCGTCGGCGGAGTGAGACTCCCGGGCCGCCCAGCGCTGTTTTGCTTGCTGCCGCTTGCTAATAAATATTTCAGTCTTAATTGGCTCCGTCTCCTTGCATCAATTTGTGGGACTAACCCATAACAAACCTGAAATTAATTACAGCTTGTTGGGAGTGTCGAGATGCTCGGTGGGGGCTCGGGGGTGGGTGGTGGGGGGAGAAACAGTGCCCTGACCCCCATCTCTTGCTTTTCCCCTCTCCTCCCCAAGACTGCACAGCGCAAGATGAGGGAAATGCTCCAGCAGGTGAAGCAGCAGGAGCAGAAACACGCTCCGGGAGCCCCGGCCCCGCAGCACAGCAAGGGAGGTTCCCGCCGTGCCGCCCAGCACCGCCCGATGAATGTAACCCCACTGCCGGACATCCCCCCCTCCCAAACCCTCCTCCCCCACCCCCAGCGGGTCAGGGGAGCAAACCAAAGACCCCCCCAAACACACAGCCCCCCATTCCCCGCGGCGCTGCGAGGATGCACAGCCGAGGGGTACGGGGAGGGCTCTCTCCATCCCACAGCCTCCCCCTTCCTCCTCCCTCGCCTCCCGACGCTATCCCTTTAGTTGGACTAACACAGGCAGAGAGAGAGAGAAAGAGAGGTTTTATTATTCTTTTTTTTTTTAATTTTTTATTTTTTATTTCCTAAAAGCCACCGGTTTTTCATCCCAGGCATGGCCAGAGGAGCTCACCCAGCGTTGAGGGGGGGAGGTTGGGCTGCGGCACACAGCGCAGCGGCTCATCAGTTTTTAGAATTAATGTAACGATAACAACACTAACGGCGATTTTTAAGTTTTGTAAGGATTTTATTTATTTATTTATTTATTTCATTTCAGAGGGGGTGGGGGCGGGAGGGGGATGTTTGTTTTTTAGCACAAGCCGGCTTTTCTAGAGGTTAAAGAAAGGCTGTGCTCGGCCGTAAACGCTTTGGGGAAAGATCCCGGTTGCAAGGAGAGAAGGTGGGAAAAGAGGGGCAGGGGGGGAAAACAGATTTCCAAGAGGTTGTCAGCCCAGGGCTGGGGGAAAAAAAAACCAAAACACTAGCAAAATTATTATTTTTTTTTAATTTCAAAAATAAAACACACACAACCCCCAACCCCAAATGACGCACACACATCCACACACAAAAACTACCTCAGGTTTTCATACCTCAGCACATTGCGCTTCTGTTTCCCTTTTAGAGATTTTCTATGCCTTGTAAAACTGATAGCTGGAGCATTATTTTTGTTTATTTTCTTAATAAAAAAAAAATGAGTTGGAAAACACACTCTTACTGAGTGCGAGGCGGGAGAAGGAAAGCAATCCCACAGGTGCCACAGCTCTTCCATAGTCTCCTTCTGCTGGCTGAGAGCCAGGGGCTGTTCCTTCGGAGAAAGCTTGAGAGATGTTTGAAAAGAGAAAAAGAAAAAAACCAAAAGAAAAAAATGGGGGGAGAAAAAAAAAGAGGGGAAAGAAGAACAAAGAGAAAAAGGAGATAAAAGGGGGGGAAGAAAAAAGGGGGGAAAAGAAAAAAAGGGAAAATGAAAAAAGGGGAGGGAAGAGAGAAAAAAGGAAAAGGAAACAAAAACCCCAAATATAAAAAAAGAAAGGTAAAAAGGAAAAAAAAAAAACCAACCAAACCAAGCAAGGAAAGTGGTGAAAGCTATCGGGCAAGAGGGACGAGAGCCGGGGGTGAGGTGGCGGTGCCAGCGCCGGCCCTGGGGGCTGCGACACCACAATGCAAAGTGTTCTGTGAAAAAAACCAACCAAATCCCACCCAACGACAACATCAAAAAACAAAGAGAAATCTCTCCAGCTCACAAGAGCCTGAGCTGCTCTCCGTTGCTTTCATTCCAGTGTCTCGGGGGGGTCACGGCCGAGCTGAGATTGGGGGGTGGTGGTGGGAGTTTGCCCCATGGCTGTGATGGGGGGAGAAGGGGTGGGTGGGGAGTGGGGGATGTGGTGTGGGGTTTTTTTTGGGGTGGTGGTGGTGGGTTTTTTGCCAGGTGTCGCTTTACCCAGTGGCTCGGGGAGTGTGACGAAACGGGAAAAAGGGCTTCACTGAGAGGTTCAAATTAACAATTTCTTTGGACTTCGCTCACGGGTCCAATACGTCACTATTGCAAGTTCTGTGTGTGCGATGGCGATTACACTATTGCAATTTAAAAGAAATTAGCGGGATCCACTATTGCGAGCTACAAATGCCCCCGACAAGTAGCAACACAAACCACAAGGGCGCTAGATATTAATGCCTTAGAAGAGTGCACCAGTCACAAACTCAATCACATGGCATATACCGTACGGATGTTTCTTAGTCACTTACCCTCTCTCTCTCAGGTGAGGTGGCTCCATCCCTGGGAAGTTACCCTGTAGAGCGTCCTGGATGGGGGGGACGGATCTCCTAGGGGCCAGCTGTATCCTTGGAGGATTCCCCATTTGTCTCCCCAGACCCTGCGGTTTATATTTCCTGACTCGGTGAGGGTGCAGGATTATGCCCGAGTGGATTACACTGTCTGGGATATTTCCCTCTGGTGGGGTGATAGCGAAGTCTCTGTTGCCAATTTGTGATGTCTGGCGCTCAACGTCACGGGAAGAGTGGTGGGATGGGACTCGGGGCATTTTGTTTGCTAAGGGCCATTTGGTTTTGGTTGTTCTGTGCCATCTTGAGATAAGCCTGGGCTGAGCTGTTTTGCAGCTGCCCCCAAGTTCTCTCTGCACAGCCAAGGCACGGCGGGGATGGAGCTGAGTGGGACGGCAGCTCCCTGCCTCTCACCTCTTGTGCTCTGAAACCGGCTTGGCTGGCTGCTCCCACACAGTGTGTTACTGGCTTGCCCAGCAGGTAAAGAACCCAGATTTGGGACGCCACTGGGCTGTCTGTAAGGGGTCCTGGGCTGCCCTTATGGGGTCCTGGGGGGAACTCTTGCAGGCCAGAGGGAGTCTGGGGCAGCCCTTCAAGGATCTGGGGGTCCCCTCTGGTGCCTCTGGGGAGGGTTTTGTGGCTGGGGAGGGCCGAGCTGGTTTCAAGAGGTGCTTCCTCCCTTTCTCCAGCCCACCCAGCTCCCCCGACACCCCCACCCCCCAGGTTGGTGGGTGCCAGCAGTGCCAGCCTGTCCCACTGGGTCGGGCACTGATGGGGGCACAGCCCCAGCCGCGGGATGGGAGGAGGAACCACAGCACCAGGGATAGAGACCAACATTTTATTTCTTTAACATTTCCCATGGGGGGCACCCCAGGGTTGCGCGGCTGCACCGCAGCTGGTGCCAGGAGGGACTCCAACGTCCCCCCCACAGCTCACCTGGCTCCGCTCGTGATGCTTTTGATGGGGCTCAGCGCGGTCTCTTCTGTGCTACGGACCAAGCGGCTCCAGGTAGGCGACTGCTGCACCGCACTGTGCCGCAGCGTGGGGAGGGTTTGGGGGCTGCGGCACGGGGCTGGGAGCTGCTCCCATCTCACCCAGCTCCCGGGGTCCTGCAGAGGGACTGGAAGAAGCCAAAGCAAGGGACGACGGACACGAGAGCCCGCCCAGAGGAGCAGAGCGGTGAGTGGCCCTGGCACCGAGCACCATGCAAACAGCCCACACCCCACGGCAGCCCTGAGCCGGGGCTGTGCCGGGGGCTGCCGGCCGCTCACTCCGTCCCCTCCCTCAGCAGCTTCTTGACTAGCAGATGAAGGATGGGAGCTCAAGTCGATGCAGGAGAAGCAGGGAGTGTGGGGGAGACCCCCAGATCCTGCCCCAGACCCTCAGCCTGTGCCCTGCCCTGCCTGTGCTGGGCAGCTCTGCCCGCCTGCTGAGGAGGGGGTGCTGCCCGCGGGCTCCAGCGGAGGAGACGGGGTGCAGCGGGCTCTCTTCTCTCCCCTCCTCTGCAGGGCAACCGAGGAGGCAGCGAAGAGGGATCACCGGACCCCACAGGACCCACTGGGCTCCCTGCCAACCATATACCATCCGAGCAGAGATGCCCCTCTCTACCCCCTGTCCCCCCCAAGCCCCCAGGTCCCCCTGCCCTCCTCTCCCGCCTATAGGTCCTATCAGTGGGGACAGCTCCTCCTGGTCCAGGCACCGCCCGGGCTCCTGGGCCCCCCGAGGGCCACCGCAAGAGCCCCTGCAGCCTGTGCTCGCTGGCCAACTCGGAGGACTGCAGCAGCCTGTTGAGGAGCAGCTCCTCTTCCCAGAGCTCCCTCTACCACTTCCTGGAGCCCTGGCCCAGTGCAGCAACAGAGCCAGTGGTGCTCACACACTCAGGACAACCCCGCTCTCCCACGGCTGCTGCTGGGGCAGTGGGGAAACCGGGGCTGGTCCTCAGCCAGGAGCCTCCACAGGAGCTGCCAGCAGGGACCGAGAAAGAGTGGGTTCCCCGGCAGGGGATGGACAGGACACAGAGGCCCACGGACGAGCAACTGTCCCCCGGAAGTCCCCCAGCCATGGACAAGGTGGTGCGGGAGATCACCTGCGCTTTCCAGGCCTTGAAGGCAAAGAGGGAGGAGTCCTGCAAGACCACGGGCAGGGAGTGTGGCCAGGCAGACCCAGGGCTGTGCAGGGCAGGAAGATGCCCACGGCAGGGCTGCGCCTGGCTGTGGGGCTACCTGAAGGGCTGGTGGAGATGCCACTAGCCGTGTCTGCTTCTGACAGCCCTGCAAGTGGTGACAGCGCCAGGCCCAGAAGACCAACAGTGCCCCGAATACTGAGCGGCTGTGGGGTGTGGGGCCGGGAACCCCTCTGGGGTACCCCCTATGTGAAATGTTAAAGAAATAAAATGTTTGTCTCTAGCCCTCGTGCTGTCCTCCCTCCTCCCATCCCACCGCTGCAGGTGCTCCCCCGAGGGAGCAGGTGCAATCAGCAAGCACTGTGTGTTGAGCTCCCCTGCTCACAGCCATGCTCCGCCTGAAGGCGGCGAGGCAGGAGCAGTCCCCAGCCAACTTGGGCACAAAAAGGTTCATCTGACTCAGCGGGTGAGGAAGGGCCCGTTTCAACTCCGTACCTTTGGTATTCTCAGGTTGGAGGATTTGATGGAGCCAACTGAGAGCGGCAGCATACGCTGTGGGGCTCTGAGCTGCTGCGTGGTGCCAGGTCTATCCAACGTCAGGCAGCACGTTCCCAGGAGATGTCACCGCTAACAACTCTTCCGAGGAAGTGGGGCCGTTTCTGTAGTCGTAGCCTTCCTGGAAAAACAGCCCCACGGAGCTAATAGTCTGCTGAGCAGCAAGGGAGCAGAGTCGCTGACTCTCAACCAAGGACTGAAACACAGCAACTCACTCTATTTCCCCCCCCTTCCCGCTGCCTCCCACAGTTTAGAAGAACCAGGGAGCTCCTAAGGAGGGGACCCCTCCCCCACTCCCCCAAATCTGCTCAACATCCCCAAACCTCCCTCAAGACACGGGACTCCTCCCACACACCTCCACTCCCCACACCGACAACCTTCCCCCTCCCCCAATGCTCCAAAAAGCAGCAGTCCTTAGGGCAGACTCCTTAAGCTGACTCCACAGCTACGGCTCCCCGTCGGCTCTGGGGGAGACAAGGGGGCCCCGGGGCTCTCCGTGGGCTTTAAGGGGGTCCCAGGGCTGCCCACGGGCTCCCAGCAATGCCCGTGCCCACCCCCCGACCCATCTCGGGGGTACCTGGGGGGACTCGGCCGTGGGCTGGAGGCGGGCGAAGGGGGCACGGCCGGGCTGACCTGCCGGGGGCGGGGGGGGGCTGAGAGCGGAGCCCAGAGCGGAGCCAAGCGCCCGGCCAGGCCGGCCCCGGGCACCCTGCGCTGCGGCCGGGGCTGCCGCCACCTGCGGGGAGCGAGTGGGGGGTGAGGGGGCGGCAGCGGAGGACGGGGGGGGGAGGGGGGGGGGGGGAGCTGAATCGGCCCTGTTTCCCCCGGGGACCCCCCACTCGGCTCTGCCCCCCCCAAACAGGCCCAGACCGCCCCCCGAGCCCCCCAGCCCGGTCCCGCCACCCCACAAACCCCCCGAACTGGCCCTGCACACCTCCGCGCCGCCGCCGCCGCCACCCCGCCCGCCCGCCCGCCCGCTCCCGCCCTCCTCGGCTCCGGTCCCCCCGTCTGCCCCGGTACCGACCGTCGCAGCTCCCGCCCGACGCCGTACACCGGAAGTGCTCCCCCTCACGTCCGCCCACCCGCGCATGTGCCGAGGCGAAAACCCGGGCCACGCCCCCCTGCGTCGCCGCGGCAAACGCGAGCGAGGGGGCGGGGCCGCGCCGCGCCGAGGAGAACGAGTCCCGCACCACAGCTTCTCTCCGCGTCGGGCAATGCGAGGCCGAAACCATCCCAGCCCTCCCCAAAAAGAGCCGGACATCCGCCTGCAGAGCTCCGCCAGCCCCCCCGACGGACATCACGGGGATGGGGGGAAAGAAAACAACCAGAAAGGTACTGAAAATAGCTTGGAGATGGGGCTTAGAGATCCTTCCGAGAGGCAAAACCCGGCCTTTGTTCTCATTTTTGAACACGGGGTTTCGCAGTGCTTCGCGGGCAGTGGTTATCCAGGGGCATCAGCTATCCCGGGAAACGAAAGTTCCCATCCCATGTGGCAAAAGTCCACTCGCATGAATAACTTAGACAAAACCAGCCCACAAAAGGACAAGAGGCACCTTTGGTCACCTTTTCCTAGAAGCTTCGCTAAACTGTATACTCAGATTGGCCCTGTCCTGCAGTTTCTTTCCCAGAGTTTTGCCCCCAAACCCACGCTTCCGGCCCCGCTCCCCAAGCCCTCCCTCAGGGCCCACCGCCTTTCCCCAGCCCGGCCTGTCCTTAAAGCTTTTTTTTTCACACACAGCCCTTTCCACTCACCTCCCTCCGGGGCCTCCTCTCTCACAGACACCTCACAGCCCTGCAAACCTCCCTCTCCCGAAAACCCATTCCCCCCTCACACAACACCTACTCCCCTCACACCCTCGCTCCCACACCCCCCCCCCATCTCTCGCCCCCCCTTTCCACTCTCCTCCCATTCAAAATGGCGCCGCCCTTCCCTTCCCCTCTCGCCTTTTCCTGCCTCAGCCGCCGCCCCCCGCTCAGGTGACACCGCACACAGCCGCCATGAGGCGCGGCGGGGAGGGCCGGGGCTGTGAGAGGCGATGGCGGGGAGGGAACTCTTGGCTTTTCTCCTCTTCTTTTCATCTCCTCAGGCTTCGGGCAGCCCCGCGTGGGCGGCTGGAGATCCCCCCCTCCCCTTCCAGGAGTGGCCCCGGCCCTGGGGCGGCCCCCGCCTCCCTCCTCCCCACAGGCTCTCCTCAGGGAGAGCCCCCAATTCTGTCCCCCGGGCGGCCCCACAGCCTCCTGTGAGGCTGGAAGCAGCAATTCCCTCAGGGAGAGTCTCCAAACCCGTTCCCGGGGTGTCCCCACAGCCTCCTGCGTGGCTGGGAATGGGGTTTCCCTCAGGGAGAGCCCCCAAATCCATCTCTGTCGTTGCCCTACAGCCTCCTGCATGGCTGGGAGCAGTGATTCCCTCAGGGATAGATCCCCCCTCATCCCCAAACCTATCCCCAGGGTGGCCCCACAGCCTCCTGCATGGCTGGGAGCAGTGTTTCCCTCAGGGAGAGCCCCCAAATCCATCCCCAGGGTGGTCCCGCAGCCTCCTGTGTGGCCAGCAATGGCGTTTCCCCCATGGATGGAGCCCTCTCCTTCCCCCGACTCCACTCCTGGGCAGCCTTTTCCTCCCTCCCACCTTCTCCCCACAGCCTCTTCCAGGGCTGGGAAAACACTCCTGCCCTTTCTCTTCCTGCGGGTTTTGAGAAGAAGAGCCCCCTGTCTGCCCAGCCCACACGTGGGGTCTGGGCAGCTCCACGCCTTGTGTTTGAACCGGGAATTGGGATATTTCAGTTTTCTTCTGCGATCAGGCCTGGTTGTGAAAGGGGCAGTTGTAGTGGTTAGGCTTTGGTGGGTGAGTAACAGCAAATCTTATTTAAATTTTCTTTTTTTTTAGATTTTGTGTAGGGGGCTCGTTGTCCTCACGCCCTCGAGTTCTGCTCCAGGTCAAGCGAAGCCCCATGGAACTGGCCCTAAGGGCGGCGGCGGCCATGGACCAGCGCCCCTTTGGCGTCGAGAATGTGGTTTATTTTGAGGTGAATCTCCCTGTTTTTCTTGAAAAGCGGGGGTCTGGTTTGTAGCGAGGCTTAAAACCCCGGGTTGTGCCTAAACGTGGGTCTGATTTCAACCTCGGGGGCTGCAACTCTGTCCAGCTCTGACTCACAGCCCTGGCAGCACCGTCAGCATGCTGGGCTCGGCGTTCTCTTGCATTTTGAAGGGTTTCTTACGGATCGGCAGCAGCTGGGGATATTTAGCAGCTGTGTATTGGTGGTGGAATCCGTGTGGTGAAAAGATCTTTGGGGTAAGGAGGTGAATAAGTGGGGTTTTCTTTGCGCCTCGAAAATATTTCTTGATGCCGTGTACCTGTAAAAAGAGGTTCAGATCTTTAAGGCTGAAGAAGATGGTAACAATCATAACCCCTCTGTTTCGCAGGAATTTCACTTCTGTCCTATTTTCATAAAATTACCCCCTAGACAGGAATATGTTTTGTGGTTGGTTTGGTTTTTTTTTATGAGTCCTTTCAACCTGCTCTCCAGCTGGAAGTGGGAAATGCAAAGGCATTACAATGATAGATTTGCTAAATCTGTTGCCAAGGTCTCTATTACTGGCTTTCCCTGAAGCGGGGAAAAGACGTCCTGTTTAGTTCTATTTTGAATTTGAAATTCTCTGTGAAATGGATTAAGCAGAGAGGGCTTCTTTTTGTGGGTCTGCCCTTGGAAGGAGAGCGCCTTTAGGAAAAGGCTTTTCTGGAGGGGACGGAGAACTTAATTGCTGATGGCTATAAAAGCGCGCCCTGTTTGGGTGGCCTGAAAACAAAACCCGTGAAAATCCATGACTGAAAAATGAGACTTTCTCCTCATGACTGGGGCTGGTGTTTCTACTGATTTGCCAGTTAGTAACGGCTCGTTCCTTACTCGTGGCTGGGGACCCTGGAATTGTTTCCCAAAGCCTAATCCAGCGGGAAGTGCTGGGGATTGCGACAGAGACCAACTTGCTGCGTGGCTAATAAAGTTACTTAAGTGAATAAAGCCTGAGATGTACATAAGCACTCATATACTGAAGAATGAACATAAGCATGAAATAAGCAGGAATGTACTGAAGTTTAGAATCTGGTAGTTTCTCCCCCGTTAATTTGCTTTTGATGGTTATGCTTTGCTGTTCCCATATTTTGACTTTCTTTCCCTTAGTGCTCTGGCTGAGGTTGCTCCAGGAAAGAAAGTGCTGCATATCCCATACAAGGACTTGGTCCTGACGAAACTCCTGCAGTCCGCTCTGGGGGGAAACAGCCGGACCATCATGGTAAACTGATTCTAATTCTGATCCCATGGCTCTAACAGTGGTGAAACTGCGTGTAGATAAAAAGATAAAAGATTGCTTTCTATGCAACATAAAGGTGAGAACCCTTCTGCTGGTCACAAGTTTCTTGCCACTAGGAAACGCATTACTCAAATGGAGAGCACTTCTGTTTTCAGAACAAAAATCTCTCTCTCTCTTTCTACATTAACCATTCAAACCCCATTTCTTCTGCAAGAGTTTTCTGCATATTTGTAAAAACTTATCTAAATAGAGAGAAATGTAGGTATAACACTCATAAGCAGCCCCCCTTTATTTAGAAAAGCCATGCTCTTTCCATAAAATGAAGCAGTATTATGAAGCAACTATATTTTTTTCCTGAAATCTGAGATTATCTTTTGGGCTGTGCACAAGATGTTGCATTCCTAAATAAGATGAAACTGCCAAAGGATCGCCTTTGTCTCAGGGAACTAACTGTGTACTCCAGCATCTCTGGAGAGGTATTTTTTCTTAAAGAAAGGACTATCAGTAGAGAGATGGAGGAATACAAATAGAAAAAGTGCATCTGTGAAAACATTGACTAAATGCTGACAGCCTTGAAACAGCTTACCTGAGTTTCTTCACATGCTAAAGGCGTTAATTTATAGCCAGGTTGCTAAGACACTAGGATTCTCCTTTTATGTTTATGGACTTAATCCCTATCTGATTTTTGGTAGTGTTTAACACTGCTTTAAAAAAAAATCTCCTTCAAAGTCTAATGTCAGTTGATACTTTTCATACGCTTCCAGATTGCGGCCGTGAGTCCGTCAGACCTCTCTTACAAAGGAACGTTGTCAGCCTTACGCTATGCTGAAAGGTACGCTTTCATAATTTTTCCTGTTCTGTTCCTGCTGCAAATTGCAGTCAGGTGCTGGGCAAAAGGACAAAAGATTCCCCTTCAAAGTGATTGACTGCTCCGGATGAAGAAAGAGCGAATCTGTCAATAAGCAAAGGCAGCAGATTAAGAGCTTATTCTGTGTTCGTATTAGCGGAGGGCATATATTTTCACAACTGAGTTGTGGGACAGAGGTGACTGTTTTTCCTGAGAATTCTGGGTCTCTCTCCTACGTGTGACTTAATTCCGCTTCTTTCCTTCCTTTTCCCTCCCAGTGATGCAGCATGGAGTTGAAACGTAGAACCTACAGATGATCCCTGCTGCCAGGTGTTTGTCACCTCTGCTTCCCAGCGCCAGATCCCAGCGACAGTGCCACACAGAGCTATTCCTGCCTGCCCAGGAGCAACTCGCTTCCCAGTCTGTTGGGTCCTTCTGGAGGAGAAGGTTCCCCCCTCTCCTCCCCTTTGCTCTCCTCCTGCCCTTTCTGGGGCTCAGGACTGAACGCCGCTCTCTTTGTGGTCCTTTCAGTCAGGCTTTTGCTGGGACTCCAGCACGACTTATTCCTTCTTATTCCAGACATTCAAAACCCGCTGGACGCCGTCCTGTGCAACCTGCTGTAGGTGATCCTGCTTGGGCAGGGGGGCATTGGACTAGATGATCTCCAGAGGTCCCTTCCAACCCTGACCATTCTGCGATTCTGTGATCTTGACCTGTTGTTCAACAAAGTGGATGCTGTTTTTCCCAAAATAACTTAGTTTTCTTTCCATTTCTTCTTCTTTGGCTTCTTCCCACTCTTTGTCCTGTTTCCTTAGAAAATGTGATCTGAGTAGAGGCACACAATGTCGTCCCTTCTCTGATCACCAAGTACCACTTCCCTGAAATGACTTTGGCTTCCACCTCTGGCTGAAGGAAGGAGCGACGCCTGTCAGCTGCAGCCTTTCTCAGTGAGACGGGGGGCCTCTCCGTGCAAGAGGGAGTTCTAAGTGGACCGACTGTGTCCTGGGTGGTGTCCTTTCTAAAAGCAAAGGGGTTTTTAGCTCTCCCTGCAAACGGAGTGTGGTGTTCACCCATGCCTGAGCTAGCATACCGGCTTACTGCCACAAAACGCACACGGACGAATTCCCTCTCCTTCTTCCCAACGCATTGTCCTGCCCCCTTCCTTGTGCCGCCTTTTACACTTGCGAGTTCTCTCTGCAAGCCAGTTGGACTCTCTAACCTGGTGGAACACTGTCTCCTTTTCTGGCTTATTTGCCTGTCTGCTTAGGGAGGTAAGTTGGCTCCCAAAGTGCTCTAAGAAGTGTTCAAGGCAGCGCAAGGTAAGTCCACAGGAGTACAGTAGTAGAAGAAAGGGGCAGATGGAGAGATGGGAGGTGGCAGCAAGGCCTCTCTTTTGGTGGCAGCGCAGTCAACATGGTTTGTGAAATCCTCTCTTCAGCTTGGAAACTTGTGCCTGTTACTGAGAAGCTTTTCCCAATAGGATTTTTCTCAGACCTCCTCTTACTCACCCGTGTGAGCAGCCTTGAACTCAGTGTACTGGGTTTTTTCCTGTTATTTATCTCATCCATACCTCTCTGTCACTTTTTGTTGGGGATCTCATGGGCATCAGAAAAGCAAAGGATTCTCCTTTGGCTCTGCTGTGGGAGGAAAAACTGTCCTGATTGCCCCTTTTTTAAGGAAAAGAGATACAGGTGATGCCTAGGAGATTTTTCCCTGCGTCTGATGAAACTAGTGTCAATCTCAAGAATATTTATGGCTGACATGAGTCTGTTTGGTCAATGTTTTTTTTTATTTACAGTGAAGAATGCCAGACCTGAGGGCTCACGTAACGAGCAGTCTGCTGCAGTTTCCAGAGGTGACTCTTGAGGCAATTGGGGAAGAGGAGAGGAGCCGCAATTCTGTGCTGTGCGGGAAGTTTTCTAGAGGTGAGCATTTTCCTTTAAATTTGGACTTGGTATAAAGTTGTTATTGCCTGGAGGTTACCGGAATCATCGGGTCATAGTATCAACTGTGCCAGGTCGGTGCTGTTAAGGTGCATCAGGCTTAGCGAGACCAAAAAGGATGCTTCAACGTATGCTAATATTAGAACATTGGTATAGTTAAACTTTGAAGTTATAACAACCTGCACCGATCTTGTGCAATTCAAATAGTTTACTTAAACATGCTGAGTCAGTGAGCCCTCCTCAATTTTTAATTCCATAAGAAAGCATTTTCAAAAAGGGAATAGTGGTGTTTTGGGCGGTATTTATTTGCACCGGCTCTATGACCATCGTAACATCGTGTGCAGAAATAGTTCTTCTAGGCTGTTACAGAGGCACCCCCCCTGCTTTTTCTTTTCTAGTCTGAATAAAAACAGAAGGAAGAGGGTAACGCTGTTAAGCGCTGCAGCCATATTTCCAAAGTATCTACTAGGATGCAGATGAGTACCCCGGGAGAAGGTGTTCTGTGTCAAGGACAATTAATCAACTAGGAATGAATTGGCTTAGATTTATTATGTGGGAAGCCTGCTTGAAGACTTGCATTCCCATATGCATTTCGATGATTTCTAGCAAAACCAAGCCGAATGTGGTCTAAAGACTCTAGGTCAAGATATTGTAATCTTTATCCCAAACAATTCAGATTCTTCAGTGCAGGAATGACAGGTACAAATGCAAAAGAATAAATAAGGCTGTTAATTTTAAGAGGTATGGCTTGAGGATTTCAGTGGGTGATTTAAGGAATTGACCAGGACGAGGTAAGTCGGTCTTCCTCTGTTAGGTCCTTTTAGGGAAGGAAAGGGGCAGCGACTGTGATTTTTCAGTTGTTTTCAGTCTTCTCTTGGACATTTGCTTTAGCCAGCTTTCTTTTCTCTTCCAGGGAGGAATGGCCTAGCGTGGTTGGCGCGTGGTCCTCAGCTTGAGGTAGTGAACTCTGTGACAGCAGAGCGGCTCTCTGCGCACCGTTTCAGTGGAGTAAAGAAACAGCCTCCCACTGTTCGTGTGGTGAAGGAGTTTTCCTGGCAGAAGAGAACGGGACTACTGGTTGGGTTGGAAGAAGCAGAGGGAAGTGTTCTCTGTCTGTACGACCTTGGAACATCACGAGTGGTGAAATCGTTTGTTCTTCCCGGAAGGGTACGTACTTTTTAATTGGAGAAGCGAAGCTTTTATGTTATTAGGTGCTGCATGACCCTGTCTCAGGACAAGCTTTGGAGCGCCTCTTTGTAGGGGGTATTTCTTGTCTAGTGCATTAACGTACTGTCACTTGAGAGTATCCAGTCGAGAGAGCCTTGAGGTAAAATCTTGGGCACAACAGTACTGTTATCTTTTGAGTTTACAGATAGTAAACCAAGTTTTCTAGTTTTATTGTAGAGCACATAGTTACCTGATTCGCCACTTCCACAAAAGGGCATTGAAAAATACCTTTTTTTTGGCACGAGTGAAAAAAAAATCACTACCCCACACACTTTTCTGTTTTGTTTGTTTTAATGCTACAGTGTGCTTACTCGTCTCAAGCATTTGTATTGCGGTACTTTCTAAAGCGAGGAGTTGGGTTGGTGCTCCACTGGGTGCGTTTGCCTACCGTCTGGGTAAATCTGAGAGTTGTAGCTGAAAAGACAAGTTGTGTGCTGGCATAGGCGTATAATCAATAAGTAAATTATGTGTGTGAAAAAGGACGTAGCTTTATTAAGTTTTATTTCTGAAATCTAAGCAAGCTGGGAAGAAGAACAGGAAAGGGGAAGAAGGAACATGTCATGTATTGAGTCTGTGTCTACAGAAGTGTTTTGAAACCAAATAGAGTTATAAGTCTCAGTTGTATCAGGGAGTCTTTCCATACCACAAAAAGAGTGGTTGAGGAGAAAATATGACGAAGCCTTGGGGGGACAAGTTGGCTGTTGTGTGATGAAGGTTGTGAATTTGGGAATAAAGCCAAAGCTTATCTGAGTTTCTGCTCTTATGGCCTGAATGCTCTTGATTACAAACCTGTCTGGTCTGTTGCTTTCATTTCGCTTCCTATCTTTTTGCTCTGAGGTTAGGTGAGCATAGGCAGGACACAGGTGTTGCTGGTTGGACTGTTGACTTCTGTGGACGACAAAGTTATCCAGGTTAACAGCAACTTCAAGTAATTCCGGACCGAGGTGTCAAGCCATGAGTGTATTAATACAGGGTATGTGTAGTGACTGTATGACTGTCTTTTAGTGGAAGAGTAGGTGTGTAGTTGCTCAGAGAGAAAAGGAATGACTTAGAAAACGGAACTTATAAGCTTAGAAAGAATTTTGGCTTTTTTTTTTTTTGTCATGGCAACAGCTCTTTTTACCCTCTGGAGGATATACATGTGAAATGCAGCAGAAAACTGAAAATGTTAAAGGAGTCTTATTGGAATTGGTTTCTAGTAAAAGCAACTCTGAATTAAAAACATTAGTTCTGTTAAATGGGTTTACAATGGTTGTATGTTTCAGAAGTATGGAATGGTGGTTTCCCAAGTTTTCCTGGTTTGTATGAGGCAGAGGGGTAGCATTTGGATCCTGTGAGCTGAGAAAAGTTTTCTGAGTTCATTCCCAGAATGAGTCGGCATTAGTCTAGGAGCATATGAAAAGCCTGTGCAGAGCGCAGTGGAAAACTAGGCCGTTTCAGGAGCTTCTAGGTGGTAAATGGCAGTGTTAAAATCGGGAAACGTTGTTGGAAGACCGTATGTACAAATGGAGAAGATTCATTTGGAGCCAGTTGAACAACGGAAACAATCTTAGAAGAGAAAGAAGTTGGAAGCGACACTTGAACTTTGGCTAATTGCGCAGCAAGCTGTGTAGCGTATTTCTGCTTCCCTCATAACAGTCCTCAAGACTTGGAGCAGCAAGAATTGGAACAATCAAAGCGCTTGCGATAGTCCTTCGAGTAGGAAAGAAGACTGGAAATTTGATTTGATTTAGAGGGAATCTGAAACAGGAAATGACAGTGGTCTAAATTGCTCCGGGTGCTTCTAAGATTAGAATTCTTGTGAGCAAGATGAAAGGTAAATTGTGGAGCAGGTCGCCAGGCAGAGTAGTGGCAACAAGTGCTTGATAGGGGAGAGGAGAAACCTTTGGGGCTTTGGGGTTTGGTTATTTTTCCCCACCTCTGGGGGTAAAAATAGAAGATAAAAAATGGACTACCTTGTGAAGTTCACTCCCTTGCTTTATTTTCCTGTAACAGTTTGTTGTTGATGTAAAGCTTCCTGTTTGCATTGGGTTGCATTTTGTGAGAGGGCTAAACGATAGCCTGTGTCCTTCTGTTGTATAGCTTCAGTGCAGGAGTCTTCCTGTGCTTGTGCTCTGCTCTGGCAGTGGGTATTGTCCTGGGACGTGTTGCAACACGTGCTGAAAAATCTGTCCTCACCTTGTAACAGAGGTGCATGCCGACTGCTTGGCATGTTAGAGAGCAGCGCGCGCTTCTTCCTTCCATAGTTCATTATTTCTAAGTAGGAAATGGAAGTTGGTAAGCTGTAATAATAGACTGCACCTTTTCAGTTGAAGTTAATTCCGTGAAATAGCTGTAGGAAATACAGTAAAGGGAAGGCAATAAGAGATTTTTGTACAGGGCTGTTTTCTTTTTCTTTTTCCTTGATAGAATCGGAAACCATGCTTTGTTTTTAAGTCTTATGCTCCTGTATTTACTTTCTTGTTTGTGATGTGCCAGTTCTGGTTTCCCTTTTGAATGATTTCGACTTGGGTTGTCAAACAGCTGAAATATTAACTTGTAGTTTTCCTGCAGGTAACTGCTATAGAGCCCATAACGAGTCACGGAGGAGCCAGTGTGAGCACTCAGCACCTTCATCAGAGCCTGCAATGGCTCTTTGGAGTGGCAGCAGTGACTACAGATGTTGGTCATCTACTTCTGGTTGACCTTTGTTTGGATGATTTGTCTTGCAGTGAGAACGATATCGAAGCATTGGGTAAGCTTCAGTTTTTAAACATGAATTGAGGTGTAAGAAAATGTGTGTCTTTTAAAGAAGCAGTATGCATCCCGCTTTGAAGATACTAGTGTGCAGACATTTGTGAGTACTGACTGCAGGTGGCGGTCTGACATTGTATAGTCCTGAACTGATTAAAGCTAGGAGTGGCTGATTACTCCTCCTAGTGTTATAAATGCCCCCTCCCACCGAGATCGCTGTGTCACTACGGTTCTTGCCAGTGAGGTGTGGGAGTTTTACCATCTGAGTCGGTGCAGCTGCCTGGTAGGAAGTTGTGTCGGAGGTGCCCTATTTCTTGGGAACGTTCTTTGGCTCGTCTTAAGTGACTTGGGGCAAATTCTAGGCTTGTTTTCTAAAAAAAATCCAACTTGTCAAAACCCCTGCATTTGGATGAATGAAATCTCTGATTGGTGTATTCAGATTGCATCCACTGTTTCAACTATTACAACAGTGGCTTCAGGAGTTGGTGTCACTTCAAATAGCTTCACTGTGAGGCCCAAACTCCTGATGTATGGAGTCCAAGAGGAATTTGTCTATGAAGGTTACGCTTCTACTTGATTTTTGCCTACGAGTGAGAATGCATGTCCGATCAGAGAGTTCTTATGTTCTTTGAAGACGTACAAAATGGAAATGGCAAAAAAAGTGCTGCATAAATTGGTATTTTGCCTGGGACGGTCGACTTAGATTATGGGTTTTGTGACGTCAGCGTATAAAATGCACGCTAAATGGCATCACGCATTCCTTGTTTTGTGTGTGTAGATCTGGAAGTTGTCACTAGAAGTCCTGCTCAAGTCCCACAGAGGAGAGAAGCTGTGACCAGAGAAGGGAGACGTCTCTGTTTTTATTTAGAAAATCCTTCCGGAACAGCAGTGTCAACGCTGTGCTACATAAGCAGAAGCAATCAGCTCGCTGTGGGTTTTTCAGACGGCTACCTGTCACTGTGGAACATGAAGACTTTGAAGAGGGAGTAAGTAGGCCTTTACCCTTGGCCACGCCTGGAGGGGCAGCGGTCTCCATTTTTTGCCTAAGGAAGTATGTGAATTTAAAGAGGACTTTTTCAGGGACTGAACCCAGTATGAGTACAATCTTGGAATGTGTAGAAATCCTCTTCTGCAATACCTTTTAAGTCACACCTGCATTAAGTGGATGGCCTTCTCCTGCGTGCACTGGGATTGTTTTCCTTATTGTGCCTGTGGATTGAGGAATTGTAACCCAAAGAAGCATGCTTTCCACGTCAAGCAGCTGGGATGCGATAGAGCCGATTTTTATCAGACAGTCTGTTCTACCAGTAGTATTCAGTGAAACTGTTGTTTCCCTGTGTGCGTATTTTGATGAAACTGATTTGAGGAACTCTTTTTCAGATCCAGTAACTGCACCTAGGGCATACTTTGAAAGGCTGAAGTATGTTAGTGGTGTGATTTTGGTGATGCTAGTTGTTAAAATGTGCAGGAGGAAACAAGTGAGAGACGAAAAATCAGTAGCTGATCTGTGTCTGAAAATATATTCTTTCCTCCACGTCAGCTTTGGCTGAAATCAGAGATTGACCCATTCCGAGGCAACGATGCATGTGAATGAAAGTTTGCTTGCAACACTTGGCGGTGAGAATAAGGGAGGTGTAAATTTATAAGTAAGAAAAATTAAGAGGTGATTTAAGATCTGCCAAAGAGCAATCTCACTTGAAATATTTGGCCAGCTTCAGACAGGGATTCACTTCAGCACGTCTGCAGCGACTCACCAGAAGCTGTTGGATGCATAGCCAGTGGAGGAATAATTAGGTGGCAAGAATGGACTGTGAAGGTACCAATAAGATTCACAAGTCTGGAAGAAAAATGCTTTGTGTAGTCCAAGAAATGAGAAGCTACTTGTGTTTGGCACTGTTTTAAATTTGTTCAGAAGATATGCTGCATCTGAAGTTCAATATTGAAGTAGGCTACAACAGTAGGAGCAATCTTTTGCCTGGCTGCTGAAGTAATCCTTTATGATGTTCCTCCTCCTGAGGCAGAGGAGGACATAAGCCCAGGTTATTGCGTTTGCTGGACAGGAGTTTCCTTACCTCTTGACTGTTGCATATACAGTTGTCTCTTCCTTGACTCACTTGTTTGAGATGGAAGTATGACCTTCTGTACTTTGAGGATAAGCTCGTAAGGTCTTCTTTTCATGGAAGAAGCTGCTACCCTTCTACAAACAGTTAGGGCCGGTAGGCTCACCTTTTCTTTTTTCTTTTTCTTTTTTTCTTTTTCTTTTTCTTTTTTTTTTTTTTTTAACGTTGTAGGCACCACTCTCAGCTTGAAGGAGGAAGGATTCCTGTCTATGCTGTCACTTTTCAAGAGCCTGAGAATGATCCTCTCAATTGTTGCTACTTGTGGGCTGTTCAGTCTACACAGGAAAGGTGAATAAACACTTCAGTGTCACTTCAGTGAGCCACTGAATTTTATTTTTTTTTTAATATGTTTGTCGGCATACAGTCGATACAGGTATATTTGTTTTGTTTCTTGAGCTATGCAGGAGATTCGGTCAGGTAGGGAAGGTTTTAAGCTGACAATGCCATTTTTACAGGCTTTAAGAGATGTGAAGAGGGACCCGGTAGTTCCCGCCTTCGGAAAGAAGGCAAAGCAACTGTGGCTGCATTTTTGCGCTTGCATTCTTAAATGATTTCCTTTTGTTTCTTGCTGACTGCTTCACGGTTTGTTTGATGCTCCCAGCATGGTATTAAAATACCATTAAAAGCAGTTGAGGCTGCAGATCTAGAAGACTAAAGGTGCCGATACAACAGCCCGCTGCCCCTAAAGGAGGGCGGTGACAGTATTGGCGATTGCCTTGTGCCAGCTTCAGCAGTCGTGAGCCAGTGAGCCTTCGTGAGCCAGTTCAGCTCACCTGGAGGGAAGGATTCAGCAGAGAAGTCAACGGTTTCCTGCTGGATGACTGCATCACATCAGAATGCGGGAGGGTGCAGTGGGTGCAGGAGAGGGACCGGAACTTTGGTGGTAAGGGAAGGGGAGAAAGATCTCTCTCTCTTTCAGCATCATCTCAGCCGTTCCGAGAGCGACAGTCTTTTTAAGTTTGACTTTAAAGCAGTTGTGATCGAGACCTCTTGGCTGTGAAGAAGTCTATCCAACAAGTTTTAGTCCATGCAACGTATTAAAGCTTTCAAAATGTATGGTTAGCATTTGCCCTTGGAGCTTTTAGTGCCAAAATGTCCTCTTATGTATTTTAGTGGCTAAATGTGGCCAGTTACCGTGTTTTGGGAAGCGGTGTTTTTCTTGTCAGCAAGAGCGTACTATTAAGAAAACGTTGGTCTAGAACTAATGAAATGATTATGAGGATTATAAAGCATCTTTGTAATCTAATTTCCTCATTGATACCCTTTTCAGCGAAGGTGATGCGCTGAGTTTACATCTGTTGCAGTTAACATTTGGTGACAGAAAGTGCTTGGCGTCAGGACAAGTCATGTATGAGGTAAGATGTGCACGCGTGTGAAAAGAAGAGTTATTTTCTGTGGGTGAGCATCAGCTGAGTTCGCAGGGGTAATATTGACCATCAAAATTCAGAGCTGACTGGAAAAAAAGTAGTCTTTTGCTGAGTCTTCTTGGGCCTGGCCTTTGTGCATGCTTTTTGAAAACAAGGCGTACAGTTTTGTGCTGCAGTGTCGTGTGTTGCAACTAGATTCGTCTGCAAAGAGCCCCTATCAATTCAATTCCTGAAGAGGAAGCAGCTTTTACAAATAAAATTATTCTTAAACAGCAAATTGAGGGCATGTAGGAAGAAAAGACAGGGCCTCGAATAGCTTTGTTTAACCAACCTGCAGACTTGAATAAGCTTCCCTCTGTCTCCCTTTCTCCAAAGACGGTCATCTATACCTGTTTCTTCTTTGCTGATCTTTGGGTTTAGTTTCTTGGTTTCCTTTTGAGCTCTGTCAGCTGTACTTCACATGAAATGTACCTACAGCGTCTCTTACGTGGTGATGATGCTGAAACCTTGTAGCTGTAAAGATAACTTGTTCTTCTCTTGGGCTGGGTTACCTATTGAATCCACTCTCAGAGCCAGCAAAATATGTAAATACAGTAAACAGTGGGATGACTCGTTCAGAAGAGAATACAGCAATGTACAAGCTGGCTCCAAAGGTGGTGCGTTTAAAATGCAGGTGAGGTATCATTATATCTCTGGTATGTAACAGATATAGGGCGCATCTGTGTAATGTAGAATTCTATTCAGTAGTATGCTCGGAAGTCTTCCAAAACCTTTTTGAGGGGAAAGTAATGTTAATTCAGAGCAAGCCTTTCCTCCTATTTTGATCCTTTGTCTTGCATATTCTCAACAGGACAAACCCCAAAAGGTGCATTAGGCCAGGATCTGTACTCTACCGTGGGCACTTTTAGTCCCAGAACACTTCCTTGGAATCACAGCTTGGTCGGTACCACATGACTGTCTGCCTACACGGCTGTCTGAGACAAGTTTCTTTCCATCCTCAGTGGCAGAAAAGCGTCTACTTTCATATCGGAGTGTGACCAGTGCATCTCATTTGAAAACTCTCTTCCTGTTTTACTGGTCGATAAAGTCCCTCCTTCATCACTTCCATACAATGGAGTTCCTTAAGTGGGATTTGCTTGCCCCAGTGTGGGAAGTTTCAAATAGACTGCTTTGCTTCAGAAGTTGTCTTAGGCAGGAATTGTTTTGGTATTATTTTGCCCTTTCCCTCTGCGCCCTCTTTGTGGAGGACTGGCTCTTCATATATGAACGAAAGTCTAAATTTCTAGCTCTTAAAATTAGTCTCTGACAGGTTTCTGGAGTTTTAGTACTTTACCTGATGAAACTGTCTTTTGGAGTGGTGGATGTCTCGTTCAGGACAACATCTTTTATTAAAATTGGGTGTAGTGATCATTCATTCTGTACCAAAAATGAGGCTCTTTGCCTATGCTTCACATCAGTTTTTCAAAGAGATGGTTTTCATTTTCCTCATCTCCTCTGCACGTCTGTTATTTTTTTTAGGAATGAAAACCATATTTTTTTGTAATTATTACTGGTTTTAGACAGCCTTGATATTTATTTGAAACATTTCCTGGAACTATGAAGAGAAAGCTTGCCTCTTCTCAGGTGAATTAGATGTATGTTATGAGATCATATGGGAATGTGTTGTTTCATGCTAGTTTAGGAAAGTTTTAGGAAACTTGGGTAGAATGTGGTGTGATCCGTTTCTGGGTTGGCTTTTGTTTGGTGGTGGTGGATTTTTGTTGTTTTTTTGTTTGGTGTCCACAGTACGCCCAGTCTTGCACCGTACAGCAGACAGTTCGAAGCAATGCTGTGTTTGGAAAGACGGTTCATTTTAGTTAATGCTTACTTAGCAACTGGTGGCATCAGGGGTTGAACACAATCCTGCCGGGGTTTCAGTGTATCTCAAAGCAGTTTGCTTACTCTGTAGTGCTTTGTGATCCTAAATGCCTTGGCCACGTGCATCCCATGTCCTCTCTGTTTTCCCCTTTTGCTGTTGGCTGTGCTCGGTGAAGGACCTGAGGGCCATTCACCCATTTCACCCAATTCACCCATTAATCAGTCTCTGACAAGATGAGAAGAGGAGGTGGCAGGAGCTTATGTGGTTTGAAAGAAGATTGTTCCTCAGTAAGAAGTTCTCGTAGTTCCCAGCGAGGGATGTGCGTTCACTCTGGCGATGTGCCTCTAGATCATACCTCTCGACAGAGCTTTAGCTGCTGCGATGGCGTGACTTCTCTGACTTCATCAGTTCTGTGACCAAGACACGGAGGAAAGAGCTTTGTGTGCATGCGTGCTGCGTTATTTCAGATATCTCTTTGTAGATATATATTTAGGTTTATAAAGAAACCTTGACATTGCAAGGAAGTCTGCAAAACACATTTAGATCTGAATGATGTTAGGGAAATGCTAGAGTTTGAAAACGTGCCTGGTCTGTACCGCCAAACTTAGCTGTTGGGGTTTGACACTGAATTCTCTTGCATGTCATTTGTAGTTTCTATTTATTGTCACAAATAAGCTCATGGGAAATATACACGGTAAAATATGCTTATTATATGAGATATAGAGTGTCTTTCATATTTAGCTATAATGTATGTTTTTATCTCAAAATGACCCTTTGTCTCTTCTGTTGTTTCCCCAGGGTTTGAAAAACTGTGACGAGAGGTACACTTTAGATCTCACGGGAGGAGTCTTTCCCTTGAGAGGGCAGATCAGCAGTATTAAACTACTCAGCTGTCAGACCGTAGAAAAATTTCTCAGCCCTGTTGACAGAGAGGATAGCATTATTGAAGGTTTGTTCTGATGCCTGTGTTTGATTATTTTAAAATACGTGGGTTTGGAATGTAAGCAATGGATGCTGTTCTGGCCACAGGGTCTGAAAGCCTTAAATATCTGTACAGACTGGATTGTTGGGATTATTGAAAAAGACAAACCGTGTGCTTAAGTTATGTGAGACTTCTTTAAGGTAAAAACTAGGTGAGTTTTCACGCTTGCTGACATGCTCTAGCGATGTATGGTGGGGTCATCTGTATACTGCTGGTCAGGCATTTTATTCCTTCAGCTGTCACCTTGGAACAATAAGATCATTCTCTCCACTGCTTTGGAATGTTATCTGAATCTCTTTTTGCCCTGTTCAAACCTGTTTGCGTGTCTACTTCCAGATGGTAGTCCCTCACAGGTGGTGCTCCCCAGGGCTCAGTACTGGGGCCTGATGTCTTTAATACCTACCTTTATTAATGATCTGGACAGGGGAATGGAGCGCACCCTCAAGAATTTTTCAGAGGACACCAAGCTGAGTGGGAGCCTTGATCCGCTTGAGGGTAGGAAGGCTCCACAGAGGGATGTGGACAGGCTGGCTGGCTGGACTGAGGCCAACGGTCTGAGGTCCAACAAAGGCCAAGTGCCAGATCCTACGCTTGTGTCATAACAACCCCATGCAACAGTACAAGCTTGGGGAAGAAGTTCTCAGGATCACAGCCATCGAGGGGAGAGAGAGCACTTCACAGCAAAGTTTCTAATTGATATCGAATGTGATGTTCGTTGTATGAAATCGACTTGTTGGCCAGGTCGGGTCAAGTGCCCGGGTGTCGCTCCTCTATGATTCTAAGAGTGGCTGGAAAGCTGCCTGGTGGAAAAGGACCTGGGGGTGCTGGTCGACAGGCATCTGAATAGGAGCCGACAGTGTGCCCAGGTGGCCAAGAAGAGCAATAGCATCCTGGCATGTCTTAGAAATAGTGTGAGCGGCAGGAGTCGGGAAGGGATTGTCCTGCTGTACTCGGCACTGGTGAGGCCACAGCTTGAAGACCGTGTTCAGTTTTGGGCCCCTCCCTGGAAGAAAGACCTTGAGGTGCTGGAGCATGTCCAAAGAAGGGCAATGAAGCTGGTGAGAGGTGGAGAGCACAAGTCTTGCGATGAGCGGCTGAGGGAACCGGGGTTGTTTAGCCTGCAGAAAAGAAGGCTGAGGGGAGAGCTTCTTGCTCTCTTCAGCTACCTGAAAGGAGGCTGTAGTGAGGTGGGGGTCAGTCTCTTGTCCCAAGTAACAGGATGAGAGGAAATGAGCTCAAGTTGTGCCAGGTCTGGTTTAGAATGAGTATTAGAAACAAATTCTTCACGGGAAAGGTTGTAAAGCGTTGGAACAGGCTGCCCAGGGAAATGGTTGAGTCACCATCCCTGGAGGTACGTAAGAGACCTGTCGCTGTTAGGTTAATGGTTGGACTCAACAATCTTAAGGGGCTTTGATCTTAAGGGTCTTCATCTGAAATGCCTTTGGATTAAGAGAACTGGTGTTGTGTGTGTAAGTGTGGAGGTGTGAATGTTGTGAATAGTTTATGTTAAAATCTCTATTCCAATTTCTGGTTTGTCAGGGTTTCTTTGTTTATTTGGTGTGATAATTGTGGTCTTTCGTTTGGAATATGCATGGAAAGGAGCTATTCTTAAAACTCGCCATTGAGTCAAAGCTGGAAGTGAATAATGCCAGCTGTGTGAGACAAGCATATACGATCGAAAAGTGGTGTTTTAAAAATATCGGATCTACCCTATTTTCTGCAAATAAAACAATGTCTTCTCTTTTACAGCAATATATCCTGACATCAGTGTAGCAGTCTTCAGTTGGCAAGTGCAAACATACGGTCAAGGCAAACCATCTACTTATTTGGGCGTATTTGACATTAACAGCTGGTATCATGCTCAAATGCCAGACTCGCTAAGGTAGATTTTTATTAAGTTGCTTTCAATATCCCTGCAAATAATTCATTTGAATGTCGGCGTTTAGCTGACGCCCTTGTTTTCTTTAAGGCCAGAAGAGTTCCTTCATGATTGCCCCTATTTTGCTTTGTGGTCACTGGAGACTGTGACAAGCATGACTTCTCCCGAGCTCCTTTTGGATATTCTGGTACATGAGCGCAGTCTACGTCGGGAAGTTCCTCCTTTTTATCCACCACCGGAGCAGTTTTTTAATCCGAGTGCCTGTACTTTTGGTAGGTATTTCAGTGCTTTTAAGAGCGATAAGCTTAAAATGAGATGCTATTTCTCGGTTCTCTTGTTCATTGTCTGTCACACAAAAACCAAACCCAACCCCCCACACCCCCAACCCAACTCTGATGACGTTGTACTAACGAGGTATTTCCTCTTGTGAAATATATCTGGCAGTCTGCGGAGTTTTGCTGCTTTTGAGACGTAGCCTGTGAAGTGGTGCTGGTTATAGAAGGAAATGACTTGGAACTGAAGCTCAAAGTACTCAGTTCTATCTTTCCAGATACTGCTATGTAAACAATGTAAACTGGTCATAACATAACTGAGAGAGTCTGGAAGGTTGTCAAACGTTTGTTGTTTCTGCAGATGGCACGTGCTTGCTGAACTCCGGAGTTGTTCACATGACTTGCACCAGCTTCCAGAAGGAGGTGACCTTTTATTCTGTCTCTGTTGAGAATGTCACGAGGTGGACATTTTCTAAGCTTTCTGTTGCACTGCTTTCAGTGTCTGAGACCATTTAATGCTCCTCCTGCCCATCCACACGCGTAATTGCAATTGTAGCCTGTCACCAGATTTATGCAAATGCTCATGCTTTAGGTCCGCTCTTGGGACTGTAAAACCACCACGGTCTCCTGTGGAAGCATGATCAGGGATTGGATGTCTAGAAAGGAATGCAATGTTGCTCTAGGAGCAAGAACAGAAATGTTGTGGAAGTCGGGGAAAGCTGTTACTTCTTTACGAGCCATCGGTCAAACTGCCTGCATAGTCTTGAGTTAGAGTTTTTATCCCCGATTAACTTGAAAAAAGGGAGCCAGAATGGAGAAAATGAGAAATTACTTAACTGTTTGAGAAGAACGGAAACTTTTTTTCTCCCAAACTTGGCCCAATTGCAACTTCCGAGCCACTGCCCAGATTGTGACAAATAATGTTGACTTAAGTTTCAGCTCGCTAAATATTTCCAACATGGATCAGCTTCTGCACAAACAAGCATCGAAAGGATCTTCCAAAGCGTGGTTTACAGTTGTGTGTTAGTTTAGCTGCTATAGAATGCATTTTGTGTCAGTGGTCAGGGAAAAAGAAAGGCGTGTGTATCGAGAGAGAAGCTAGAAAATACTTAATCATTGCAAGGGCTGCTCTTTTCTTTCACAGGATTTTTAAAATAAACTGTAACTGTTAGTTTGGCTGCCGTCTTTAAGACTCGGCATAGTAACGCTTACTCAGATGGCTAAGCCAAAGCACATTCCTGATGCAGGCTTTCTGACAGTTTAAGGGGACGTTTCTATAATTTCTCTTAGCGGTTACCCAGGCCCTTAGTGACCGACTAACAATGCGGCCTTTATGAGTAGTTTTGGATTGATGTTTCAGACCCTGAATTTTTTGAAGAAATCTGTCCCTTCAATGACTGAAGCCATTGGTGAGAGCTACCACAGGTGTCTGGTAGCTGGCTTGCTGTCTCCAAGACTCGTCGATGTCCAGCCATCCAGTTTGAGCCAGGTGAGCGCATATGAGGGAATCAAGGGGGAGATACAGCCCTCTGGTTTGGCGGGGCTGGAGAGGCTACAAGACATGATAACGTGGTTTTCGTATCATTTGCCAGTTGCCCTGAAATACGAGTGTTGGCTGGAGTTAGCAGAAGAAATAGTATGCTTAGCCGCAAACTATGGAGTTTGACTGGGAACAGCCCTAAGAGATTTGTCTTTAGAGACCCGTCTCTTAATTCTGGGCCACAGACGTGCACAAGGAAGCGTGCGCTCAGTGCTGGTCACGCACAACATCAAGCCTCTTTCCCTCAGAGCAACCTTCATCCCCATCAGTTTCTCGAAGCATGAAGTTTAGTGCAGTAGCTGACAATGGGGGTGTCTCGCTGGGATGCGAGCTGTTGCAAACGTCAGCTTGCTGCACTACACACGACCGTTTGCTTCCAAGGAAGAGAGCTGTGGTAAAGGATTACTGGTGTCAGGTGAAAGCAGATCTTCACCTCTGCGGCCTTTGCCTCGTGCTACAGTAGCCCAACGTACTCCTCTTAGACTGCCCTCTTGTTGCTGCAACACCGTCATCACCTTTATCTCATGACGCTCACTGCCTTCTGTCTCCTTTATCTCGCCATAGTGACTTCACCCCCTCTGTCACAGGTTTTCCTTTGGCACCGACCGTTCTCTCTCATCTGAAGAGCTTCATGAGAGATAGAGTCTTTGTGATGAACAGCCCGTCTGTTTTTTAATAGCCTTTGCTGGATTGTGACTGTGCCGTTCGGAGTCTTGTTATGCATTTGAGCAGGGATTCCTTTGGAATGTTAGTGAGACAAATTGCAGCAGTAGGGTCGAGAAGCTTGGTTTGCAGTTTTGTTTGCCACTGTGAATAGCATTTGGTGTGTTTCCTTGCCTGCAACCAGTTTTCAGAAAAAGATGGAAATATCACATGTGTGTTCCACTGTGTAGAAATCCCTTGGAATGTAACGATTTTGCCTAGAAGGGAAAGATACTTTTAAATGTCTTTAAAAAAACCCAACTAAACAAAACCCCCAAAAGAGCAAAGTAAAAGTTTGTGGAGGAACCTTTCACCCTTCCTGCACTCCTGATGGCAACCTTACACGCACGGAATGCGTAATGGGGAGTGGCAGAGGATGTTACAGAAAAGAGCTAATTGGAAGTCAGTGCATGAAGCCTGTACTGCAGAGGCATGGATCTAAAGATCAGAATTAGCCTTCAGTAAGTTGAAATGTCAGAGGAAAAGTTACTGTGCTCCTCAGACCAAGGAGCAGTCCAGCCTGTGGCTCAAATTAAGACAAAGAGTGTGGAATGACTCGCATGTCTCCGAATTGACTTTGTGATGTCTGACTGAGTATACAGCTAGAAACAAACATTCACCGTTGATGGTTCAAGTGCTGAAAGTAGGTAAGATTCTCATTTTATTCTGTCTGTTATGTTTAGGAGGAGCAGGTGGAAGCAGTATTGTCAGCTGCTGTCCAGACAGGTTCTGCAGAACTTCTGAGAGGATGCATTAAACGTTGGACATCTGAAGGTAATACTTCTTGCCTTCTTTTAAGGTGACGTATTTTTTGAGTTTGAAATTTTTGATTCATTTCTTTTTTGTTCTCTTTTTTTCTAAAGTTGCCAGAAGTTCTGCAGTAGCCCAATCTGGCAAGATCCTTCCTCGAATTGAAAGGAAGCGGGCTGTTGAGAGAGCCAAGCCTTACCGTTTGCCTTCATTGGTATTAAGAGAAGGTAACTTTTAGGAGAGGGAATATAGTGGACAACTCACTGTCACTTTGATTACACAAGGCTGATATGTTTCCCTTCTTGCTTTACAGACTCAAGACCAAAGCCATTATCAACAATAACGAAACAAGCTCATGTGGGAAATGTGTGTAAAAGAGAAAATTTCCTCAGTCGTGTATTGGCCAATATCAGAAAATTCTGGGAAGGAAATGAGCAGAAACCCAGTTTCTCCCAACGCGATGGGTAAGCAGCCTTTTGTCACAGTCTTGAGCTACATGTGTGGAGAGAGAGAGAAAAATCCATTTGCATTATGTGAGTGTTTTGGAGGGAAGGTGCACCTGCACAAAACTTTGGCTTTTTTGCACGTACAATATAGAACACTTGAGAAACTGTCCTTCATAAGGAGTATTTAGAGAGAGAGTTCTGCTATGAAAATCTCACTTATGCAAATACATATAGATATATGAATATATACACACACACATACATACCACATTGCCATTATGGTGAATGTGTTTACAGAATTTAAGATGGCTGACACAAAAACTTTGATTACCACTAAGGTACCGTTGTACAGATTTTGATAGACTTGCTCGTGGGATCGAATAGTAATCTTTTACCGCTTCCTGCCCAGTTGCTGCTTCGTTTCTGTCTTTTTTACATCAACTTAAGCAGAATTCTAATGAGCAGGAAAGAGGCTTGCGGTTGTCCGATGATTTTCCTACGGGTGGCACGGTCAAATAAACTTGAATTCTGGTATGTGTGGACTTCAGGGGAATGGGAGTCAGTTACATTTTCCTTGTAATTCTAGTCCTAGAGCTACAGAACCGCCAGCCACAACATCAACTCCCCGTGATGCAGAGTTGTGCGATGCGTTTGCTGGGACACCAATTACAAAATCTTCACAAAAATGTTCCAGGAATAGTGGATCTAGCATGAATTTTTCCAAAAGGTGTTGCTTCTCGTATGTGGATGGATGGATGTGTGTGTGTAGACTTTCTGTGTTTTCCAAGTGCTTGCATTCCGCTTTGTCTCTGTGAAAGAAAAGGTCAACTTGGGCACACAAGTGAGGGGAGAATGTGAAGTGGTGCCAGTGTTGCAATGTAGATGATATTTCTTCTGGCGTGAGACTGACCTGACTTGCGCAATTTGCAAGGGATTCCTCTCTCCTCAGTGGCAGTGGTTTGGGAAATTAAGCATGAGATGTACCAAAATACTTGAGAAACTAGAAGATGCCTGTAGCTTGTTCTTGGGCCTGATACATCACCTGAACAGGGAGGGTTCACCTGTATTTCTTGTTCCTGGAATGTTTTTGTTATGTGTCGTGTCAGATTTCTTGACCGCAGTGTGATTTTTTTCCCCCCATTTATTTATTACTTTTCATCTTTTAAATTGTGAATCTTCCAGATTGCTGGATTTGGTGGGCCGTCCCGTTCCTTCGTGTTCTCTCGTGCGGGCTTGTAGCTGGCAGTTCCCATGCAGACCACCTACTTCATCTGTGGCATCCAGCCCCTTTGGATCAAATATGTGTGGTCCCATCTCACACAAGAAATTCGCGGGAGCATCAGAGCTGAATGTACCTGAGACTCCTCCTGTGGTTAAGGTTTGTATTTTAAAAAAGCCAGCAACAACAACCGACCACACCAGACACCGGTAAACTTGGTGTGAAATGAAACCACCAAAGAATTTAACGGAAACACTGTTGCGTTCACCTTGTGGAATATTTTCAGTGTGCGCGTGAGTATTGCATATACAGTCCTTTTGGAAGCAGCGCGTTAGGACCAGTCTTGAAGAGGGGAAGCTTAGCTCTAATTAAATTGCCGTGTGCCCATTGTCCCATAGCTTTGGGAAATACACTTCTTTATATTGCATGGAAGAAAGTGAGTTAACACTGGCATGTGGTCAGTACTCATTCAGGAAATCGCCTTGAGGAGAAGTGTATGGATTTCCCCAAGAATGTAGGCAGGAAGCAGCTGAAGTTGAAGGAAATATTCCTTTTCCGCAGGAAGAAATAACTGTTTCTAACAATTTTCCTAAAACTGAGGAAATTAATGTAAGTCAGCTATGTTCCCATTTTCGACAAAACAGAAAAACTCTTTGCAAATGGAGGACAGTCCTGTCTTACTGACAATTGGAAGGCACCCAAAACGGTCTCAGTTTCTTTAGCTGGTGAACGCAAGTTAAAGCCTCATTACATAAGGGCAGTTCTGTTTTTCTCCTATGCGTTTTGTGGACCTCTAACACCGAATAGAACCCGTCAAGACTGGGGCCTTTGAGGGCTGTAGTAGGAAAAACAAAAGTGCCTAAACTATTTTTTAAAATAACCATACATTCGTTTGGTTTGTTAGAACTTAAAAGTTTCTTAGTTGACTTAATAAAAGAAGTCGTTTAATTGTTAAAGACAACACAAAAAGTTGGGGAGTGCAGCTTTTCGATACTGGGGGCCATTTACCAAATGACAAAATGCTGTGGGAACCAAACTCATTGTCGGAATGATTTAGGTGCTGAGATCGTTTACTCTCTGTTCCTTATTAACATAAACAGAATTCCCCGTAATGAGTTAATTTCAGCATCAAGATACTTCACGCTACTTAAAAGTCTTTTTTTTTTTTTTCCTTAAACTACATTTTTTACCATCTGAACTTTGTAAAATATGAATTTTGAAAGGTTGTTCACATGGACTGAAAATTAGAACTAGTGATTCTCCAGTTGTCCCAGGTTCTTCCCCATTGTTTTCACTTCTGCTGGCGCTGATGAGTTCTTCAGAAGACATCCACCATGAATCGTTAGTAACAGTTAGGAGTGAAATGCAAACTGAAGGGAAGGCGTACCACAAATAGATCGGTCTTAAGTAAGAGAAAGTGCTTTTCAGTGTCCCACATTTGAGATGAAGTTAAATGGGCAGTCACTTATTTAGCTGTCTCGGCTTTGGGATTTAGGATGACACTGTAGAGAAGAGGGTTACAGACTTGGGAATACGTAAATCCCTTATGGTGTAGACGGGAAATTTGTGATGGGAAGAAGGCAGCGGGTACATGAGACGGTCACAAAGCTTCTGCAGTCATTCGTGTGGCAGTACGGGGAAGGTTTTTCTGCTTTCGTTATAACTGTTTTGTCCTGATTTAGATGTAAACACCTGCTTTTGGCTCGTCTGCCTTCACTGAATTGAGGACAAAGTAGTCACTGCTCTCTTGTTTGTAGATTTGTAAGCATGAAAGGAAAGCTTATGGCAGACTAGTATGTCTTGAGTTTAGTTGTGAAGCATGGTGTGTTGCTATCATAGGATGCTTTGGCAACTTTGGACAAGGCAGGAGGCAAGAAAACGAGCCGGTTCTATGGAGACTGCTGCAGAGGGGCTTCTTCCTTCTGCCATCGTTGGCTAGCACGATAACGTAGAGGGCTGGGCAAAGGTGCTTACACAGGGGTTAAATTCTCTTGAGCATCGGAGTCACTGGAAATAAGTCACAGATACTACTTTTGTTCTCACCATAAAAGCCTGAGTATCTCACTCAGGATCGTCAGATCTGAGGATCTAGAAGGAAAGAAGAATTGCTCCGTACAGGGAACTAGAAAGCACGAGGTGGAGGTAGTTAAAATATACGTGTTGTCTCGTGTAATCCAAGTGATTCCTGAAAGCGCAGTGTCGAGATGCCGAATGTGATACCTGGCCAGTTTGGCGCAGTGTTGCGGTCACACCTCTCATGACTGAAACTTCAGACGTTGGGGACATTTTGCCCCATTAGGTGCAGAGTCGGTCACTCCGTGTGGGTTAGTAATCGGTCCAGAAGGGACTGCAATGGGATGATTACTGGCAGTTGTGTATGCAGCTTGTATTGTAAAGCCGCTCACTTTGTCCACGAGTGGGGACAAATCGTTACTCGTGAAGAGGAACACCAGAAATGGAGCACTGAATGCTCTCTTCTATCCCTTCAACACATGAACTGTTATCTGTAGCAGAGAGTACCTTGTACGTGTCTTAACTTTTTACACCCAGTGGTGATCTGAAAGGAAAAGCAGCATTTCACTGTCCTCGGTTTCATCTAGCTCGACTTGAAGTTAGTCTGTTTGGTAATGAATATTGCCTTAACGGACCTTTTTTAACTTCAGGGGATTGAAGATAGTGCAGCACTGGGAGCATCTCCGTGTCAAGGAATGGGCCAGATTGACACTGCTCATGAGATAAAAACGGCAGTCACTCCCAGAAGAAGTGCAAGAAAACGGAAAAACCTTAAGGTACAATTTGCTGAAAATACAGTCAGGGATGAAGAGGCGCAGCCTAGTGACCAACCTCTCTTAGCTGGGGAAGCAGACCATCCTGGGCAGCTTCAGGATTTAGACCCGGACTTGTCTTCCCAACCTGTCTTTTTGCCCCCTCTTTTGAGGTCAAGGGAAAAAAATGTGTCTAGCATTTCCCGAATTGTGAAAGAACCAGTAAGCAAACCTCTGGTTGTCTCACGTTCTTGATTTTTGCTCTGTACCGCTTTTTCAAATCATACTTAGCAAGGCCTTGCCTTTTTCCTTGAAAGTATATTGAAAGAGAGCTTGAAATTAATCAGCTAAATGATTTGATTATTTTTTTCCTTCATGGAAACTAGCGACAAAAATCACCGTTGAATCTGTGTAAGTCAAGAATTAGGAAGCGTTGCTTTGCCTTTAACAAAAGGCAGAGTAGCTTTCTTTAAACTTACTTGGTGGGCTACCTCTTAATTGCAGACTTTCAGCTTGTAGGATGGTAGGAGAATTTGAGAGGGAAGGTTTGTTTTTGTGGAGAGAAACTGTCATGCTTTTGGGAATCACTCTGTCATGACTTCTTCATGAAAGAAACATTCATTTGTGTTCTGTAGAAGTGTAAGAACTTGTGCACGAGTAATGTTTTTGTTGCCTTGACACAGGAGCTTCCAACTCAAGAGGAGGAGGATACCAACTCCCGAGAGTCTGTAGGAAAGCCAAAACTCAAGAGAGGGAGAGCTGCAAAATCAAAAATGAAGCAAGCAAGCAAGTATGAAATTCTTTTTGAGCACTTATTTGCATTCCTTTGTCGTGCTAGCGATTCAGCTTTTAGCCACCGAACTGCCTCTTCCTCACTTGGCTCTACAGTTCTGCTCTGACTTTCTGAGCCTGTGCAGCTTGCTGGTCTGCTGGGCACCGTTTTCCCCACTTAGGGGTTTAGTTTTCTAATGGAAACAGAAGAGGGATGGGAGAGAAAAGGGCAAGTGGGCACTACTCTTTGCAACGATGGCGCGCTCTTCTATCCGTCTGTCTGTCTATCTGCCTATCTAAGGTCTTATTCCACCTTATGAAACCACACTCTTATGGTCTTTAGTTCCCTATAGAATGCAGGAGAAGGTCAGACAACGAGTAAAGAGAACTGCTTGTTTCTGGCCATGTTGTCCGGTTCCCTCTGGAAAACCATTTGAGGACGGTTGCCTCTTAAAACCTGGGAGGTGGGAGGGGCTCTAAAAGCTCATGCGAATAGTGACTGAGAATGCTTGGGGCAGTCTGGCAAGGAATGACAGCAGAAGGAAGCTTCGTGATGTACCTTTTCTGCCTTAATCCTGTCTACAAAGAAGGCCATAAATAATTCCTTGGCATTGATTTTGTAACTCCACAGGGTTTCTTTTCCTCTACTAAATACTGTTGGTAATAAAAGAATCAATTTGATACTTCTCTGTCTTTTCAGAACCACAAGAAAAGAAGGTCCTTGGTCACCTCCCCCAGTGGAAACAAGATTCACCTCTCCTTTTGGAAGCACACTAGCTAGAGCAATGGATCGTTTGGCAAGAACACGCCCAGTGTGCATGTCCGCAGCCAACCAAGTAGTTTAATTCCCCTTCAGAACTTCCTCTCGTAGAAGACTGCTCTCAGGGTTGTTACTGCATTACATTTATTTCCTGCCATTTCTTCAGTTCTCATGTAGCTGCCCCTAAATAGCTTTGTAGTTGATTTAGAGGGGGTGGGGGGGAAGAAGCCACAGGTAGAAGCCAATCCATAGTTTCTCGTGAGTCGTTGCCTTTTAATTCTTATCCATAGTCTTGCTGTTAGAGAACAGGGTTTTTTTGGAGTTAGTTGGTCACCTCCACCAGTGGAAATCAAATTCATCTCTCCGTTTGGAAGTCCAGTGGATGGAACAAAAAGCAAACAGAAAGAAACTGCAGACATGGCAGAGAACACTCTGAAAGAACAAAAAAAGACTGTCTCATTTTCCACAGCCACTTGTGCGCCAGAAGATGCTGTAACTGTTTTTTAAGTTTATAATGAACACCACTGTTTGTAAAGTCATCCAAATGGTGTGGATTAGGAGAAAAGAAAAACGTCATCTAATTTGGAAGAGATCATTTATAGAAATGACTGTAAAATTTCATAAACAAATGGTCTTCGATCAGTAACTCCATATGGACTTTGATTTCCTCTGTCAATGCAGTTTTCTATTTTATATTAAGACTTCATTCATTTATGTAATATGTAGATACAACTTATTTTAGGAATGTTAAATAAACATGTGTACTTCACAATATGCTTACTGCCTGATAGCTTTTTTAGAGAACAGTGGGTTGAAAGGTCTGTATAGGTCAGAAATATTAATGTTGGTTTGCAGGAGTGTTTGGAGCCCTCAAAAGTGAGGCCAACAGCTTTTTAAGCTTTTTAAAGTTTGCTTACAAGTCCTGTAACAAGTTGACATTTAAAACATCCAGGTTTATATTTTCTATGTGATGTTTGACCTTCTGCCACAAATAATTTGGCTCACAATGCAAAATGTTAATTCCTTACATTCACAGTTAAGCTGTACTGTACTGAAGTCAGAACGTAAACAATTGTATTTTAAGCAGTGCAATATTATTTGGTACTTGTCCTAAACTTTGGGAAAGCTGCTCTTCAGTTCCTAAAACTACATCACACCTCAGAGGTTTCCCTATTTTTTACAATTTGTTGTCAGCAAAAAATTGACTGTGTAGAGGGTGTGCTGCTTACAATAGCATATCAAATTTAAAGGGATACTGCCCACAGACTTTGGAATTTGAGTTCAAGAGTTGATTCTGATACAATATGTAGATAATTTACTAATTGCTGGAAAAACTCAAGAAGATGTTAGAACTGAAAGGATTAAGTTGCTAAATTTTCTAAGTCTCCAGGGACTAAAGGTTTCAAGATCTAAATTACAGTTTACAGAAGAAGTAAAATATCTAGAGCACTGGCTTACAAAGGGGCATTAGAAATTAAATCCCGAAAGAGTAAAGGGAATCTTGTCTCTAACAATACCTACTAATAAAAGGCAAATAAGACAATTAGAATTGTTAGGGTACTGTCAACAATGGATAAAAGATTAGAGCAATAAAGTAAAATATTTATATGAACGAAATTAACTAAAAATGAACTAGTAAAGTAGACCTCCGAGGACAAGAGGCGTTGGGAAGAGATAAAAAGAAAATTGATAGAAGCACCTGTCCTCATCTTACCTGATATCCGTAAACCCTTTCAAATTTTCATCAATGTAGAAAATAGAACAACATATGGGGTTTTGACCCAGGGATGGGCAGGGCAGAGAAAACCTGTAGGATATTATTCTAAAATCTTAGATCCTGTAAGCCAGGGGTGGACCACTTGCCTGCAAGTGGGAGTGGCAACCGCATTATTGATAGAGGAGGTCGGAAAAGTCACCTTAGGAGGTGAACTGAAAGTATATACCCCCCATAACATCCGGGGAGTGTTGCAACAACGAGCTGATAAATGCCTTACTGACAGTCGGTTGTTGAAGTATGAGAGAATTCTGATTAACTCCCCTAGATTAGAAATGGAAATGACTTCCATTCAAAATCCGGCCCAATTTTTATACGGAGAGCCCAAAGAAAGACTACTGTCTCCAGTTAATAAATCTACAGACCAAAGTAAGAGATTTAGAAGAAGAATTAGATGAAAGAGAAAAATTCTTTGTGGATGGCTCCTCATGGGTAGTGGAAGAGAAACAAAAATCAGAATATGCCATCGTGGATAGGTACACTTTTCGAATAATACAGCGGCCAAACTGGACTAATCAAGACACTGAACATAAAACTCATATGGTGGATCTGCGCACCAGAGTTGATCAAGAAATTAAAGAATCTGTTCCTCAAAACAGAATATAAATAAAATTAACCTATAACAGAGGAGGTGGGGGATGTCCGGTGGCTGGGTTACATTCATCAGGCGGTGCTGGGTGGCACGGCGGGAGCCTCCCTTGCTGTGCTGCGGGGCCGGGGCTCCCGGAGCGTGTTTCTGCTCCTGCTGCTTCACCTGCTGGAGCATTTCCCTCATCTTGCGCTGTGCAGTCTTGGGGAGGAGAAGGGAAAAGCAAGAGGTGGGGGTCAGGGCACTGCTTCTCCACCCCCACCGAGCATCTCAACGCTCACAACTTCTCACTCCAGACAAGCTGTAACTAATTTCAAGTTTGGTTAGGGTTTTGGGGGTTTTTTTTGTTTGTTTGTTTTTTTAAATTGTGCTTCCTCCATCGCTCCTCAAGAGCACCTGAATTTTTTGGGGGGGCCGCCCTCCCTCTCAAGTGGACAGGAGACAAGGTTATGGAAGATGCACCCAGGTGCGATGTGCGTGGCTTTGCCAGCGCCGAAGATTCCATTCACACCCTGGGTGCTGCTCTGCACAGCATCCAAAACACCCATTATTAGCTCAAACAAGCCAATCTTTAATTTCAGCGCTCGCACAGCCTGGGGGAGCTGATGAAACACCTTCAGTGCCTCTTGGGGACACAGGGACCACCCAAAAGAAGAGCGGCGGGATGCTCGGGTGGTGCTGGGCTCAGCCACTCCGCGCCTTTCCTCGGTGGACGAAAGCAGCCGGGGAAGATCGGGTAAAGCCACGGCCAAACCATACCTGACTGGCAAAGAAATGCCCAATGATTTTAGCAATGACCTCCTCGTTCTCATCTGGGGTTTGGTCTTGTGGCACAAGGACTTCCACACTGGTTAAGTTTTGCAGTTCATTCACCTGGAGCAAACCACAAGAGGGTTTTGTTGTGGAAGAGCCAAAATCCTCCACTGCCGGTGTCCCCACGGCACCAGGCACTCTGTGTGTCTCCCCCTTCCTTGGGACCAACGAGAACCACCACCAGGACATGGGGGCTGAGGATCAAGACGTTGCTGAAACCACTGAGCACCCGGGATTTGTCCCCCTGGGGTGGGCAGGGGTGACGGCTGATGCCAAACTCTGTGTCCCCGGGGCAAAGAGAGGGGGGGGCACCCATGCACACACACACACCTCCCCCTACTGTCTTGCCACCTTTGCCTATCATGCAGCTGGAGGCAAAGGAAGGCACCTTGATGTGGGCTTCAAGCTTCACTTCTTTTGGGTTAAAGAAGTTATCCTCTTTCAGCTTCCCAAATATTCACCCCTGGGCCTGGGGAGGAGACGGACAGAAAGGAAAACCATCAGGCAGTGCCCGCTGTGCCTCTCCATCCCCAAAGCTGACAATGACCCCATGTCCAGCAGCATCAAAACCACGGTACCCTCTCTGGGAGGCCCCTCCGTCTCTGGAGGGCTTCTAGGGGGCCCCCTCTGGCCTCTGTGAGGGCCTCTCCCCGAGGGCAAACAGGCCTCTTCCTCTCCTCCGGGCACTCCTCGGCCTCCCGGCGCCCGGCTCGGGGCTTTCGGAGAAGGGCCAGCGCCTCCCCCAGACACAGGAGGGCGGGGCGAGGCGGGACGGCGCCGGCCCGGCCCCACCGCAGGGCAGGGGCAGAAGCGGGCTGGGCGGCCCTCAACGGCTCCCTCAGGCAGAGCGCAGACGGCAACGCGCCTGCGCATATCCACCGCCCCCTCCCCCCCCCTTCAGCCTCCCCTCCAGCTCGTAGGGGCCGGAACTCGGCGGCGGCAGCCAATGGGGAGGCGGCGCTGGGCGCGCGGGTCGGCCGCACTTCCGCCGGGGGCCGGCCGGGGCCTGTGTAGCAATGGCTGCTGGGGGCCCTGGTCGCCGTCCTCGCCGCCCCCGGCCCCGCCGCCGCGCAAGAGGCCGCCCCTCCCAGGTCAGCGAGCCGCCCCGCCGCCTCAGGGCCGCCCCCAGGCATCGCCCCGGCACCCACTCCCCCCTCCTCCTCTCTCCCCCCCCCCGCCTGGGGCCTGCGGGACCCCCGGGGCCTCCTTGGCGGGAGCCCGCCCGGCGCCTCGGCCGGCTCTCCTCGGGCGGGAGCGGCGTTAGTTGCTCTGTGGGCTCGGGTGCAGGGTGGGGTCTTGCTCTGGGGTTCCCCTGGCTCTGGCTGCCCTCCCCTGGGCTGGGCTCGGCCCCTCTGCCCGCCCAGAGCCCCCCCTCCGGGGCGGTGGGGCTCGTGGTGGGCCCCCGGCAGCTCCGTGCCCCCCCCCCCCGCCCTCTCCCAGCCCGGCATCCCCGTCCTTCCGGCCCTGTGCGGCGGCTGTGGCTCCTGCCGCTGTGGGCTCGCCCCGTGCCGCAGTCAGAGTTGTTCCCCTGTGATGCTGAGATGACTGTGGCTTCCAGATGTTCCCCCCAAATCCGTGGGCAAAGCCACCCCCTCGTTGGCTTTCTGTCTGCACAGCGGGGGCTTGAAAAGGAAAAAAGAGGGGGTGGAGACTTGGAGTGGTGAAGGAGCGGGGAGCAGCTTATTACAACTTCCCAAGAGAGAATTCCTCTTTTCTCGCCATCAAACTGATTCTAAACCTCCAAGTGGCTGGTAAGGTAAAAAAGGATAAAACAATGCTCTCCAGGTGCTGGGTGCTCTGGTAAAGCTGGAGAAAGCGGCATTTCTGTTCACAGACAGTTGCCGTAACCGCAGTCAGGTATTGAAACTGCGCTTCTCTCAGGACGTAGCCTTGAGCCTGGAGAGCAGCTCAGAAGGAGTTAGCTCCTGCTAACAATTGAGCAGGAGGATACAAAGATTTTGCCTTTTGAAGTATCAAATATGCTGAGTAAGAATGCATTTTTATGGGAAGATATTTCCCTCTAATGCCTACCCCCCAATATTTTCTGCCTGACTTTTAATAGCATAGTAATAGCCAATACTCTTGATGTTGTATGAAAGGTGCTTTTAGGGACTTCTTTGTGCTCCTGATACAGAGAGAAGGTAGTCCAGAAGCAATGATATCAGCAGGGTTTCAGGGCATAACAGTTTAAAAGAAATTCCTTTGTGTAAGAAAGACCAAAGAATTCTTCAAAGAATCCTTGGAGTCTGTCATGACATTTTGGGGGGGCAAATAGAAGAAAAAAAAAAAAAAAACAAATAGAGGAAAACCCACCTAGGAGCAACCTTTGTGCTCCATTCCCAAAGGAAAAATTTTTACTAGATGTTATCATTGTTATCAACTGATATAATACTTGGACTTATGCTTAGTAAGAAAGGGTGCAGCAAAGAATTATTTCAAGAACTCATTGACGAGCACTGATTTAGCAGTAAGTGATTGAAGTGGGTGTATGCAGTTGTTGCTTTCCCACCTTTTATTTCCTGTCCTACTTAGACTTTTCTTTGCAACTCGGTGTAGTGATTTATGAACTTAGATGGCGTAGTAATCTCTGGTGTGCTGCTTTCCCCGAGGAAAGAGGAAAACTTTACATATGAACTTAAGTTTTTGGCGATAGGAACAAATGTAAAATGTTAGGGAGCATTAACCCAACGAGAAAAAGAGGCTTAATGTGCTCCAGCGGGATAATTAGCTCTCTGAGAGCGGTCGTTGGCTGGGAGAGGTTGGGGGGTGTTGAGGAGGGGTGCAGTTAGGCGTGTGTGTGCCTGAGATGATCCCAGGGGCGCTTGGAGGGGGAGACCTTCGGGATAGGAAAAGTAACTTTGGAAGTTTGGGCCCTGTGAAGGGAAGTCAGCCTCTTGGGAGCTTCCCTAGGGTTGCAAAACGCTGTTGTGTGTGTTCGTTCCTCAGCGTTTGGATACCTGTGGACGATGGTGACGAGAGTCCGCCGAAAAAGAAAACATCAGGTATTGCACATTACAGAAGTATTGAATATGCCTGATTTTTCTGAGGTTTTGTGTCACTTTGTAAAGTCTGACTTTTGTGCTCTGGCATTGTTCCTGAAACAGTGGCTTTTCAAGCTGTTCTTTCCTTGTGGCTATCTATCCCTATAGCCAATGGCTTGAGGGTGTATGGTGGGGCTTAGCCCTCTGTATGACGTTATCTGCGGTGACTGTGGCAGGACACAATACTTTTACTGCCAGCAGGAGATAGCCCAGGTCTCTGGCGGTGAGCCCGCGCGTGTCAGCAGAAAGAGTATTTTAAATCAAAGCTGTGTGCTCCCTCCTGGCTGTATTCGCAATGTACCTCTGTTGGTTTTCTATCGTGTTCTTATATGGCCTGTCTTTGGTTTTTAGATTATTCCATCTCTGAACAGAAAGAGAAAGTTTCTGCTGTGCTGCAGTTGCCGACCAAGGCAACCAAACGTCCGGCGGCCTCCGTCAGCAAAGATGCTCCATTCACAGAGTCTGCGGAAGAGGTTAGCGAGGGGTTTGAAATATTAGGGTCTGTGCAAGGTGCGAGAGCAAGCAGCTCTCCCTAATGCATCTTGAGGTTGAGCCTGCTCTGAGCCTGTACAGCTGTAGGTGGTTCTTTTCCATTTCTAGCAGGCAGCTCTAATGTGGGCTGGGTTTGCCTTACTCAAGTCTGCGTTATTCTCTTTCTCGAGTTTGTGGTTAAGGAATCAAAATACACTACCTGGCAAGAAAAACTGCATACTTCCTGTGGATAAACCTCTTTCTGCTCATTAGCCACCAGCCCAGGAGAGGATTCCTGTAAGACTTTGGCTCTGTAAAAATGAGCCACCGACTGCTTGACTCCCTAGTTTGGTTCAAAGGTGTAGTGCTATTTTTCTTATTGCCCCATGGGATAAGAGGGCTAAGAGACTGTCGGGCTCTAATTCTTCATTCCTGAGAGCGTCATTAACTCTGATTTGTACAAAATATATTTTTCAAGGGCTGAACTATCACACTTTGGAATGTTTAGGAGCTGACTGAGTGATTACTGAGTGACAAGCTTGTATTCTTTTAATCGCTTCACGTATGAGAGCCTGTATTAAAAAATTAAAGCATACCTGTTAAAGGTCCTGCAAAGATTTGCATTCTTCTGCAATGTGAACCAGCGTGTCATGGTCCCCAAGTCATAGCAGAGCTGACTAAGTCTCAGGAAGTGTGTTTGCTTGGATTCACATTCAAGTTATACTCACGTTGGTACTTTTTTTTTGTTTTCTTTTAAGCCTCGGTCCACTTCTTTTGAGCCTTCAACTAAAAGACCACAATTTTCGTCGCTCGATGTATCAATGCTGCAAATTGGTAAGGCTGACATCAAGTTATACGACTTGTTTCATTTTCACCCTACCTTGTGTACTGTCCAAGCCTACCCCTAGGGTTCTGTACGGATTATTGCAGGCACAGGACGAGGCAGCATCTGGGAAGACTTGAGCGTGACCTCTGTTTCTTACCTGCATCCTTGCATTGCTTCTGGAGTGGGGCCGGGCGTTTATCTTGTCATCTCAGTGCCAGAGCTGCCTTGGATGCAGTCCTTCCGTTCTGATCCGTCCACTGTTAGCTTGCCAGAAGTAGATTGTTTTCAAGGCTCCTTTTAGGTAGTAGATCCCAAGAAGCCTTTTGTATTTCAGGTTTTTGACTGGCAATACCTTGTGCGCACAACTTGCTGTAGCTGCCAGTGTGAAAACCCAAAAATGTCCTCAAGTGACATAACACAAATAATACGATGATGTGAGAGAGAAAATGAGAATTTATCTTTGGTGAAGCTCGTTACTGTAAACTCATGAACCTCTTCAGTTTCCTTTGAGAGTTACTGATACCTTATGCTCTTCTCTCGTAGCTCAAATGCCGTGTGGAACCCATGCTCACCTGACGAAGGAAACACTGTCCCGTCCTCACAAGAGAATTCCATGTCTGAGGTAAAAATCTTTCCGTTTTCTTTGACTTCTTCTCCGAAAGGTTTACTGCCTATGGTAAGGGAGGTCTCCAGCTGCTTCCTCCCCGAAGAACCAATTTTAAACTTTTTCTTTAAACCCAGCTACTTAATTGGTGCAGGAGACTAGCTAGAGATTAAAGGTCTGCAGTAAGAGGAAGTGTTGAACTTGAGAGGAGGCTGAGGACACAATCAACAGTGTATCTTCAAGGCAGTTGTTGTGATTTTCACTTTTACTTCTCTGTACTTCCCCATTAGCCAGTTGAAGACAGCAGGTCTTCATCTGAAAGTCATGAACATCTCGTGTCTGTCTCCATCGTCATCGGTGTACGTGCTTGACAAAGTAGTTGGTGGTGGAGGTGCATATTTAAATGTTCTCTGGATACGATTTCTTTTGCCATTGATGTTTTCAGCACAAGCCGGAATGGCAAACAGAGCATCAAAGCTGCTCCAGACAGCTTCTTACCACTGAGGCCGCCCACTAAGGAGCACGCTGCGCCAGAATCCGCCACTTCAGATGAAAATCCATACCATGAAAATGATACAGAAAACATTTTCTCATGTAATTTTGGGTGCACTGAGTTTAAGTGCACCGCATTTGAGAGCGGGTCAAGACTCTGCTTTCGGCATCTAATCTCCCAGTCGTTGCTTATTGTGGTTTGGCTCATATTTTGGAGCAGATCTGGAGCATGAGAAAGAGATTCCTTTCAGAGGAAGCTAAACTAGAGAAGGTTCCTGGGGAACGGGTCTAATGCACTCCAACTGCTACAGAGCATATAGTCCCTGAGGTCAGAGCAGGGCGGGTCTGAAGTAAAATGTCCCAGCAGTATGGATGTTGTGGACATTGCCATTCTCACTGTCAGCATGATCTTTAACAAATAGATTGAGCAGAGTTGGTCAAGGCTGGTTGAAATGAACTCTGTCTTGTCCCACAGAGTAAAGTGGCCTCCTCAGGTTGATGCAGATATTTGTCAGATGTGCAAAGAATATTTTTTTCTTTCTAAAGAAAAACCCCAAAAGCCACTGTGAATTGGTACGCACTGATAACAAATGCCCCACATATAAAAATTGTGATTCTCCTCTGTTGTTTTTTTCCCGCCCCAAAGCGTTCAAGCCTCCTCCAAGGAACCAGTGATGACTGTGAGTCACGTAGAAGAACCAAAACACAGAGGAGATGTCTGTCCACGTCCAACACTAAGGACCGGTGAGTATCCCCATGGTTCCAATCCGTTCCACTTTGTAGGTAGACTTCAAATCGGAACAGGGCATTTCCTATACACTGGCAGATGATGTTCAAAGTGCTTGCCAGAATTCAAACCTCCTGACCATACAGTCATCATTAAAAGTTTTGGGGTTTTTTATTTATCACCCAGAAATTGAGAGCTGTGTCTATCTGATGGTGATTGAAAGTCGTCTTCTTGTTTTCTTACTACTGCTTTTCTGTGCAGGTGTTGAATGTATAGATGTTTGCTGCCCGCAGTGGTCGCAGAGAGGTGATACGATCAGGTAGAGTCTCTTTTAATGATGGTTCTTGTTTCTTTTGGCTCTGCGTGAGTGTGTCTCTCAGCCGCTGGTAGAGTCCCGAAGATGACAAATGGTATTTGATCGTCTCAGTGCTGTGAAAGAGGAGTAGCTAGCTTGCGGCTCCGGAATTGCTCGCAAGCCAGGTGCATCTCCAACACAGCTCCCATGCGAGAGCCGTGCTGCGTGACAAAGAGGGTTGTGCTGGTGTGGTGTTTGCTGTGGGAAGAAAGCCAGTAAGGGTGCGAGTGGTGGCCGTACCAAGTTGTCCTTGGATTTGCAGAATCCGTTTTGGTTTGTGAGTCGTTCTGCCGAGCCATCAACGAGCTGACATTTCATTTCTTTCACTTGGAAACTCGCATCCTGAGCATAAGGATGAGAGAGCTTGTAAAGCCTGGTGGGACTTGAGGCAGTTTTTGGGACTTAGAGGATGCGTGGGGTTTGACTGGGAGGGGGAAAAAGGCAGCATGCAGTTGGGTTTGAGAGGCCAGTGGCCTCATTGGTGTTGGCTGTCTGAGCTGGCAGGACTGTGAGTTCTGAGGGCTTTGTGGTGTTGAGGGAAACGGGTTTTGGGGGCAGTAGGTGCAGCTAGAGGGAGAGATTTTGTACGGCAGTAAGATGCACGCATCTTTCTGCAGTGACCTGCCCTTACATGAGAGAGGAGAAAGCGTAGATGGGAGCAGAGAGAGGTTCAGTTGCGGCAGTCCTGTTTTGTAGCTAATTCTGTCCCTGTTCTTCTCCCCGCTTTAAACACTAGCGCTATATTTAGCTGTGCGGCACTGTTGTGTGCTTAAAGTGTCAGTGGTTCCCCTAAGCTGGAGGGGAGAGATGGAGAAAAAATAACTCATGCGTTCAAGTAAAAGGGACATTTTCTTGCCTTTTTTTTTTTCGGATTTAGCTACTAACTGAAATGATTTGACAAAGCTTGTGATATCTCCTCTTACCATGCTGGACTGAAAGCCGTTAAAGCACAATGAGTGTAGAATACCATGAGAGTCTGGTGTAGGTCTCCCTCCTGAAAAAAAGGGGTCTTTTGGTGACAATGCGAATTTGTGTTTTTGAAGCAGGGACATATATCTGGACAACTTCAATGTCTGTGTATTTGTTTGCTCTTCAGAGTCTGCGTGGTTTGAATGACAATCCTCTCCAAATGGGGATAATCACTCTCTTGACTGGCCTGTAGAAGGCAAGTAAACATCCTGTCGCTGTCCCATTTGGAATTCAGTGTGCTGGTCTTAGTTTCCCGAAGCTCACTCTGCTTGGATGCAAGTCTAGTTGCAGATGTTCCTGTTGCACCTTGCAGTAGAACACCCAGCGTGCAGTGTTTATCAGCAGTAGATCACAAAGCACTCGATAGAGGAAGTGCTGGTTGCTTCCCTGTTTTCCAAATAATGCAACTGATAAAGAGAAAGAAAAGGAGTCTTGTACAAGTAGATGAAAAAAAAAATAATTCCAGAGCTCCCAGCTCTTCATTCTATCCCAGTCTTGCTGCTAAGAAAGAACAGTGCTGGAAGTTGAGGCGATATTGTCACATGTTGATGTGCGCAACCGGGGCTGTAGTCAGAATAAGCCTTGAAAAAGCCTTTCTTGTCCAGAAGGTGAATTCCTGAGAATTCCATGGGACAGGATGGATACACAGCTCACTTCTCTCTCTCCCTCTCCTGGCAGGTACTGCACACCAGAAGAAAACTCTCAGGAAGAGGAAGGAGCAGTGAAACAAACCATCGCAGGAGTAAGCTTGTGTTACTCACAAGGAAAATAGAGCTATTTGTGATCAGAAACTTCAGCACTCTCCACTTCACATGACTTACTCAACAATATCTGTATTTGCCCAGGTTGTTTTTCCCCAGGAAAGCGGGAGCATTATTTGATGAGTCGCAAAGTGTTTACGCTGCCGTTAATTTTGTTTCTGGACTATTAGGAGCACGCTACACTATACCGTTTTGATTCTTCCCCTTTAATGTGTTGGGTAGAGCCTCAAAATCTTTAGCGCACAGCCTTAGTTGACCTGCAAAGCTGGACTGGGGTGTCTTTAGTCTTATCTTGTTTGCTGGGATGGGAAGTACATCTCTTTGACTTTCACCTCTGGTCAGGATTGAGGTCAAAAATAAAATTTTAATAATGGAAATCAGAAATAGTAATCTCGCTCTCAACTTGATACCTACACGTGGAGGCTTTGCTGGGGTTCTTAACGCTAGCCCAAGCCAAACGAGCTTTCTGCCTCTCTTGCCTCTGAGTGCAGCACTCCATGGGTGCACAGTTGGAATGCAGTCGTCAATAAAAAGTAACTCTGGGGTTTGCTGGTTGGATGTGTATACAAAAACCCTTCCAGTTCCCTATATAAGCAAGATTTTCTGTCCTATCCCCAAGCAAACAAATCTGTGCTTGATTGCTAGCTTAACGTCCGTTTGTCTAACAGAGGCAGCGTGGCACTGAAATCTCAGAACATGCGTTATTCCGAGGACACCCAACACGTGTGCAGTCCAAAAAGTCAGCCAGCCTCAATGTGGAAGGAAAGAAAGTGCCAAGCTTGAGAAAAACAGCGGAACGCTTTCCTCCGCTCACGGAGGTACCATAGCCAACAGTTTGTTACACAAAACAGAAGGTTTTGACAGAGCCGCAGGGAACTCCTCTTATTCTAGGTGGTTCTTGAGGCTTTTTGAAATCTGAAGAACTTGCATTGAACCTGTTAGCGAGTGTCTGCGGCTGTGACTTCACAGTGCGAGGGTCAGCACTAAAGCTGGTTTGAAGGATTTCGTGTGCTCCAGCGCTCCTTCAGTTGTGCTGACCTGAGGGTTTGTGGGCCTTCTGTTACCAGGACAAAAAATGAGTCCAGGTTGAACACCAGTCTCCAGAGCAGTGCTTACTCGACTCATCCAGTTATATTGGATGTGCCTCTTGTCCTACCATGGTGATAGAACCTGAAAGATCAGCTTGCTGATCCATGGTGCCGACCACCAGGGAGTGGGAGTTCAGTTTCCCCTGCTTGTATGAATTTCGGCTGCTTTTATTCTTCAGAGTTGCAGTCTAATTGAGCTCCCCCCGCCTTTTCCTGCCTGTTGAGGATGGACTTGGAAAGGGCGAGCAAATGCAGAGTTTACAAAGTCTGCGGAGTTGATGCTGGGTACAAGGGAAACCGGGTGTTTTTCTTATTTTGCTCACCCAGATTCAAGCAAGAAGATGCTATTGCAGATCAGAGTATTTTATACTACCAGACATACTGATTTATTTGCATTCCTTAAGCAGACTTAGATGGGAACGTGCAAATTGCGACCAGTTGCGTGTACAACCTGGACTCCCCATTGCCTGACTCCAGTGTAGCTGCCTCAGTTTCCCCCTTTGCCGTTCCCTTTGAAGTCCCCCACCTTCACATTCTTTCAGGCTCCTGACTTAGCTGCCTCAGTACAGAGGATGCCCGCTGGGGTTGGCTTAAACCTGGGTATTGCGAGGGCCACGGGAGCACGTGGGAAAGGGGTTTGCCAGACTTGTGTTCCATTTTCAGCTGCTTTAGCGTGTTTGCTGAGTTTATGGGTTTTATCCCAACGTCCTTGGTGAAAAGAAATGGCAGCAAGCCTGGGCTCTAAAGTTCAAAGTTGGGATGCTGAAACCAAGCAAGCAAGGCAAAAGCGCTATCGCTCACTGAGCCAAGAAACCGTCGAAGGCAGTTGCTCTGTCACCTGAGCTGAATTTACAGGCTGTGTTTCAGTGGAAAGCTGCCCCCAGGTCAGCGTGCTCCGTGCTCTGTTTCACAAGTCCTTCCCCATTGAATTGTTCCTTTCAGGCCATGGAGAGAGAGGTCAGTGCCGCATTTGGCAGAGGTGAGCCAGATGAGATCATGAGCAGTGCCTTCAAACTAAAGGTCACTCGTGAGGACATCCGCACGCTCAGGAACCTTTGCTGGCTAAATGATGAGGTAAAACCAGCTGCAGCACAGGGACAGTCTCATTCAGCCTTTATTGAAAAATACCCCTCCGCCGTGTACAGAAGTCTCATCAACGTTCTTTGACGACCTCCGCTGCAGAGCCTAGAAATCTCTGTACAGTTCTTACTTGAGGTATTGAAGGGTCGAGTGTTTCTGGAAGTTCCTTTACTTCTTGTATGACGCAGCTTCCAGGAGTTAGTTCGTGTTATTGGCGTGGGGGGCAGGTGTTTTGATCAAACTGCCGATGTAACCCCGTGTGAAATTCTGGGAACAAAAGCTGACAGCTGAGGCTGGAGTTCTCTCCGCTGCGTGCTTAAGGGTGGCCAGAAAAGACGTGGTGCTGTATTTTTCGTTGGGAAAGCCAGCGTCTTATTTTGACACCTCATGGTTACTCTTTATGGTACAGGTCGTTAATTTCTACATGGGTCTGCTGATGGAAAGAGGCAAGAAGGAAGGGTATCCAGCGGTCCACGCTTTCAGTACCTTTTTATCCCAAACTAATATCGGGGGGCTATGAAGCAGTCAGGAGGTGGACCAGGAGTGTGGATGTCTTCAAGCAGGACATCATCTTCATGCCTGTGAACTTGTGAGCGCACTGGACACTAGCTGTGAGTTCCACGGGCTTTTTCTCTGGAGTTGGATGGGGAGAAATAACTGGCAAGAGAAGTCATTTAGGTGTTGGTGGGTGTGCGGCACAAGGTTGTGCTTTGTCTCACAGTCACCTTTTAATAACAGGTCATAGATGTCAGAAAGAAGACCATCACATACTTGAACTCACTGGCACAGAAAGGGGATGAAATTTGTCAGACTTTGCTGTAAGTAACCGCTCCGTCACTGCTTTTATGGTGTGAATGAGGAGAGGGTTTTTAGATTTAGTCCCTGTAAGGCGACTGCAAGTTTTCACATGGCTTGTAGATAACCAACCAGGAATCCTGGAGTTGCTTGCTGCGAGTTGTCTGGCATTGACTGCTTATCTGGTGTCACAGCGTCCCCTCCACCCAGGGTCTGGGGTGCCTGGATTCTGCCACCTTCCCGTGATAGGCACAGCCAAATACGCCATAGCCCCGTGGCACACGTGTGCCGACTTTGTTAGTCGGATCCCAGGGTGTGGGATCAAGGCACCGGTGGAATTATGGCATTACGGTTCCTTGCTTGGTTTGTCTCTTGGTCCTCTGGTAACATGTGATTTGGGGTTTTTTGACCTCTCCGAAGCAATGAACTTAGGTTTGTGTGGAAGTCTCTGTTGGAATTGTTGGCCTCGTTCTTGACTATTAGCTCACAGCCTCTCCCCGTGTTTGTAAGTTTCAGATTGGGATTCTTCCTCCAAAATCAGCCTTAAATCAGCTGCTGTGAGGATCCTCTGACATTTTCCCGTCCTGCCGTCCGTCTTCCTGTGATCCTTCAGCCGCTGTATTTTGTTGTTGGCCTAAATTACAGAGATGAAAAGGGATTTCTGTTTTTCCCTTTTGTTTTAACCAGCCAATACCTGCAAAAAGCCGGGAAAAAAGAAACCTGGAGCTGAATGTTTCGGAGTGGACTCCTCACAGCATGGAGCCACGTGTACGTGAGCACCACTTGGGTTTGAAATGGGAACTGTCAGTGCTTCTTTGGGGCCCAGATCCTGGCACGTGACAAAGCAAAGGGTTGAGCTGATGTTTCTCGAGGAGTTAATAGTAAAAAGCGGTCCCTACAGACTGGATTTAAGAAAGGTCACTTGAGAAAGACGCCGTGCGAACCTCGAGAGGCCTCGCAGGGAGGAGGGCTGCTGCCCCTTCTGGGCCTGCCAAGAATTTGGGTTGTAGTGTCCGAGTCTGGGAGGCAGAGGGGAGGGATGGTGCGCAGTGAACTGGGTCTGTTCCTCGTGGGCGGGAGTGGGTATTCGGGATTACGCAAGTAGGGTCAGGAGTGTGCGGTGAGCGCAGCGTCGGTGTGGGTAATGTGCGCTACTTCCGAGTTGCTTTTCTTTTGATACAGAGGGAAATCCTCCATCTTCTTTGCATTCCTTAGGAGATCCCTCAGCAGCTGAACGGAAGCGACTGCGGCGTCTTTATGTGCAAATACGCAGATTACATCTCCAGAGAGAAACCGTTCAACTTTACCCAGGTGAGTGAAGGTCATAAACCCCTCCAGCCCCTTTCGCGCAGGGACAGGAGCCAGGGAGGTTACGCAGCAGCTCTTAATTGTGTCTGGGGCAGGGACTGAGGTTTTGTGCCCCGTTTCGGTGCGTAGTTGCTGGGGTCAGAACTTCCAAGTGGCCTGGGCAGGGCAGAGCTGTGGTTCTCCATCCCCGCCTTTGGGAGCTGCTGCCGGTGAGATTCCTCTTGGGCAAGATACTGCCGCTGCTTATTTTTATTTTATACCGGTCTTTTGTTAGCGTGCTTATAAGCTGTCGCGCAGTCAAGTCAATCTGGTTTTGTTGGGTTGTCGTGTCACCCTCTTAGGAGCCGCGTGGGGTGTTGTACCCAAATGGCTGACAGTTCTTAAAGGGAACATCCTATTAAGGACTCCGCTGGGCGTTTATGCGTGTTTTCCGCCTCTTTCTGCCGTGATGTCGTTATTTAATGGATTTCTCTTCTCTTTTCAGACTCACATGCCATACTTCCGCAAGAAGATGGTGTGGGAGATAATCCATCAACAGCTGCTGTGACACGTGGACAATTAGAGTTCTTATTTTAGTCACTTTTCTTAGACCTTTAGTTACATTTCTTAGACCTTTAGTTACATTTCTTAGACAAATTTTCCTCTTTAGGTTATGAAGTAGAAGTTAAGATGGTTTATTCCCCTCCCACCCTCCTTATTTTGGAGACAGTAACTCTGGGTTGTTTATTTTTTTTTTTGCTGTCTCCAGGGAGTTATTTAATGTGAAAAGAGAAATATTTATTTCTTTATATAATTTAAATATTTATTTTAATAAAAAGAGCCTGACTGGAATGAAACTCTACCTGATAATGACAGAGGGTGATTTATTCTTTTTTTTTTATTTAACTGAAGAAAAAGTTGGATGTAGCGATGTGGTCTTTTGCTCCCTCACAATCCCCCAGGAAGAGGATTGGAGCCAGGATGAGTATCGGAGCACAAAAGCCACGAAGCGATGGTCACAACGTGCTGAAGGGGCAATCGGGGAGTTGTTCAGCGGTGAGATGAGCAAGCAGCATCCCGAAAATCCACCCCTGGAGAGGGGTTAGTGGTGTACGGACGCTCTCTGTGCTCTGTAAACCCCCCGTGGGGATCCCCTGCTGCCCCCTCGGCAGCGCCTGGGTGGCTGTGACTGCTGAAAGCCTCCGTGTGTGAGGCGGTGGGGACATTGTCCAGGTACCACTGTCCCCTCTGCCTACAGCGTCACAGGGTGGGCTCTGGCCCTTCGGCATGCCCATATGTGCCCACCAGCTCCCCTGAGACCACCCCAGGGGGCAGAATCAGCCCGCTTTGGGCCAGCCGTGTTGTGCAGGAGCTGGGCCTCGCTTCTCGTTAGGAAGTGGCCTTTGGGAGGTGACGAGCTTGCGCTTTCCCGTGCTGCCAGGAGAGCGTGGGTAGAGCCACAGTGCGAGTGACACTGTTGCTGCCCTCAGCGCGGCTGGAGGAGATGTTCCTCCTCCAGCTTTGCACACTTGGCACGCTGCCATGTGCCCCGTGACATGGACCTTGCGCACAGGGTGGCCGTGGTGGGGGCTCAGCCCCATCCTTACAGTGCTGGGGAGCACGGGGCTACCAGGCACAGAGTCCCTCCCCCAGTGCGGTGCTTTGGTGCGTTGAGGTGTTAGATGGGGTGGCACAGCCCCTGCCCACCCCAGGAGGGGGGACACCACCTCTCCGGTGGCACTGGATGGGTGGGAGGGAGGGAGGGAGCAGAGCTCTGGGAGCCATGGAGAAAGGTGTGGGGGTGTCCCTCATCGTGGCAGCCCCCAGCAGCCCTACCCCGCCACCCGGCCACCCCAAGGGACACCCAAGCCCCATCTTGGTCCTCTCCCCGTTGGGTGATGCCCTTACACCCACCTCAGAGGTGTGCTCCTCTCCTGCGGGGGGGGACGTTCAGCACTCGCCTGGCTAGAGAAGCACCGGGGGGGGTGGTTAGGGGGCATCTGAGCTTCCCAGTTACATGGGCGTAATTAGTGTGCTGTTAATAACCATTAATAACCACTTTGGCTTTGCTAACCAACTGCCCCCACCCCGCTTTAGTGCGGGCTTCGTGATGCCAACACCTCCCTGTATGGGAGCAGCCAGCCAAGCCGGTTTCAGAGCACAAGAGGTGAGAGGCAGGGAGCTGCCATCCCACTCAGCTCCATCTCCGCCGTGCCTTGGCTGTGCAGAGAGAACTTGGGGGCAGCTGCAAAACAGCTCAGCCCGGGCTTATCTCAAGATGGCACAGAACAACCAAAACCAAATGGCCCTTAACAAACAAAATGCCCCGAGTCCCATCCCACCACTCTTCCCGTGACGTTGAGCGCCGGACATCACAAATTGGCGACAGAGACTTCGCTATGGCACCACCAGAGGGAAATATCCCAGACAGCGTAATCCACTCGGGCATAATCCTGCACCCTCACTGAGTCAGGAAATATAAACCACAGGGTGTGGGGAGACAAATGGGGAATCCTCCAAGGATACAGCTGGCCCCTAGGAGATCCGTCCCCCCCCATCCAGGACGCTGTACAGGGTAACTTCCCCGGGATGGAGCGACCTCACCTGAGAGAGAGAGGGTAAGTGACTAAGAAACATCCGTACGGTATATGCCATGCGATTGAGTTTGTGACTGGTGCACTCTTCTAAGGCATTAATACCTAGCGCCCTTGTGGTTTGTGTTGCTACTTGTCGGGGGCATTTGTAGCTCGCAATAGTGGATCCCGCTAATTGCTTCTAAACTGCAATAGTGTAATCGCCATCGCACACACAGAACTTGCAATAGTGACGTATTGGACCTGTGAGTGAAGTCCAAAGAAATTGTTAATTTGAACTTCTCAGTGAAGCCCTTTTTTCCCGTTTCGTCACAGAGTCGCCTCCAGAGGGTGAGGCATTGTGGTGGTCCTCCAAGAGCCCTGTCAATACCCGAATCTTTAGCCAATGGTCCCAACCGCTTGGCTTCTCTACCATCTCACTCCAAACTCTCGGCTCCAGTATCCCAGCATCAGAGTAGCCAAGGAATCACTTGCTCGCCTTCCTGACAGCCGTAATCCTTACATATGTCTCGCAGCTCACTTGGGGCTAATGATGGAGTAGTTTCCTCTGTTCCTTCGTTGTATGATGTCCCTGGTTGCCCATTGCTGTCTGGCCCTACTGCACGTTTCCTCTTATGCACAGAGGTGACTGATACCGGCACCGACTGACTGTGTCTGTAGCTCAGCTGCATCAGCCATCACCACGGTCAGAGTAGGTCTGGTCCTTGTTGCAGCTGCGGGTGCTGTCGTGGGAGGCGGTGGGGTCTGGATGGGATCAGTGTCTGTCACAGGGCCAACAGGGGCTGCGCAGGGATGATGTATGTCGCGGGGGCTGTGCAGGCGGGATGCCCGTCGGGGGGGCTGGTGGGGGCTGTGCAGGCGGGATGCCCGTCGGGGGGGCTGGCGGGGGCTGTGCCGGTACGGTGTACAGCAGGGGGGCGGCGGGGGCTGTCGTAGGAGCCGGCAGGATCTCAGCCGGCGGAGTCTGGATGGGATCACTGCCCGCCATAGAGGCCGGTGGCGGCTGTGGCCAGTAGGAGCCGGCGGGGTCTCTGCCGGACGTTTCCCTCTACCGCAGATCCAGACAATGACAAAGGTCAAACCCGCAAAACTTAACAACGCAAGCACAACCATCCAAAGATTCCCAGGGTATTCTAATGGCAACCCCTATTAATGAGCGCAACGGAAAGCTGGCCAGATGAGAAGGCCCTGTTAAATCTCAGCCCCGAGGGAAAAGAAATGTGCCCGAGGAGGTGCTAAAAGGCGCTCTGGCACACACAACCCACCCCCAAAACTGCAGTGCCGCCGCCGGGTGCCCAGCTGACAAGTTTTCTTCCTTTGCGGCCTCAGTGAGGCTGTGGATTATTTCTTTCTTTTTGTTGGTTTTCCAGATGGGAAATGCGGGGTTTCTCCCAGCTTCCCTGCTGCAAAAAGCAGTTTGGAACCCTCCTGAAAGGAGTTTTGAACACTACTTAAAGCAGTTTGTTAACCCTTCCAAAGCAGTTTTTCAGCCCCCCTAAAGCAGTTTTGAACCCTTCTTAAGTACAATTTTTTTTCTGGTAAGTGAATATCCATAAAGATACTGTTCATAGTGTTTTAAATCAGTGCCAAGTCCCTGCAGCGCTGCCTCCGTCTGCTTTTTTCTGGCTTCGCACACGGGATCAGACAAATAGAAGGAGCAGTGCCCGTCTCACTGGCAAACCCGCTCCTCCCTTCCTGCTTTCATTGCCCATTTCTTTAGGATTTTCAGCCACAATTCAGAGATATTGATTTGATGAAGGCGCGCAGAAGCTAAAGCATTTTTGGGGAGAAAGCCGTTAATTGTTGGAGGATGCAAATCCCATCGGCGACAGTCTCTGTCTCTGCTTTTGGCAATATCATTTTTGGCATCCCGTGCATGTGTTCTTTGTCCGGGTGATGCAGTCACAGCATATTAAAAGGAATTGAGAGTATTTTATTGGTTTATCGATCTCTACAATAACTTGGGGAACTGTAATTAACCCCCCCCGCCCCGAGTCCTTCAGAGCTGCCCGTGGGTCTCTGCCAGCCCGATTTGGGTTTTTTCTCTCCCCACCAGCTCTGTATCGATGCCCGTACCCAGCATCCGCCCCAAATGTTCCTGGAGTACCTTTGGATGGATTCTGTCTCTAAAATGGTGCTGACACCCCATTTTTTGTGGCGGCAGGGCCCGATCCCGTGCCAGGAGGCGAAGGGGTGGGCTCCTTCTCCCCCAGTGCTGGGGGGGGGGTCGCCCCGCAGGAACCGCCTGTTCAGGGGGTCCAAAGACCCCATGAACTCCCCCATTTTGGGCCGTTTTGGTGCCCCTGGCCGCCCCCGCGGTGACGCATCCCAGCCGGGAGGAGGGTGCCAGGGACACCCTCATTTTGGGGAGGGCTGGGCTGGTTTCGGGGGGGTCCCGGCTCATTTTGGGGAGGGCTGGGCTGGTTTGGGGGATCCCGGCTCATTTTGGGGAGGGCTGAGCTGGTTTGGGGGATCCCGGCTCGTTTTGGGGAGGGCTGGGCTGGTTTCGGGGCGGTCCCGGCTCATTTTGGGGAGGGCTGGGCTGGTTTCTTCGGCCTCGCAGTGCCCGGGGCGGAGGGAAGCGGTGGCGCGGGGCTGAGGGGGCCTCGTTCTCCTCGGCGCGGCCCCCTCCTCCGCTGGGGGGCGTGGCCCGGGTCTGCCCCTCGGCGCATGCGCGGGTGGGCGGACGCGAAGGAGAACGTTTCCGGTGTGCGGCGGCGGTCGGGAGCTGCGGCGGTCGGTACCGGGGGAGACGGGGGGGACCGGGGGGGTGTGGCGGCAGGAGGGGTGCGGAGGTGTCCAGGGCCAGTTCGGGGGGTTTGTGGGGTGGCGGGACCGGGCTGGGGGGCTCGGGGGGCGGTCTGGGCCTGTTTGGGGGGGCAGAGCCGAGTGGGGGGTCCCCGGGGGAAACAGGGCCGATTCAGCCCCCCCCCCCCCGTCCCCCGCTGCCGCCCCCTCACCCCCCGCTCGCTCCCCGCAGGTGGCGGCAGCCCCGGCCGCAGCGCAGGGTGCCCGGGGCCGGCCTGGCGGGGCGCTTGGCTCCGCTCTGGGCTCCGCTCTCAGCACCCCCCCGCCCCCGGCAGGTCAGCCCGGCCGTGCCCCCTTCGCCCGCCTCCAGCCCACGGCCGAGTCCCCCCAGGTACCCCCGAGATGGGTCGGGGTTTGTCAGCGCTGGGCCCCCTGAAGCGGGGGTGGGTGGTGGGCACGGGCATTGCTGGGAGCCCGTGGGCAGCCCTGGGACCCCCTTAAAGCCCACGGAGACCTGCGGGGCCCCCTTGTCTCCCCCAGAGCCGACGGGGAGCCCTAGCTGTGGAGTCAGCTTAAGGAGTCTGCCCTAAGGACTGCTGCTTTTTGGAGCGTTGGGGGAGGGGGAGGGTTGGCGGTGTGTGGGAGGAATCCCGTGTCTTGAGGGAGGTTTGGGGATGTTGAGCAGATTTGGGGGAGCGGAGGAGATTCCCTCACTTGGAACTCCCTGGTTGGTTTCTTCTCAACTGTGGGAGGCAGCGGGCGTAGGGGGAAGGCAGTAGAGTGGGTTGCTGTGTTTCAGTCCTTGGTTGAGAGTCAGCGACTCTGCTCCCTTGCTGCTCAGCAGACTATTAGCTCCGTGGGGCTGTTTCTCCAGGCAGGCTACGACTACAGAAACGGACCCACTTCCTCAGAAGGGTTGTTAGCGGTGACGTCTCCTGTGAATGTACTGCCTGACGTTGGATAGACCTGGCACCACGCAGCAGCTCAGAGCCCCACAGCATATGCTTCCACATTCAGTTCCGTCCCCTGCCTGGGAACCCACTCTTTCTTGGTCCCGGCTGGCAGATCCTGTGGAGGCTCCTGGCTCAGGACCGGTCCCGGTTTCTTCACTGCCCCACCAGCAGCCATGGGAGAGCGGGGTTGTCCCGAGTGTGTGAGCACCACTGGCTCTGTTGCTGCACTGGGCCAGGGCTCCAGGAAGTCGTAGAGGGAGCTCTGGGAAGAGGAGCTGCTCCTCAACAGGCTGCTGCAGTCCTCCGAGTTGGCCAGCGAGCACAGGCTGCAGGGGCTCTTGCGGTGGCCCTCGGGGGGCCCAGGAGCCCGGGGGGTGCCTGGACCAGAAGGAGCTGTCCCCACTGATAGGACCTATAGGCGGCAGAGGAGGGCAGGGGGACCTGTGGGCTTGGGGGGGGACAGGGGGTAGAGAGAGGCATCTCTGCTCGGATGGTATATGGTTGGCAGGGAGCCCAGTGGGTCCTGTGGGGCCCGGTGCTCCCTCCTCGCTGCCTCCTCGGTTGCCCTGCAGAGGAGGAGAGAGAAGAAACCCGCTGCACCCCGTCTCCTCCGCTGGAGCCCGCGGGCAGCACCCCCTCCTCAGCAGGCGGGCAGGGCTGCCCAGCACAGGCAGGGCAGGGCACAGGCTGAGGGTCTGGGGCAGGATCTGGGGGTCTCCCCCACACTCCCTGCTTCTCCTGCATCGACTTGAGCTCCCATCCTTCATCTGCTAGTCAAGAAGCTGCTGAGGGAGGGGACGGAGTGAGCGGCCGGCAGCCCCTGGCACAGCCCCGGCTCAGGGCTGCCGTGGGGTGTGGGCTGTTTGCATGGTGCTCGGTGCCAGGGCCACTCACTGCTCTGCTCCTCTGGGCGGGCTCTCGTGTCTGTCGTCCCTTGCTTTGGCTTCTTCCAGTCCCTCTGCAGGACCCCGGGAGCTGGGTGAGATGGGAGCAGCTCCCAGCCCCGCGCCGCAGCCCCCCACCCCACCCCACGCTGCGGCACAGTGCGGTGCAGCAGTCGCCTACCTGGAGCCGCTTGGTCCGTAGCACAGAAGAGACCGCGCTGAGCCCCATCAAAAGCATCACGAGCGGAGCCAGGTGAGCTGTGGGGGGGACATTGGAGTCCCTCCTGGCACCAGCTGCGGTGCAGCCGCGCAACCCTGGGGTGCCCCCCATGGGAAATGTTAAAGAAATAAAATGTTGGTCTCTATCCCTGGTGCTGTGGTTCCTCCTCCCATCCCGCGGCTGGGGCTGTGCCCCCCTCAGTGCCCGACCCAGTGGGACAGGCTGGCACTGCTGGCACCCACCAACCTGGGGGGGTGGGGGTGTCGGGGGAGGTGGGTGGGCTGGAGAAAGGGAGGAAGCACCTCTTGAAACCAGCTCGGCCCTCCCCAGCCACAAAACCCTCCCCAGAGGCACAAGAGGGGACCCCCAGATCCTTGAAGGGCTGCCCCAGACTCCCTCTGGCCTGCAAGAGTCCCCCCCCAGGACTACATAAGGGCAGCCCAGGACCCCTTACGGACACCCCAGTGGCGTCCCAAATCTGGGTTCTTTACCTGCTGGGCAAGCCAGTAACACACTGTGTGGGAGCAGCCAGCCAAGCCGGTTTCAGAGCACAAGAGGTGAGAGGCAGGGAGCTGCCATCCCACTCAGCTCCATCCCCGCCGTGCCTTGGCTGTGCAGAGAGAACTTGGGGGCAGCTGCAAAACAGCTCAGCCCGGGCTTATCTCCAGATGGCACAGAACAACCAAAACCAAATGGCCCTTAACAAACAAAATGCCCCGAGTCCCATCCCACCACTCTTCCCATGACGTTGAGCGCCGGACATCACAAATTGGCAACAGAGACTTCGCTATGGCACCACCAGAGGGAAATATCCCAGACAGTGTAATCCACTCGGGCATAATCCTGCACCCTCACCGAGTCAGGAAATATAAACCGCAGGGTCTGGGGAGACAAATGGGGAATCCTCCAAGGATACAGCTGGCCCCTAGGAGATCCGTCCCCCCCCATCCAGGACGCTGTACAGGGTAACTTCCCCGGGATGGAGCGACCTCACCTGAGAGAGAGAGGGTAAGTGACTAAGAAACATCCGTACGGTATATGCCATGCGATTGAGTTTGTGACTGGTGCACTCTTCTAAGGCATTAATATCTAGCGCCCTTGTGGTTTGTGTTGCTACTTGTCGGGGGCATTTGTAGCTCGCAATAGTGGATCCCACTAATTTCTTTTAAATTGCAATAGTGTAATCGCCATCGCACACACAGAACTTGCAATAGTGACGTATTGGACCCGTGAGCGAAGTCCAAAGAAATTGTTAATTTGAACCTCTCAGTGAAGCCCTTTTTCCCGTTTTGTCACACTCCCCGAGCCACTGGGTAAAGCGACACCTGGCAAAAAAAACCACCACCACCACCCCAAAAAAAACCCCACACCACATCCCCCACTCCCCACCCACCCCTTCTCCCCCCATCACAGCCATGGGGCAAACTCCCACCACCACCCCCCCAATCTCAGCTCGGCCGTGACCCCCCCGAGACACTGGAACGAAAGCAACGGAGAGCGAGCTCAGGCTCGTGTGAGCTGGAGAGATTTCTCTTTGTTTTTTGATGTTGTCGTTGGGTGGGTTTTGGTTGGTTTTTTTCACAGAACACTTTGCAGTGTGGTGTCGCAGCCCCCAGGGCCGGCGCTGGTACCACCACCTCACCCCCGGCTCTCGTCCCTCTTGCCCGATGGCTTTCACCACTTTCCTTGCTTGGTTTGGTTGTTTTTTTTTTTCCTTTTTAACTTTCTTTTTTTATATTTGGGGTTTTTGTTTCCTTTTCCTTTTTTTTTCTCTTCCCTCCCCTTTTTTCATTTTCCCTTTTTTTCTTTTTCCCCCTTTTTTCTTCCCCCCCTTTTATCTCCTTTTTCTCTTTGTTCTTCTTTCCCCTCTTTTTTTTTCTCCCCCCATTTTTTTCTTTTGTTTTTTTTCTTTTTCTCTTTTCAAACATCTCTCAAGCTTTCTCCGAAGGAACAGCCCCTGGCTCTCAGCCAGCGGAAGGAGACTATGGAAGAGCTCTGGCACCCGTGGGATTGCTTTCCTTCTCCCGCCTCGCACTCAGTAAGAGTGTGTTTTCCAACTCATTTTTTTTTTTACTAAGAAAATAAACAAAAATAATGCTCCAGCTATCAGTTTTACAAGGCATAGAAAATCTGTAAAAGGGAAACAGAAGCGCAATGTGCTGAGGTATGAAAACCTGAGGTAGTTTTTGTGTGTGGATGTGTGTGTGTCATTTGGGGTTGGGGGTTGTGTGTGTTGTATTTTTGAAATTAAAAAAAAAAAAATAATTTTGCTAGTGTTTTGGTTTTTTTTTCCCCCAGCCCTGGGCTGACAACCTCTTGGAAATCTGTTTTTCCCCCTCTGCCCCTCTTTTCCCACCTTCTCTCCTTGCAACCGGGATCTTTCCCCAAAGCGTTTACGGCCGAGCACGGCCTTTCTTTAACCTCTAGAAAAGCCGGCTTGTGCTAAAAAACAAACATCCCCCTCCCGCCCCCACCCCCTCTGAAATGAAATAAATAAATAAATAAATAAAAACCTTACAAAACTTAAAAATCGCTGTTAGTTTTGTTATCGTTACATTAATTCTAAAAACTGATGAGCCGCTGCGCTGTGTGCCGCAGCCCAACCTCCCCCCCTCAACGCTGGGTGAGCTCCTCTGGCCATGCCTGGGATGAAAAACCGGTGGCTTTTAGAAAATAAAAAATTAAAAAAAAAAAGAATAACAAAACCTCTCTTTCTCTCTCTCTCTGCCTGTGTTAGTCCAACTAAAGGGAGAGCGTCGGGAGGCGAGGGAGGAGGAAGGGGGAGGCTGTGGGATGGAGAGAGCCCTCCCCGTACCCCTCGGCTGTGCATCCTCGCAGCGCTGTGGGGAATGGGGGTGGGGGGGTCTTTGGTTTGCACAGGGTGGCCGTGGTGGGGGCTCAGCCCCATCCTTACAGTGCTGGGGAGCACGGGGCTACCAGGCGCAGAGTCCCTCCCCCAGTGCGGTGCTTTGGTGCGTTGAGGTGTTAGATGGGGTGGCACAGCCCCTGCCCGCCCCGGGAGGGGGGACACCACCTCTCCGGTGGCACTGGATGGGAGGGAGGGAGCAGAGCTCTGGGAGCCATGGAGAAAGGTGTGGGGGTGTCCCTCATCGTGGCAGCCCCCAGAAGCCCTACCCCGCCACCCGGCCACCCCAAGGGACACCCAAGCGCCATCTTGGTCCTCTCCCCGTTGGGTGATGCCCTTCCACCCACCCCGGAGGTGCTCTCCTCTCCTGCGGGGGGGACGCCCAGCGCTCGCCTGGCTAGAGAAGCACCGGGGGGGTGCTTAGGGGGCATCTGAGCTTCCCAGTTACAAGGGCGTAATTAGTGCACCATTAATAACCATTAATAACGATTTTGGCTTTGCTAACCAACTGCGGCGAGGCCCCCACCCCGCTTTAGCACAGGCTTCCTGATGCCAACGCCTCCCCGAGCCACTGGGTAAAGCGACACCTGGCAAAAAACCACCACCACCCCAAAAAAAACCCCCACACCACATCCTCCACACCTCACCCACCCCTTCTCCCCCCATCACAGCCATGGGGCAAACTCCCACCACCACCACCCCCAATCTCAGCTCGGCCGTGACCCCCCCGAGACACTGGAACGAGAGCAGCGGAGAGCGAGCTCAGGCTCGTGTGAGCTGGAGAGATTTCTCTTTGGGTTTTGATGTTGTCGTTGGGTGGGATTTGGTTGGTTGTTTTTCACAGAACACTTTGCAGTAGAGGACAAAAACGTGGTGTCGCAGCCCCCGGGGCCGGCGCTGGCACCACCACCTCCCCCCACCTCCCCCCACCTCCTCCCTCCCCCGGCTCCTGTCCCTCCTCCTGCCCGGGGGATGTTCCCACTTTCCTTCCTTGGTTTGTTTGTTTGTTTTTTTCCTTTCTACCTTTCTTTTTTAATATGTGTTTTTTTTTTTTCTTTTGCCCTTTTTCTTCTTTCTCCCTTTTGTTTTTCGCTTCCCCCTCCTTTTTTCTCTTTTTCCCCTTTTTTTTCCGATTTTTTTTTGCCTTTTCCCCCATTTTTCTCTGTTTCCCCTTTCCCCCCCATTTTTATTTTTCTCTTTTTTCACTTCTTCCCCCTTTTTTCTCTTTTTCCCCTTTGTTCTTTTTCCCTTTTTTTCTTTTCCCCCCTTTTTTCTCTGTTTCTCTCTTTTCCCCCGTTTTAATTTTTCTCTTTTTTTACTTTTTTCCCCTTTTTTTATCTTCTTCCTCTTTTTTCTTTTCCCACTTCCCCCCCCCCCCCCCCCCTTTTTTTTTTCTCTTTTTAAACAAGCTCTCTCCCGAAGGAGCGGCCCCTGGCTCTCCGCTGGCAGAAGGAGCCTACGGAAGAGCTCTGGCACTGACACGGGCGGGAACACCCACTCACACATCGCAGCACAGCAGTTAGTTTGGCAACACCCCCACCCCCTGTCACAAGTGAGACCCGCACAGACAAAAGGCTCCTGAGTGAGGGCACTGGGGCAGCCCCACCTTAGAAGCAGCAGAGGAGCAGAGCCGTCCGGAGCCATCAAGAGCACAGGAAGGGCTATTCAGGGCCTCATTGTCTGCGCCGAGTGACCGTCTGCTGAGAACCGCTCTGGCGGCTCAGAGCTCAGCCCCAGCAGCAGTCTGGAGCCAACGGGGAAAAGTATACTGGGAGGAAGACTGGCAGCCTTCCTCCACAACGCCCCGGAGAGAATGACCAGAGTGCTGCCTATCCCCATCGCTTTTCCAACTCGGTTCTTTTTTTATTAGAAAATTAATTAAAAAAGGATCTCCAACTCTCAGGTTTCCAAGGCACACAAAATCTCTAAAAGGGAGACACAAGCGTGAGGTGCTGAGGTACCCAAACCTGCCCACGTTAGTCCAACTAAAGGGAGAGCGTCGGGAGGCGAGGGAGGAGGAAGGGGGAGGCTGTGGGATGGAGAGAGCCCTCCCCGTACCCCTCGGCTGTGCATCCTCGCAGCGCCGCGGGGAATGGAGGGCTGTGTGTTTGGGGGGGTCTTTGGTTTGCTCCCCTGACCTGCTGGGGGTGGGGGAGGAGGATTTGGGAGGGGGGGATGTCCGGCTGGGGGGTTACATTCATCGGGCGGTGCTGGGCGGCACGGCGGGAGCCTCCCTTGCTGTGCTGCGAGGCCGGGGCTCCCGGAGCGTGTTTCTGCTCCTGCTGCTTCACCTGCTGGAGCATTTCCCTCATCTTGCGCTGTGCAGTCTTGGGGAGGAGAGGGGAAAAGGAAGAGGTGGGGGTCAGGGCACCGCTTCTCCCCCCACCACCCACCCCCGAGCCCCCACCGAGCATCTCGACACTCCCAACAAGCTGTAATTAATTTCAGGTTTGTTATGGGTTAGTCCCACAAATTGATGCAAGGAGACGGAGCCAATTAAGACTGAAGTATTTATTAGCAAGCGGCAGCAAGCAAAACAGCACTGGGCGGCCCGGGAGTCTCACTCCGCCGACGGCTCGCACCCGTTTCCCGAAAGTCCCTGGTTTTATACTCTTCTTTTTCCGGTAGAGGGGTACTCTGCATCTGCACGACACGACTTGTTGCTAGGGGGTCGTTTTCTGCTTTCCTTTTCCTCCTGGTTGTCGCAGGGATGAAAGATTCATGTCTTCCTCACATCATGTACTCTTCGTCTTCATGAGCCCCCTCCCCTCCTCCAAGTCTTTTTCACATCCTACTTTGTTTGCATAACCTGACCTTTGCAGTTTTAGCCTTGCCCGCTCACAGGATGCGGGCTATCTTGCAACAGCAGGTTCAGCAATTGCCTTTTTGTAAAAGAATGTGACAATGCGAGTTTCTAGGTTTGGTGAACAAACAGCGCTGAGCTTATCACAATTCCCCCCTTTTACTTTTTACTATTTTGTTCATCAAACCGCTTAAGCGCTTGTGCTTGAGCTTTTATTGTGCTTGAGATAACCTCCTGTCCAGACGGTCCTTGAGCGACTGGTTGGATCAGCAAATGATCTTCTGTTACTTATTACAATCATCCCCCTCTTTCTCTTTTATTTACAAGAAATTTGCTGATCAAACCTGGACAGTACTTCACAAGCTGCATTTAACTCAGAGTTTTCATCTGGTATAATCTTCATTTCTAGTTTTGATTGCTTTATTACCATTAGTTGCACTGTTTTTAACCTGTTCTTAACAAAAGCTACAAATCTGTTAACAATAACAAGGCCCGAAGGTTAGAATTAACCACAGTATTATGAGGGGCCCCGCCAGGGTGGAAATTAAGGTAGTTAACTATGGTGCCAATGGAAGGGTTGGTGCTCATTTCTTGAGGCCGTGGTAGTGAAAGGATACCAGCTTTCATTGCCCCACTGTTTAATACCTCTCTGCCTGTCCTCGTCCACTCTCGTGCAGAGAGCGACGGGATATCAACATCTGCTCGGCAGCAGCAGGTAGTCTTCAGGGGAATTTTCTGGCTTTCCTTTTACCACGCCTCTCTCACTTTAGTAACTCTGCTGTTAATTTATCAATAATTCTTAAATATATTTCCACCTGTTTTGTTGCTGGGCCTGTTTCCAGAGGAATCTTACAGCACACTGTCTTAAGGCTCAATACCAGTTCATTTCATATACCTCCCAGGGTTCAGATATTGATAGTTCCCACCCCCAAAATAATTTACAGATTTTTGCTTGACTTTCTGATTCCTGATACGTCAGATTTTTGCGACAATTCATACAGCAAGATTGCATGTTAAACGAGACACATGACCACTTCCTACCAAACTTTGCACACTTGCAAACAACCCAACATAGGTATCCAGAAGTATGGTGCTTTATACATGGTTAAACTATCCGTTACTTCTCTTCTGGAAAAGTGCATTTACCAGTCTTGTTCCTTAATCTTACTCAAAGGTCTCTCGGTTCCGACGTCATAGTCCACCTTTCTGGGAAGATAGGTCTTTTTATTCTGCTAGTGTGGGTCTATCCTTTCTCCGCTGTCCGTACTGCTGTATCTGTGGTAAGTAAAACAACAAAAAGGTCCCTCCCAGCGGGGCGTTAATGATGTTTCTTTCCAGGTTTTGACCAACACCTGATCTCCAGGTTGGATTCGGTGTATGGAAATGTCCAAGGGAGGTCTCTTCTTTTAGTGAGTTCTAAAATATACTCTGTTAAGATTTCATCTTCGACTTTCAGGTGTTTTACTAATATTCTGAAATCATAAGGCATCCCATACAACAATTTAAAGGGGGATATACCAGTATCTGTTCTTGGCTGAGTTCTAATATGTAGTAAGGCTAATGGCAAACATTTAACCCAATTCATTCTCGTCTCTACCTTCAGCTTGGTTAGATGTTTCTTTATCTCCTCATTCATTCTTTCTACTTTCCCAGAACTTTGAGGATACCAGGGAGTGTGGTATTCCCATTTTGTCCCAAATAATTTAGTTGTTCCCTTGATTATTTTGGAGGTAAAATGTGGGCCTCTATCTGCACATATCTTGGAAAAATCTCTTCCAAGAGAACTTTAATAACTGTTTTTGCCGTAGCTCTTACCACCGGGAAGGCTTCTACAAAGATGATCAACCAAGACCAATAGATACTGATATCTCTCAACCTTCGGTAATTCAGTAAAATCCACTTGTGTTTTCTCAAATGGTCTTTTAGCCAATTCACGCCCTTCTTGTACCTTTTCTCTAAGTTGTCTCTTATTCACTTTGTGACAGGTTAAACATCCTTCTAAGAGCCTTTTTGCTAAACCGTATATCCCGACACAGGCATAGTTAGTTTCAAATTGATCTACAAGGGCTTGAATTCCTCAATGGGTTCTGCTGTGTAATTTGTTAAGTATGCCCCGGGCTAATTCTTTTGGAAGGATTTCCAAAGGTATGTACCACCCCAATGGCATACTTGGAATCCGTATAAATAGTCCCAATTTTATTCTCTAAAAGTTTTTGGTGCTTTCAACATAGCATATGATTCACAGGCTTCTGCAGACCCAGCCGTATTCAATGGCCCCGATTCTCTTATTCAAAAAGTGTACCCATCCACGATGGCATATCCTGATTTCCGTTTCCCTTCCACTACTCATGAGGAGCTGTCCACAAAGAATTTTTCTCCTTAATCTAATGCTTCTTCTTCTAAATCTTCTCTTATTTTGGTCTGTAGATTTATTAACTGGAGACAGTAGTCTTTCTTTGGGCTCTCCGTATAAAAATTGGGCCGCATTTGGAATGGAAGTCATTTCCATTTCTAATCTAGGGGAGTTAATCAGAATTCCCTCATACATCAACAACCGACTGTCAGTAAGCCATTTATCAGCTCGTTGTTGCAACACTCCCCGGATGTTATGGGGGGTATATACTTTCAGTTCACCTCCTAAGGTGACTTTTCCGACCTCCTCTATCAATAATGCGGTTGCCACTACCACTTGCAGGCAAGTGGTCCACCCCTGGCTTACAGGATCTAAGATTTTAGAATAATATCCTACAGGTTTTCTCTGCCCTGACCATCCCTGGGTCAAAACCCCATATGTTGTTCTATTATCCACATTGATGAAAAGTTGAAAGGGTTTACGGATATCAGGTAAGATGAGGACAGGTGCTTCTATCAATTTTCTTTTTATCTCTTCCCAACGCCTCTCGTCCTCAGAGGTCCGTTAAACTAGTCCATTTTTAGTTAATTTCATTCATATAAAAATTTTACTTTATTACTATAATCCTCTATCTATTATTGACAGTACCCTAACAATCCTAACAATTGTTTTATTTGCCTTTTATTAGTGGGTATTGTTAGAGACAAGATTCCCTTTACTCTTTCGGGATCTAATTTCTAATGCCCCTTTGTAAGCCAGTGCTCTAGATATTTTACTTCTTCTTCTGTAAACTGTAATTTAGATCTTGAAACCTTTAGTCCCTGGAGACTTAGAAAATGTAGCAACTTAATGCATTCAGTTAAAACATCTTCTTGAGTTTTTCCAGCAATTAGTAAATAATCTACATATTGTATCAGAATCAACTCTTGAACTCAAATTCCAAAGTCTGTGGGCAGTATCCCTTTAAATTTGATATGCTATTGTAAGTAGCACACCCTCTACACAGTTGACTTTTTGATGACAACAAATTGTAAAAAATAGGGAAACCTCTGAGGTGTGATGTAGTTTTAGGAACCGAAGAGCAGCTTTCCCAAAGTTTAGGACAAGTACCAAATAATATTGCACAGCTTAAAATACAGTTGTTTACGTTCTGACTTCAGTACAGTACAGCTTAACTGTGAATGTAAGGAATTAACATTTTGCATTGTGAGCCAAATTATTTGTGGCAGAAGGTCAAACATCACATAGAAAATTTAAACCTGGATGTTTTAAATGTCAATTTGTTACAGGACTTGTAAGCAAACTTTAAAAAGCTTAAAAAGCTGTTGGCCTCACTTTTGAGGGCTCCAAACACTCCTGCAAACCAACATTAATATTTCTGACCTATACAGACCGTTCAACCCACTGTTCCCTAAAAAAGCTATCAGGCAGTAAGCATATGGTGAAGTACACATGTTTATTTAACATTCCTAAAATAAGTTGTATCTACATATTACATAAATGAATGAAGTCTTAATATAAAATAGAAAACTGCATTGACAGAGGAAATCAAAGTCCATATGGAGTTACTGATCGAAGACCTTTTGTTTATGAAATTTTACAGCCATTTCTATAAATGATCTCTTCCAAATTAGATGATTTTTTTCTTTTCTCCTAATCCACACCATTTGGATGACTTTACAAACAATGGTGTTCATTATAAACGTAAAAAACAGTTACAGCATCTTCTGGCGCACAAGTGGCTGTGGAAAATGAGACAGTCTTTTTTTGTTCTTTCAGAGTGTTCTCTGCCATGTCTGCGGTTTCTTTCTGTTTGCTTTTTGTTCCATCCACTGGACTTCCAAACGGAGAGATGAATTTGATTTCCACTGGTGGAGGTGACCAACTAACTCCAAAAAACCCCTGTTCTCTAACAGCAAGACTATGGATAAGAATTAAAAGGCAACGACTCACGAGAAACTATGGATTGGCTTCTACCTGTGGTTTCTTCCCCCCCACCCCCTCTAAAATCAACTACAAAGCTATTTAGGGGCAGTTACATAAGAACTGAAGAAATGGCAGGAAATAAATGTAATGCAGTAACAACCCTGAGAGCAGTCTTCTACTAGACGAAGTTCTGAAGGGGAATTAAACTACTTGGTTGGCTGCGGACATGCACACTGGGCGTGTTCTTGCCAAACGATCCATTGCTCTAGCTAGTGCGCTTCCAAAAGGAGAGGTGAATCTTGTTTCCACTGGGGGAGGTGACCAAGGACCTTCTTTTCTTGTGGTTCTGCAAAGACAGAGAAGTATCAAATTGAATCTTTTATTACCAACAGTATTTAGTAGAGGAAAAGAAACCCCGTGGAGTTACAAAATCAATGCCAAGGAATTATTTATGGCCTTCTTTGTAGACAGGATCAAGGCAGAAAAGGTACATCACGAAGCTTCCTTCTGCTGTCATTCCTTGCCAGACTGCCCCAAGCATTCTCAGTCACTATTCGCATGAGCTTTTAGAGCCCCTCCCACCTCCCAGGTTTTAAGAGGCAACCGTCCTCAAATGGTTTTCCAGAGGGAACCGGACAACATGGCCAGAAACAAGCAGTTCTCTTTACTCGTTGTCTGACCTTCTCCTGCATTCTATAGGGAACTAAAGACCATAAGAGTGTGGTTTCATAAGGTGGAATAAGACCTTAGATAGGCAGATAGACAGACAGACGGATAGAAGAGCGCGCCATTGTTGCAAAGAGTAGTGCCCACTTGCCCTTTTCTCTCCCATCCCTCTTCTGTTTCCATTAGAAAACTAAACCCCTAAGTGGGGAAAACGGTGCCCAGCAGACCAGCAAGCTGCACAGGCTCAGAAAGTCAGAGCAGAACTGTAGAGCCAAGTGAGGAAGAGGCAGTTCGGTGGCTAAAAGCTGAATCGCTAGCACGACAAAGGAATGCAAATAAGTGCTCAAAAAGAATTTCATACTTGCTTGCTTGCTTCATTTTTGATTTTGCAGCTCTCCCTCTCTTGAGTTTTGGCTTTCCTACAGACTCTCGGGAGTTGGTATCCTCCTCCTCTTGAGTTGGAAGCTCCTGTGTCAAGGCAACAAAAACATTACTCGTGCACAAGTTCTTACACTTCTACAGAACACAAATGAATGTTTCTTTCATGAAGAAGTCATGACAGAGTGATTCCCAAAAGCATGACAGTTTCTCTCCACAAAAACAAACCTTCCCTCTCAAATTCTCCTACCATCCTACAAGCTGAAAGTCTGCAATTAAGAGGTAGCCCACCAAGTAAGTTTAAAGAAAGCTACTCTGCCTTTTGTTAAAGGCAAAGCAACGCTTCCTAATTCTTGACTTACACAGATTCAACGGTGATTTTTGTCGCTAGTTTCCATGAAGGAAAAAAATAATCAAATCATTTAGCTGATTAATTTCAAGCTCTCTTTCAATATACTTTCAAGGAAAAAGGCAAGGCCTTGCTAAGTATGATTTGAAAAAGCGGTACAGAGCAAAAATCAAGAACGTGAGACAACCAGAGGTTTGCTTACTGGTTCTTTCACAATTCGGGAAATGCTAGACACATTTTTTTCCCTTGACCTCAAAAGAGGGGGCAAAAAGACAGGTTGGGAAGACAAGTCCGGGTCTAAATCCTGAAGCTGCCCAGGATGGTCTGCTTCCCCAGCTAAGAGAGGTTGGTCACTAGGCTGCGCCTCTTCATCCCTGACTGTATTTTCAGCAAATTGTACCTTAAGGTTTTTCCGTTTTCTTGCACTTCTTCTGGGAGTGACTGCCGTTTTTATCTCATGAGCAGTGTCAATCTGGCCCATTCCTTGACACGGAGATGCTCCCAGTGCTGCACTATCTTCAATCCCCTGAAGTTAAAAAAGGTCCGTTAAGGCAATATTCATTACCAAACAGACTAACTTCAAGTCGAGCTAGATGAAACCGAGGACAGTGAAATGCTGCTTTTCCTTTCAGATCACCACTGGGTGTAAAAAGTTAAGACACGTACAAGGTACTCTCCTACAGATAACAGTTCATGTGTTGAAGGGATAGAAGAGAGCATTCAGTGCTCCACTTCTGGTGTTCCTCTTCACGAGTAACGATTTGTCCCCACTCGTGGACAAAGTGAGCGGCTTTACAATACAAGCTGCATACACAACTGCCAGTAATCATCCCATTGCAGTCCCTTCTGGACCGATTACTAACCCACACGGAGTGACCGACTCTGCACCTAATGGGGCAAAATGTCACCAACGTCTGAAGTTTCAGTCATGAGAGGTGTGACCGCAACACTGCGCCAAACTGGCCAGGTATCACATTCGGCATCTCGACACTGCGCTTTCAGGAATCACTTGGATTACACGAGACAACACGTATATTTTAACTACCTCCACCTCGTGCTTTCTAGTTCCCTGTACCGAGCAATTCTTCTTTCCTTCTAGATCCTCAGATCTGACGATCCTGAGTGAGATACTCAGGCTTTTATGGTGAGAACAAAAGTAGTATCTGTGACTTATTTCCAGTGACTCCGATGCTCAAGAGAATTTAACCCCTGTGTAAGCACCTTTGCCCAGCCCTCTACGTTATCGTGCTAGCCAACGATGGCAGAAGGAAGAAGCCCCTCTGCAGCAGTCTCCATAGAACCGGCTCGTTTTCTTGCCTCCTGCCTTGTCCAAAGTTGCCAAAGCATCCTATGATAGCAACACACCATGCTTCACAACTAAACTCAAGACATACTAGTCTGCCATAAGCTTTCCTTTCATGCTTACAAATCTACAAACAAGAGAGCAGTGACTACTTTGTCCTCAATTCAGTGAAGGCAGACGAGCCAAAAGCAGGTGTTTACATCTAAATCAGGACAAAACAGTTATAACGAAAGCAGAAAAACCTTCCCCGTACTGCCACACGAATGACTGCAGAAGCTTTGTGACCGTCTCATGTACCCGCTGCCTTCTTCCCATCACAAATTTCCCGTCTACACCATAAGGGATTTACGTATTCCCAAGTCTGTAACCCTCTTCTCTACAGTGTCATCCTAAATCCCAAAGCCGAGACAGCTAAATAAGTGACTGCCCATTTAACTTCATCTCAAATGTGGGACACTGAAAAGCACTTTCTCTTACTTAAGACCGATCTATTTGTGGTACGCCTTCCCTTCAGTTTGCATTTCACTCCTAACTGTTACTAACGATTCATGGTGGATGTCTTCTGAAGAACTCATCAGCGCCAGCAGAAGTGAAAACAATGGGGAAGAACCTGGGACAACTGGAGAATCACTAGTTCTAATTTTCAGTCCATGTGAACAACCTTTCAAAATTCATATTTTACAAAGTTCAGATGGTAAAAAATGTAGTTTAAGAAAAAAAAAAAGACTTTTAAGTAGCTTGAAGTATCTTGATGCTGAAATTAACTCATTACGGGGAATTCTGCTTATGTTAATAAGGAACAGAGAGTAAACGATCTCAGCACCTAAATCATTCTGACAATGAGTTTGGTTCCCACAGCATTTTGTCATTTGGTAAACGGCCCCCAGTATCGAAAAGCTGCACTCCCCAACTTTTTGTGTTGTCTTTAACAATTAAACGACTTCTTTTATTAAGTCAAATAAGAAACTTTTAAGTTCTAACAAACCAAACGAATGTATGGTTATTTTAAAAAATAGTTTAGGCACTTTTGTTTTTCCTACTACAGCCCTCAAAGGCCCCAGTCTTGACGGGTTCTATTCGGTGTTAGAGGTCCACAAAACGCATAGGAGAAAAACAGAACTGCCCTTATGTAATGAGGCTTTAACTTGCGTTCACCAGCTAAAGAAACTGAGACCGTTTTGGGTGCCTTCCAATTGTCAGTAAGACAGGACTGTCCTCCATTTGCAAAGAGTTTTTCTGTTTTGTCGAAAATGGGAACATAGTTGACTTACATTCATTTCCTCAGTTTTAGGAAAACTGTTAGAAACAGTTATTTCTTCCTGTGGAAAAGGAATATTTCCTTCAACTTCAGCTGCTTCCTGCCTACATTTTGGGGAAATCCATACACTTCTCCTCAAGGCGATTTCCTGAATGAGTACTGACCACATGCCAGTGTTAACTCACTTTCTTCCATGCAATATAAAGAAGTGTATTTCCCAAAGCTATGGGACAATGGGCACACGGCAATTTAATTAGAGCTAAGCTTCCCCTCTTCAAGACTGGTCCTAACGCGCTGCTTCCAAAAGGACTGTATATGCAATACTCACGCGCACACTGAAAATATTCCACAAGGTGAACGCAACAGTGTTTCCGTTAAATTCTTTGGTGGTTTCATTTCACACCAAGTTTACCGGCGTCTGGTGTGGTCGGTTGTTGTTGCTGGCTTTTTTAAAATACAAACCTTAACCGCAGGAGGAGTCTCAGGTACATTCAGCTCTGATGCTCCCGCGAATTTCTTGTGTGAGATGGGACCACACATATTTGATCCAAAGGGGCTGGATGCCACAGATGAAGTAGGTGGTCTGCATGGGAACTGCCAGCTACAAGCCCGCACGGGAGAACACGAAGGAACGGGACGGCCCACCAAATCCAGCAATCTGGAAGATTCACAATTTAAAAGATGAAAAGTAATAAATAAATGGGGGGAAAAAAATCACGCTGCGGTCAAGAAATCTGACACGACACATAACAAAAACATTCCAGGAACAAGAAATACAGGTGAACCCTCCCTGTTCAGGTGATGTATCAGGCCCAAGAACAAGCTACAGGCATCTTCTAGTTTCTCAAGTATTTTGGTACATCTCATGCTTAATTTCCCAAACCACTGCCACTGAGGAGAGAGGAATCCCTTGCAAATTGCGCAAGTCAGGTCAGTCTCACGCCAGAAGAAATATCATCTACATTGCAACACTGGCACCACTTCACATTCTCCCCTCACTTGTGCGCCCAAGTTGACCTTTTCTTTCACAGAGACAAAGCAGAATGCAAGCACTTGGAAAACACAGAAAGTCTACACACACACATCCATCCATCCACATACGAGAAGCAACACCTTTTGGAAAAATTCATGCTAGATCCACTATTCCTGGAACATTTTTGTGAAGATTTTGTAATTGGTGTCCCAGCAAACGCATCGCACAACTCTGCATCACGGGGAGTTGATGTTGTGGCTGGCGGTTCTGTAGCTCTAGGACTAGAATTACAAGGAAAATGTAACTGACTCCCATTCCCCTGAAGTCCACACATACCAGAATTCAAGTTTATTTGACCGTGCCACCCGTAGGAAAATCATCGGACAACCGCAAGCCTCTTTCCTGCTCATTAGAATTCTGCTTAAGTTGATGTAAAAAAGACAGAAACGAAGCAGCAACTGGGCAGGAAGCGGTAAAAGATTACTATTCGATCCCACGAGCAAGTCTATCAAAATCTGTACAACGGTACCTTAGTGGTAATCAAAGTTTTTGTGTCAGCCCTCTTAAGTTCTGTAAACACATTCACCATAATGGCAATGTGGTATGTATGTGTGTGTGTATATATTCATATATCTATATGTATTTGCATAAGTGAGATTTTCATAGCAGAACTCTCTCTCTAAATACTCCTTATGAAGGACAGTTTCTCAAGTGTTCTATATTGTACGTGCAAAAAAGCCAAAGTTTTGTGCAGGTGCACCTTCCCTCCAAAACACTCACATAATGCAAATGGATTTTTCTCTCTCTCCACACATGTAGCTCAAGACTGTGACAAAAGGCTGCTTACCCATCGCGTTGGGAGAAACTGGGTTTCTGCTCATTTCCTTCCCAGAATTTTCTGATATTGGCCAATATGCGACTGAGGAAATTTTCTCTTTTACACACATTTCCCACATGAGCTTGTTTCGTTATTGTTGATAATGGCTTTGGTCTTGAGTCTGTAAAGCAAGAAGGGAAACATATCAGCCTTGTGTAATCAAAGTGACAGTGAGTTGTCCACTATATTCCCTCTCCTAAAAGTTACCTTCTCTTAATACCAATGAAGGCAAACGGTAAGGCTTGGCTCTCTCAACAGCCCGCTTCCTTTCAATTCGAGGAAGGATCTTGCCAGATTGGGCTACTGCAGAACTTCTGGCAACTTTAGAAAAAAAGAGAACAAAAAAGAAATGAATCAAAAATTTCAAACTCAAAAAATACGTCACCTTAAAAGAAGGCAAGAAGTATTACCTTCAGATGTCCAACGTTTAATGCATCCTCTCAGAAGTTCTGCAGAACCTGTCTGGACAGCAGCTGACAATACTGCTTCCACCTGCTCCTCCTAAACATAACAGACAGAATAAAATGAGAATCTTACTTACTTTCAGCACCTGAACCATCAACGGTGAATGTTTGTTTCTAGCTGTATACTCAGTCAGACATCACAAAGTCAATTCGGAGACATGCGAGTCATTCCACATTCTTTGTCTTAATTTGAGCCACAGGCTGGACTGCTCCTTGGTCTGAGGAGCACAGTAACTTTTCCTCTGACATTTCAACTTACTGAAGGCTAATTCTGATCTTTAGATCCATGCCTCTGCAGTACAGGCTTCATGCACTGACTTCCAATTAGCTCTTTTCTGTAACATCCTCTGCCACTACCCATTACGCATTCCGTGCGTGTAAGGTTGCCATCAGGAGTGCAGGAAGGGTGAAAGGTTCCTCCACAAACTTTTACTTTGCTCTTTTGGGGGTTTTGTTTAGTTGGGTTTTTTTAAAGACATTCAAAAGCATTTTCCCTTCTAGGCAAAATCGTTACATTCCAAGGGATTTCTACACAGTGGAACACACATGTGATATTTCCATCTTTTTCTGAAAACTGGTTGCAGGCAAGGAAACACACCAAATGCTATTCACAGTGGCAAACAAAACTGCAAACCAAGCTTCTCGACCCTACTGCTGCAATTTGTCTCACTAACATTCCAAAGGAATCCCTGCTCAAATGCATAACAAGTCTCTGAACGGCACAGTCACAATCCAGCAAAGGCTATTAAAAAACAGACGGGCTGTTCATCACAAAGACTCCATCTCTCATGAAGCTCTTCAGATGAGAGAGAACGGTCGGTGCCAAAGGAAAACCTGTGACAGAGGGGGTGAAGTCACTATGGCGAGATAAAGGAGACAGAAGGCAGTGAGCGTCATGAGATAAAGGTGATGACGGTGTCGCAGCAACAAGAGGGCAGTCTAAGAGGAGTACGTTGGGCTACTGTAGCACGAGGCAAAGGCCGCAGAGGTGAAGATCTGCTTTCACCTGACACCAGTAATCCTTTACCACAGCTCTCTTCCTTGGAAGCAAACGGTCGTGTGTAGTGCAGCAAGCTGACGTTTGCAACAGCTCGCATCCCAGCGAGACACCCCCATCGTCAGCTACTGCACTAAACTTCATGCTTCGAGAAACTGATGGGGATGAAGGTTGCTCTGAGGGAAAGAGGCTTGATGTTGCGCGTGACCAGCACTGAGCGCACGCTTCCTTGTGCATGTCTGTGGCCCAGAATTAAGAGACGGGTCTCTAAAGACAAATCTCTTAGGGCTGTTCCCAGTCAAACTCCACATAGTTTGCGGCTAAGCATACTATTTCTTCTGCTAACTCCAGCCAACACTCGTATTTCAGGGCAACTGGCAAATAATACGAAAACCACGTTATCATGTCTTGTAGCCTCTCCAGCCCCGCCAAACCAGAGGGCTGTATCTCCCCCTTGATTCCCTCATATGCGCTCACCTGGCTCAAACTGGATGGCTGGACATCGACGAGTCTTGGAGACAGCAAGCCAGCTACCAGACACCTGTGGTAGCTCTCACCAATGGCTTCAGTCATTGAAGGGACAGATTTCTTCAAAAAATTCAAGGTCTGAAACATCAATCCAAAACTACTCATAAAGGCCGCATTGTTAGTCGGTCACTAAGGGCCTGGGTAACCGCTAAGAGAAATTATAGAAACGTCCCCTTAAACTGTCAGAAAGCCTGCATCAGGAATGTGCTTTGGCTTAGCCATCTGAGTAAGCGTTACTATGCCGAGTCTTAAAGACGGCAGCCAAACTAACAGTTACAGTTTATTTTAAAAATCCCGTGAAAGAAAAGAGCAGCCCTTGCAATGATTAAGTATTTTCTAGCTTCTCTCTCGATACACACGCCTTTCTTTTTCCCTGACCACTGACACAAAATGCATTCTATAGCAGCTAAACTAACACACAACTGTAAACCACGCTTTGGAAGATCCTTTCGATGCTTGTTTGTGCAGAAGCTGATCCATGTTGGAAATATTTAGCGAGCTGAAACTTAAGTTTGGGAGAAAAAAAGTTTCCGTTCTTCTCAAACAGTTAAGTAATTTCTCATTTTCTCCATTCTGGCTCCCTTTTTTCAAGTTAATCGGGGATAAAAACTCTAACTCAAGACTATGCAGGCAGTTTGACCGATGGCTCGTAAAGAAGTAACAGCTTTCCCCGACTTCCACAACATTTCTGTTCTTGCTCCTAGAGCAACATTGCATTCCTTTCTAGACATCCAATCCCTGATCATGCTTCCACAGGAGACCGTGGTGGTTTTACAGTCCCAAGAGCGGACCTAAAGCATGAGCATTTGCATAAATCTGGTGACAGGCTACAATTGCAATTACGCGTGTGGATGGGCAGGAGGAGCATTAAATGGTCTCAGACACTGAAAGCAGTGCAACAGAAAGCTTAGAAAATGTCCACCTCGTGACATTCTCAACAGAGACAGAATAAAAGGTCACCTCCTTCTGGAAGCTGGTGCAAGTCATGTGAACAACTCCGGAGTTCAGCAAGCAGGTGCCATCTGCAGAAACAACAAACGTTTGACAACCTTCCAGACTCTCTCAGTTATGTTATGACCAGTTTACATTGTTTACATAGCAGTATCTGGAAAGATAGAACTGAGTACTTTGAGCTTCAGTTCCAAGTCATTTCCTTCTATAACCAGCACCACTTCACAGGCTACGTCACAAAAGCAGCAAAACTCCGCAGACTGCCAGATATATTTCACAAGAGGAAATACCTCGTTAGTACAACGTCATCAGAGTTGGGTTGGGGGTGTGGGGGGTTGGGTTTGGTTTTTGTGTGACAGACAATGAACAAGAGAACCGAGAAATAGCATCTCATTTTAAGCTTATCGCTCTTAAAAGCACTGAAATACCTACCAAAAGTACAGGCACTCGGATTAAAAAACTGCTCCGGTGGTGGATAAAAAGGAGGAACTTCCCGACGTAGACTGCGCTCATGTACCAGAATATCTAAAAGGAGCTCGGGAGAAGTCATGCTTGTCACAGTCTCCAGTGACCACAAAGCAAAATAGGGGCAATCATGAAGGAACTCTTCTGGCCTTAAAGAAAACAAGGGCGTCAGCTAAACGCCGACATTCAAATGAATTATTTGCAGGGATATTGAAAGCAACTTAATAAAAATCTACCTTAGCGAGTCTGGCATTTGAGCATGATACCAGCTGTTAATGTCAAATACGCCCAAATAAGTAGATAGTTTGCCTTGACCGTATGTTTGCACTTGCCAACTGAAGACTGCTACACTGACGTCAGGATATATTGCTGTAAAAGAGAAGACATTGTTTTATTTGCAGAAAATAGGGTAGATCCGATATTTTTAAAACACCACTTTCGATTTTGGCTTAATTTTGTTCTATCACTCATGAAACACAACACTTACTAAGAGTAGTGAAAAAAATTACAGAGCAGCAAACACCTCTGCGACAGGTTTCAGTCATACTGCCCCTTTTGCTTGTTCAAATTGCATCCGTTCTAAGCAAAGTCAAATACACAATTATTAGCTAATTAAGTTCTCCGTACATGAAGAGCTGATCAAGACGTTTAGCTAGATGAACAGTTTAGCAAAAAAAGCATGCTAGGAACACATACATTGCGACTTTTAGAAAGCATACAAATAATTGTCGTATATGCTTGTCTCACACAGCTGGCATTATTCATTTCCAGCTTTGACTCAATGACGAGTTTTAAGAATAGCTCCTTCCCATGCATATTCCGAACGAAAGACCACAATTCTCACACCAAATAAACAAAGAAACCCTGACAAACCAGAAATTGGAATAGAGATTTTAACATAAACTATTCACAACATTCACACCTCCACACTTACACACACAACACCAGTTCTCTTAATCCAAAGGCATTTCAGATGAAGACCCTTAAGATCAAAGCCCCTTAAGATCGTTGAGTCCAACCATTAACCTAACAGCGACAGGTCTCTTACATACCTCCAGGGATGGTGACTCAACCATTTCCCTGGGCAGCCTGTTCCAACGCTTTACAACCTTTCCCGTGAAGAATTTGTTTCTAATACTCATTCTAAACCAGACCTGGCACAACTTGAGCTCATTTCCTCTCATCCTGTTACTTGGGACAAGAGACTGACCCCCACCTCACTACAGCCTCCTTTCAGGTAGCTGAAGAGAGCAAGAAGCTCTCCCCTCAGCCTTCTTTTCTGCAGGCTAAACAACCCCAGTTCCCTCAGCCGCTCATCGCAAGACTTGTGCTCTACACCTCTCACCAGCTTCATTGCCCTTCTCTGGACATGCTCCAGCACCTCAAGGTCTTTCTTCCAGGGAGGGGCCCAAAACTGAACACGGTCTTCAAGCTGTGGCCTCACCAGTGCCGAGTACAGCAGGACAATCCCTTCCCGACTCCTGCCGGTCACACTATTTCTAAGACATGCCAGGATGCTATTGCTCTTCTTGGCCACCTGGGCACACTGTCGGCTCCTATTCAGATGCCTGTCGACCAGCACCCCCAGGTCCTTTTCCACCAGGCAGCTTTCCAGCCACTCTTAGAATCATAGAGGAGCGACACCCGGGCACTTGACCCGACCTGGCCAACAAGTCGATTTCATACAACGAACATCACATTCGATATCAATTAGAAACTTTGCTGTGAAGTGCTCTCTCTCCCCTCGATGGCTGTGATCCTGAGAACTTCTTCCCCAAGCTTGTACTGTTGCATGGGGTTGTTATGACACAAGCGTAGGATCTGGCACTTGGCCTTTGTTGGACCTCAGACCATTGGCCTCAGTCCAGCCAGCCAGCCTGTCCACATCCCTCTGTGGAGCCTTCCTACCCTCAAGCGGATCAAGGCTCCCACTCAGCTTGGTGTCCTCTGAAAAATTCTTGAGGGTGCGCTCCATTCCCCTGTCCAGATCATTAATAAAGGTAGGTATTAAAGACATCAGGCCCCAGTACTGAGCCCTGGGGAACACCACCTGTGAGGGACTACCATCTGGAAGTAGACACGCAAACAGGTTTGAACAGGGCAAAAAGAGATTCAGATAACATTCCAAAGCAGTGGAGAGAATGATCTTATTGTTCAAAGGTGACAGCTGAAGGAATAAAATGCCTGACCAGCAGTATACAGATGACCCCACCATACATCGCTAGAGCATGTCAGCAAGCGTGAAAACTCACCTAGTTTTTACCTTAAAGAAGTCTCACATAACTTAAGCACACGGTTTGTCTTTTTCAATAATCCCAACAATCCAGTCTGTACAGATATTTAAGGCTTTCAGACCCTGTGGCCAGAACAGCATCCATTGCTTACATTCCAAACCCACGTATTTTAAAATAATCAAACACAGGCATCAGAACAAACCTTCAATAATGCTATCCTCTCTGTCAACAGGGCTGAGAAATTTTTCTACGGTCTGACAGCTGAGTAGTTTAATACGGCTGATCTGCCCTCTCAAGGGAAAGACTCCTCCTGTGAGATCTAAAGTGTACCTCTCGTCACAGTTTTTCAAACCCTGGGGAAACAACAGAAGAGACAAAGGGTCATTTTGAGATAAAAACATACATTATAGCTAAATATGAAAGACACTCTATATCTCATATAATAAGCATATTTTACCGTGTATATTTGTTACAATGAGCTTATTTGTTACAATAAATAGAAACTACAAATGACATGCAAGAGAATTCAGTGTCAAACCCCAACAGCTAAGTTTGGCGGTACAGACCAGGCACGTTTTCAAACTCTAGCATTTCCCTAACATCATTCAGATCTAAATGTGTTTTGCAGACTTCCTTGCAATGTCAAGGTTTCTTTATAAACCTAAATATATATCTACAAAGAGATCATAGAATCATAGAATCATAGAATCAGTGAGGTTGGAAGGGACCTTTAAGATCATCAAGTCCAACCATTAACCTACCCTGATAAAAACACCACCACTCCTAAACCATGTCCCTAAGCACCTCATCTACCCTTTTCTTAAACACCTCCAGGGATGGTGAATCCACCACCTCTCTGGGCAGCTTATTCCAATGTTTAATAACCCTTTCAGTGAAAAAATGCTTTCTAACATCTAATCTAAACCTGCCCTGACATAACTTGAACCCATTTCCTCTTGTCCTATCACTTGTCGCCAGGGAGAAGAGGTCAGCTCCCATCTCTCTAAAACCTCCTTTCAGGTAGTTGTAGAGGGTGATAAGGTCTCCCCTCAGCCTCCTCTTCTCCAGGCTAAACAACCCCAGATCCCTCAGTCGTTCCTCATAAGGTTTGTCCTCCAGACCCTTCACCAGCTTTGTAGCCCTTCTCTGGACACGCTCCAACACCTCAATGTCCTTCTTGTAGTGAGGGGCCCAAAACTGAACACAGTACTCGAGGTGAGGCCTCACCAGTGCCGAGTACAGGGGGATGATTACTTCCCTAGTCCGGCTCACCACACTATTCCTGATGCAGGCCAGGATGGTGTTGGCCTTCTTGGCTGCCTGGGCACACTGCTGGCTCATGCTCAGCCGGTTGTCCACCAACACCCCCAGGTCCTTTTCTGCCAGGCAGCTTTCGAGCCACTCCGCCCCCAGTCTGTAGCGCTGCATGGGGTTGTTGTGACCCAAGTGCAGGACCCGACACTTGGCCTTGTTGAACCAATATATCTGAATAACCAGATATCTGAAATAACCAGATATCTGAAATAACCAGATATCTGAAATAACCAGATATCTGAAATAACCAGATATCTGAAATAACGCAGCACGCATGCACACAAAGCTCTTTCCTCCGTGTCTTGGTCACAGAACTGATGAAGTCAGAGAAGTCACGCCATCGCAGCAGCTAAAGCTCTGTCGAGAGGTATGATCTAGAGGCACATCGCCAGAGTGAACGCACATCCCTCGCTGGGAACTACGAGAACTTCTTACTGATGAACAATCTTCTTTCAAACCACGTATGCTCCTGCCACCTCCTCTTCTCATCTTGTCAGAGACTGATTAATGGGTGAATTGGGTGAAATGGGTGAATGGCCCTCAGGTCCTTCACCGAGCACAGCCAACAGCAAAAGGGGAAAACAGAGAGGACATGGGATGCACGTGGCCAAGGCATTTAGGATCACAAAGCACTACAGAGTAAGCAAACTGCTTTGAGATACACTGAAACCCCGGCAGGATTGTGTTCAACCCCTGATGCCACCAGTTGCTAAGTAAGCATTAACTAAAATGAACCGTCTTTCCAAACACAGCATTGCTTCGAACTGTCTGCTGTACGGTGCAAGACTGGGCGTACTGTGGACACCAAACAAAAAAACAACAAAAATCCACCACCACCAAACAAAAGCCAACCCAGAAACGGATCACACCACGTTCTACCCAAGTTTCCTAAAACTTTCCTAAATTAGCATGAAACAACACATTCCCATATGATCTCATAACATACATCTAATTCACCTGAGAAGAGGCAAGCTTTCTCTTCATAGTTCCAGGAAATGTTTCAAATAAATATCAAGGCTGTCTAAAACCAGTAATAATTACAAAAAATTATGGTTTTCATTCCTAAAAAAAATAACAGACGTGCAGAGGAGATGAGGAAAATGAAAACCATCTCTTTGAAAAACTGATGTGAAGCATAGGCAAAGAGCCTAATTTTTGGTACAGAATGAATGATCACTACACCCAATTTTAATAAAAGATGTTGTCCTGAACGAGACATCCACCACTCCAAAAGACAGTTTCATCAGGTAAAGTACTAAAACTCCAGAAACCTGTCAGAGACTAATTTTAAGAGCTAGAAATTTAGACTTTCGTTCATATATGAAGAGCCAGTCCTCCACAAAGAGGGCGCAGAGGGAAAGGGCAAAATAATACCAAAACAATTCCTGCCTAAGACAACTTCTGAAGCAAAGCAGTCTATTTGAAACTTCCCACACTGGGGCAAGCAAATCCCACTTAAGGAACTCCATTGTATGGAAGTGATGAAGGAGGGACTTTATCGACCAGTAAAACAGGAAGGGAGTTTTCAAATGAGATGCACTGGTCACACTCCGATATGGAAGTAGACGCTTTTCTGCCAGTGAGGATGGAAAGAAACTTGTCTCAGACAGCCGTGTAGGCAGACAGTCATGTGGTACCGACCAAGCTGTGATTCCAAGGAAGTGTTCTGGGACTAAAAGTGCCCACGGTAGAGTACAGATCCTGGCCTAATGCACCTTTTGGGGTTTGTCCTGTTGAGAATATGCAAGACAAAGGATCAAAATAGGAGGAAAGGCTTGCTCTGAATTAAGATTACTTTCCCCTCAAAAAGGTTTTGGAAGACTTCCGAGCATACTACTGAATAGAATTCTACATTACACAGATGCGCCCTATATCTGTTACATACCAGAGATATAATGATACCTCACCTGCATTTTAAACGCACCACCTTTGGAGCCAGCTTGTACATTTCTGTATTCTCTTCTGAACGAGTCATCCCACTGTTTACTGTATTTACATATTTTGCTGGCTCTGAGAGTGGATTCAATAGGTAACCCAGCCAAAGAGAAGAACAAGTTATCTTTACAGCTACAAGGTTTCAGGATCATCAACACGTAAGAGATGCTGTAGGTACATTTCATGTGAAGTACAGCTGACAGAGCTCAAAAGGAAACCAAGAAACTAAACCCAAAGATCAGCAAAGAAGAAACAGGTATAGATGACCGTCTTTGGAGAAAGGGAGACAGAGGGAAGCTTATTCAAGTCTGCAGGTTGGTTAAACAAAGCTATTCGAGGCCCTGTCTTTTCTTCCTACATGCCCTCAATTTGCTGTTTAAGAATAATTTTATTTGTAAAAGCTGCTTCCTCTTCAGGAATTGAATTGATAGGGGCTCTTTGCAGACGAATCTAGTTGCAACACACGACACTGCAGCACAAAACTGTACGCCTTGTTTTCAAAAAGCATGCACAAAGGCCAGGCCCAAGAAGACTCAGCAAAAGACTACTTTTTTTCCAGTCAGCTCTGAATTTTGATGGTCAATATTAGCCCTGCGAACTCAGCTGATGCTCACCCACAGAAAATAACTCTTCTTTTCACACGCGTGCACATCTTACCTCATACATGACTTGTCCTGATGCCAAGCACTTTCTGTCACCAAATGTTAACTGCAACAGATGTAAACTCAGCGCATCACCTTCGCTGAAAAGGGTATCAATGAGGAAATTAGATTACAAAGATGCTTTATAATCCTCATAATCATTTCATTAGTTCTAGACCGACGTTTTCTTAATAGCACGCTCTTGCTGACAAGAAAAACACCGCTTCCCAAAACACGGTAACTGGCCACATTTAGCCACTAAAATACATAAGAGGACATTTTGGCACTAAAAGCTCCAAGGGCAAATGCTAACCATACATTTTGAAAGCTTTAATACGTTGCATGGACTAAAACTTGTTGGATAGACTTCTTCACAGCCAAGAGGTCTCGATCACAACTGCTTTAAAGTCAAACTTAAAAAGACTGTCGCTCTCGGAACGGCTGAGATGATGCTGAAAGAGAGAGAGATCTTTCTCCCCTTCCCTTACCACCAAAGTTCCGGTCCCTCTCCTGCACCCACTGCACCCTCCCGCATTCGGATGTGATGCAGTCATCCAGCAGGAAACCGTTGACTTCTCTGCTGAATCCTTCCCTCCAGGTGAGCTGAACTGGCTCACGAAGGCTCACTGGCTCACGACTGCCGAAGCTGGCACAAGGCAATCGCCAATACTGTCACCGCCCTCCTTTAGGGGCAGCGGGCTGTTGTATCGGCACCTTTAGTCTTCTAGATCTGCAGCCTCAGCTGCTTTTAATGGTATTTTAATACCATGCTGGGAGCATCAAACAAACCGTGAAGCAGTCAGCAAGAAACAAAAGGAAATCATTTAAGAATGCAAGCGCAAAAATGCAGCCACGGTTGCTTTGCCTTCTTTCCGAAGGCGGGAACTACCGGGTCCCTCTTCACATCTCTTAAAGCCTGTAAAAATGGCATTGTCAGCTTAAAACCTTCCCTACCTGACAGAATCTCCTGCATAGCTCAAGAAACAAAACAAATATACCTGTATCGACTGTATGCCGACAAACATATTAAAAAAAAATAAAATTCAGTGGCTCACTGAAGTGACACTGAAGTGTTTATTCACCTTTCCTGTGTAGACTGAACAGCCCACAAGTAGCAACAATTGAGAGGATCATTCTCAGGCTCTTGAAAAGTGACAGCATAGACAGGAATCCTTCCTCCTTCAAGCTGAGAGTGGTGCCTACAACGTTAAAAAAAAAAAAAAAAAAGAAAAAGAAAAAGAAAAAAGAAAAGGTGAGCCTACCGGCCCTAACTGTTTGTAGAAGGGTAGCAGCTTCTTCCATGAAAAGAAGACCTTACGAGCTTATCCTCAAAGTACAGAAGGTCATACTTCCATCTCAAACAAGTGAGTCAAGGAAGAGACAACTGTATATGCAACAGTCAAGAGGTGAGGAAACTCCTGTCCAGCAAACGCAATAACCTGGGCTTATGTCCTCCTCTGCCTCAGGAGGAGGAACATCATAAAGGATTACTTCAGCAGCCAGGCAAAAGATTGCTCCTACTGTTGTAGCCTACTTCAGTGTTGAACTTCAGATGCAGCATATCTTCTGAACAAATTTAAAACAGTGCCAAACACAAGTAGCTTCTCATTTCTTGGACTACACAAAGCATTTTTCTTCCAGACTTGTGAATCTTATTGGTACCTTCACAGTCCATTCTTGCCACCTAATTATTCCTCCACTGGCTATGCATCCAACAGCTTCTGGTGAGTCGCTGCAGACGTGCTGAAGTGAATCCCTGTCTGAAGCTGGCCAAATATTTCAAGTGAGATTGCTCTTTGGCAGATCTTAAATCACCTCTTAATTTTTCTTACTTATAAATTTACACCTCCCTTATTCTCACCGCCAAGTGTTGCAAGCAAACTTTCATTCACATGCATCGTTGCCTCGGAATGGGTCAATCTCTGATTTCAGCCAAAGCTGATGTGGAGGAAAGAATATATTTTCAGACACAGATCAGCTACTGATTTTTCATCTCTCATTTGTTTCCTCCTGCACATTTTAACAACTAGCATCACCAAAATCACACCACTAACATACTTCAGCCTTTCAAAGTATGCCCTAGGTGCAGTTACTGGATCTGAAAAAGAGTTCCTCAAATCAGTTTCATCAAAATACGCACACAGGGAAACAACGGTTTCACTGAATACTACTGGTAGAACAGACTGTCTGATAAAAATCGGCTCTATCGCATCCCAACTGCTTGACGTGGAAAGCATGCTTCTTTGGGTTACAATTCCTCAATCCACAGGCACAATAAGGAAAACAATCCCAGTGCACGCAGGAGAAGGCCATCCACTTAATGCAGGTGTGACTTAAAAGGTATTGCAGAAGAGGATTTCTACACATTCCAAGATTGTACTCATACTGGGTTCAGTCCCTGAAAAAGTCCTCTTTAAATTCACATACTTCCTTAGGCAAAAAATGGAGACCGCTGCCCCTCCAGGCGTGGCCAAGGGTAAAGGCCTACTTACTCCCTCTTCAAAGTCTTCATGTTCCACAGTGACAGGTAGCCGTCTGAAAAACCCACAGCGAGCTGATTGCTTCTGCTTATGTAGCACAGGGTTGACACTGCTGTTCCGGAAGGATTTTCTAAATAAAAACAGAGATGTCTCCCTTCTCTGGTCACAGCTTCTCTCCTCTGTGGGACTTGAGCAGGACTTCTAGTGACAACTTCCAGATCTACACACACAAAACAAGGAATGCGTGATGCCATTTAGCGTGCATTTTATACGCTGACGTCACAAAACCCATAATCTAAGTCGACCGTCCCAGGCAAAATACCAATTTATGCAGCACTTTTTTTACCATTTCCATTTTGTACGTCTTCAAAGAACATAAGAACTCTCTGATCGGACACGTATTCTCACTCGTAGGCAAAAATCAAGTAGAAGCGTAACCTTCATAGACAAATTCCTCTTGGACTCCATACATCAGGAGTTTGGGCCTCACAGTGAAGCTATTTGAAGTGACACCAACTCCTGAAGCCACTGTTGTAATAGTTAAAACAGTGGATGCAATCTGAATACACCAATCAGAGATTTCATTCATCCAAATGCAGGGGTTTTGACAAGTTGGATTTTTTTTAGAAAACAAGCCTAGAATTTGCCCCAAGTCACTTAAGACGAGCCAAAGAATGTTCCCAAGAAATAGGGCACCTCCGACACAACTTCCTACCAGGCAGCTGCACCGACTCAGATGGTAAAACTCCCGCACCTCCCTGGCAAGAACCATAGTGACACAGCGATCTCGGTGGGAGGGGGCATTTATAACACTAGAAGGAGTAATCAGCCACTCCTAGCTTTAATCAGTTCAGGACTATACAATGTCAGACCGCCACCTGCAGTCAGTACTCACAAATGTCTGCACACTAGTATCTTCAAAGCGGGATGCATACTGCTTCTTTAAAAGACACACATTTTCTTACACCTCATTTCATGTTTAAAAACTGAAGCTTACCCAATGCTTCGATATCGTTCTCACTGCAAGACAAATCATCCAAACAAAGGTCAACCAGAAGTAGATGACCAACATCTGTAGCCACTGCTGCCACTCCAAAGAGCCATTGCAGGCTCTGATGAAGGTGCTGAGTGCTCACACTGGCTCCTCCGTGACTCGTTATGGGCTCTATAGCAGTTACCTGCAGGAAAACTACAAGTTAATATTTCAGCTGTTTGACAACCCAAGTCGACATCATTCAAAAGGGAAGCCAGAACTGGCACATCACAAACAAGAATGTAAATACAGGAGCATAAGACTTAAAAACAAAGCATGGTTTCCGATTCTATCAAGGAAAAAGAAAAAGAAAACAGCCCTGTACAAAAATCTCTTATTGCCTTCCCTTTACTGTATTTCCTACAGCTATTTCACGGAATTAACTTCAACTGAAAAGGTGCAGTCTATTATTACAGCTTACCAACTTCCATTTCCTACTTAGAAATAATGAACTATGGAAGGAAGAAGCGCGCGCTGCTCTCTAACATGCCAAGCAGTCGGCATGCACCTCTATTACAAGGTGAGGACAGATTTTTCAGCACGTGTTGCAACACGTCCCAGGACAATACCCACTGCCAGAGCAGAGCACAAGCACAGGAAGACTCCTGCACTGAAGCTATACAACAGAAGGACACAGGCTATCGTTTAGCCCTCTCACAAAATGCAACCCAATGCAAACAGGAAGCTTTACATCAACAACAAACTGTTACAGGAAAATAAAGCAAGGGAGTGAACTTCACAAGGTAGTCCATTTTTTATCTTCTATTTTTACCCCCAGAGGTGGGGAAAAATAACCAAACCCCAAAGCCCCAAAGGTTTCTCCTCTCCCCTATCAAGCACTTGTTGCCACTACTCTGCCTGGCGACCTGCTCCACAATTTACCTTTCATCTTGCTCACAAGAATTCTAATCTTAGAAGCACCCGGAGCAATTTAGACCACTGTCATTTCCTGTTTCAGATTCCCTCTAAATCAAATCAAATTTCCAGTCTTCTCTCCTACTCGAAGGACTATCGCAAGCACTTTGATTGTTCCAATTCTTGCTGCTCCAAGTCTTGAGGACTGTTATGAGGGAAGCAGAAATACGCTACACAGCTTGCTGCACAATTAGCCAAAGTTCAAGTGTCGCTTCCAACTTCTTGCTCTTCTAAGATTGTTTCCGTTGTTCAACTGGCTCCAAATGAATCTTCTCCATTTGTACATACGGTCTTCCAACAACGTTTCCCGATTTTAACACTGCCATTTACCACCTAGAAGCTCCTGAAACGGCCTAGTTTTCCACTGCGCTCTGCACAGGCTTTTCATATGCTCCTAGACTAATGCCGACTCATTCTGGGAATGAACTCAGAAAACTTTTCTCAGCTCACAGGATCCAAATGCTACCCCTCTGCCTCATACAAACCAGGAAAACTTGGGAAATTACCATTCCATACTTCTGAAACATACAGCCATTATAAACCCATTTAACAGAACTAATGTTTTTAATTCAGAGTTGCTTTTACTAGAAACCAATTCCAAGAAGACTCCTTTAACATTTTCAGTTTTCTGCTGCATTTCACATGTATATCATCCAGAGGGTAAAAAGAGCTGTTGCCATGACAAAAAAAAAAAAAGCCAAAATTCTTTCTAAGCTTATAAGTTCCGTTTTCTAAGTCATTCCTTTTCTCTCTGAGCAACTACACACCTACTCTTCCACTAAAAGACAGTCATACAGTCACTACACATACCCTGTATTAATACACTCATGGCTTGACACCTCGGTCCGGAATTACTTGAAGTTGCTGTTAACCTGGATAACTTTGTCGTCCACAGAAGTCAAGAGTTCAACCAGCAACACCTGTGTCCTGCCTATGCTCACCTAACCTCAGAGCAAAAAGATAGGAAGCGAAATGAAAGCAACAGACCAGACAGGTTTGTAATCAAGAGCATTCAGGCCATAAGAGCAGAAACTCAGATAAGCTTTGGCTTTATTCCCAAATTCACAACCTTCATCACACAACAGCCAACTTGTCCCCCCAAGGCTTTGTCATATTTTCTCCTCAACCACTCTTTTTGTGGTATGGAAAGACTCCCTGATACAACTGAGACTTATAACTCTATTTGGTTTCAAAACACTTCTGTAGACACAGACTCAATACATGACATGTTCCTTCTTCCCCTTTCCTGTTCTTCTTCCCAGCTTGCTTAGATTTCAGAAATAAAACTTAATAAAGCTACGTCCTTTTTCACACACATAATTTACTTATTGATTATACGCCTATGCCAGCACACAACTTGTCTTTCTAGCTACAACTCTCAGATTTACCCAGACGGTAGGCAAACGCACCCAGTGGAGCACCAACCCAACTCCTCGCTTTAGAAAGTACCGCAATACAAATGCTTGAGACGAGTAAGCACACTGTAGCATTAAAACAAACAAAACAGAAAAGTGTGTGGGGTAGTGATTTTTTTTTCACTTGTGCCAAAAAAAAGGTATTTTTCAATGCCCTTTTGTGGAAGTGGCGAATCAGGTAACTATGTGCTCTACAATAAAACTAGAAAACTTGGTTTACTATCTGTAAACTCAAAAGATAACAGTACCATTGTGCCCAAGATTTTACCTCAAGGCTCTCTCGACTGGATACTCTCAAGTGACAGTACGTTAATGCACTAGACAAGAAATACCCCCTACAAAGAGGCGCTCCAAAGCTTGTCCTGAGACAGGGTCATGCAGCACCTAATAACATAAAAGCTTCGCTTCTCCAATTAAAAAGTACGTACCCTTCCGGGAAGAACAAACGATTTCACCACTCGTGATGTTCCAAGGTCGTACAGACAGAGAACACTTCCCTCTGCTTCTTCCAACCCAACCAGTAGTCCAGTTCTCTTCTGCCAGGAAAACTCCTTCACCACACGAACAGTGGGAGGCTGTTTCTTTACTCCACTGAAACGGTGCGCAGAGAGCCGCTCTGCTGTCACAGAGTTCACTACCTCAAGCTGAGGACCACGCGCCAACCACGCTAGGCCATTCCTCCCTGGAAGAGAAAAGAAAGCTGGCTAAAGCAAATGTCCAAGAGAAGACTGAAAACAACTGAAAAATCACAGTCGCTGCCCCTTTCCTTCCCTAAAAGGACCTAACAGAGGAAGACCGACTTACCTCGTTCTGGTCACTTCCTTAAATCACCCACTGAAATCCTCAAGCCATACCTCTTAAAATTAACAGCCTTATTTATTCTTTTGCATTTGTACCTGTCATTCCTGCACTGAAGAATCTGAATTGTTTGGGATAAAGATTACAATATCTTGACCTAGAGTCTTTAGACCACATTCGGCTTGGTTTTGCTAGAAATCATCGAAATGCATATGGGAATGCAAGTCTTCAAGCGGGCTTTCCACATAATAAATCTAAGCCAATTCATTCCTAGTTGATTAATTGTCCTTGACACAGAACACCTTCTCCCAGGGTACTCATCTGCATCCTAGTAGATACTTTGGAAATATGGCTGCAGCGCTTAACAGCGTTACCCTCTTCCTTCTGTTTTTATTCAGACTAGAAAAGAAAAAGCAGGGGGGGTGCCTCTGTAACAGCCTAGAAGAACTATTTCTGCACGCGATGTTACGATGGTCATAGAGCCGGTGCAAATAAATACCGCCAAAAACACCACTATTCCCTTTTTGAAAATGCTTTCTTATGGAATTAAAAATTGAGGAGGGCTCACTGACTCAGCATGTTTAAGTAAACTATTTGAATTGCACAAGATCGGTGCAGGTTGTTATAACTTCAAAGTTTAACTATACCAATGTTCTAATATTAGCATACGTTGAAGCATCCTTTTTGGTCTCGCTAAGCCTGATGCACCTTAACAGCACCGACCTGGCACAGTTGATACTATGACCCGATGATTCCGGTAACCTCCAGGCAATAACAACTTTATACCAAGTCCAAATTTAAAGGAAAATGCTCACCTCTAGAAAACTTCCCGCACAGCACAGAATTGCGGCTCCTCTCCTCTTCCCCAATTGCCTCAAGAGTCACCTCTGGAAACTGCAGCAGACTGCTCGTTACGTGAGCCCTAAGGTCTGGCATTCTTCACTGTAAATAAAAAAAAACATTGACCAAACAGACTCATGTCAGCCATAAATATTCTTGAGATTGACACTAGTTTCATCAGACGCAGGGAAAAATCTCCTAGGCATCACCTGTATCTCTTTTCCTTAAAAAAGGGGCACTCAGGACAGTTTTTCCTCCCACAGCAGAGCCAAAGGAGAATCCTTTGCTTTTCTGATGCCCATGAGATCCCCAACAAAAAGTGACAGAGAGGTATGGATGAGATAAATAACAGGAAAAAACCCAGTACACTGAGTTCAAGGCTGCTCACACGGGTGAGTAAGAGGAGGTCTGAGAAAAATCCTATTGGGAAAAGCTTCTCAGTAACAGGCACAAGTTTCCAAGCTGAAGAGAGGATTTCACAAACCATGTTGACTGCGCTGCCACCAAAAGAGAGGCCTTGCTGCCGCCTCCCATCTCTCCATCTGCCCCTTTCTTCTACTACTGTACTCCTGTGGACTTACCTTGCGCTGCCTTGAACACTTCTTAGAGCACTTTGGGAGCCAACTTACCTCCCTAAGCAGACAGGCAAATAAGCCAGAAAAGGAGACAGTGTTCCACCAGGTTAGAGAGTCCAACTGGCTTGCAGAGAGAACTCGCAAGTGTAAAAGGCGGCACAAGGAAGGGGGCAGGACAACGCGTTGGGAAGAAGGAGAGGGAATTCGTCCGTGTGCGTTTTGTGGCAGTAAGCCGGTATGCTAGCTCAGGCATGGGTGAACACCACACTCCGTTTGCAGGGAGAGCTAAAAACCCCTTTGCTTTTAGAAAGGACACCACCCAGGACACAGTCGGTCCACTTAGAACTCCCTCTTGCACGGAGAGGCCCCCCGTCTCACTGAGAAAGGCTGCAGCTGACAGGCGTCGCTCCTTCCTTCAGCCAGAGGTGGAAGCCAAAGTCATTTCAGGGAAGTGGTACTTGGTGATCAGAGAAGGGACGACATTGTGTGCCTCTACTCAGATCACATTTTCTAAGGAAACAGGACAAAGAGTGGGAAGAAGCCAAAGAAGAAGAAATGGAAAGAAAACTAAGTTATTTTGGGAAAAACAGCATCCACTTTGTTGAACAACAGGTCAAGATCACAGAATCGCAGAATGGTCAGGGTTGGAAGGGACCTCTGGAGATCATCTAGTCCAATGCCCCCCTGCCCGAGCAGGGTCACCTACAGCAGGTTGCACAGGACGGCGTCCAGTGGGTTTTGAATGTCTGGAATAAGAAGGAATAAGTCGTGCTGGAGTCCCAGCAAAAGCCTGACTGAAAGGACCACAAAGAGAGCAGCGTTCAGTCCTGAGCCCCAGAAAGGGCAGGAGGAGAGCAAAGGGGAGGAGAGGGGGGAACCTTCTCCTCCAGAAGGACCCAACAGACTGGGAAGCGAGCTGCTCCTGGGCAGGCAGGAATAGCTCTGTGTGGCACTGTCGCTGGGATCTGGCGCTGGGAAGCAGAGGTGACAAACACCTGGCAGCAGGGATCATCTGTAGGTTCTACGTTTCAACTCCATGCTGCATCACTGGGAGGGAAAAGGAAGGAAAGAAGCGGAATTAAGTCACACGTAGGAGAGAGACCCAGAATTCTCAGGAAAAACAGTCACCTCTGTCCCACAACTCAGTTGTGAAAATATATGCCCTCCGCTAATACGAACACAGAATAAGCTCTTAATCTGCTGCCTTTGCTTATTGACAGATTCGCTCTTTCTTCATCCGGAGTTGTCAATCACTTTGAAGGGGAATCTTTTGTCCTTTTGCCCAGCACCTGACTGCAATTTGCAGCAGGAACAGAACAGGAAAAATTATGAAAGCGTACCTTTCAGCATAGCGTAAGGCTGACAACGTTCCTTTGTAAGAGAGGTCTGACGGACTCACGGCCGCAATCTGGAAGCGTATGAAAAGTATCAACTGACATTAGACTTTGAAGGAGATTTTTTTTTAAAGCAGTGTTAAACACTACCAAAAATCAGATAGGGATTAAGTCCATAAACATAAAAGGAGAATCCTAGTGTCTTAGCAACCTGGCTATAAATTAACGCCTTTAGCATTTGAAGAAACTCAGGTAAGCTGTTTCAAGGCTGTCAGCATTTAGTCAATGTTTTCACAGATGCACTTTTTCTATTTGTATTCCTCCATCTCTCTACTGATAGTCCTTTCTTTAAGAAAAAATACCTCTCCAGAGATGCTGGAGTACACAGTTAGTTCCCTGAGACAAAGGCGATCCTTTGGCAGTTTCATCTTATTTAGGAATGCAACATCTTGTGCACAGCCCAAAAGATAATCTCAGATTTCAGGAAAAAAATATAGTTGCTTCATAATACTGCTTCATTTTATGGAAAGAGCATGGCTTTTCTAAATAAAGGGGGGCTGCTTATGAGTGTTATACCTACATTTCTCTCTATTTAGATAAGTTTTTACAAATATGCAGAAAACTCTTGCAGAAGAAATGGGGTTTGAATGGTTAATGTAGAAAGAGAGAGAGAGATTTTTGTTCTGAAAACAGAAGTGCTCTCCATTTGAGTAATGCGTTTCCTAGTGGCAAGAAACTTGTGACCAGCAGAAGGGTTCTCACCTTTATGTTGCATAGAAAGCAATCTTTTATCTTTTTATCTACACGCAGTTTCACCACTGTTAGAGCCATGCGATCAGAATTAGAATCAGTTTACCATGATGGTCCGTCTGTTTCCCCCCAGAGCGGACTGCAGGAGTTTCGTCAGGACCGAGTCCTTGTATGGGATATGCAGCACTTCTTTCCTGGAGCAACCTCAGCCAGAGCACTAAGGGAAAGAAAGTCAAAATATGGGAACAGTAAAGCATAACCATCAAAAGCAAATTAACGGGGGAGAAACTACCAGATTCTAAACTTCAGTACATTCCTGCTTATTTCATGCTTATGTTCATTCTTCAGTATATGAGTGCTTATGTACATCTCAGGCTTTATTCACTTAAGTAACTTTATTAGCCACGCAGCAAGTTGGTCTCTGTCGCAATCCCCAGCACTTCCCGCTGGATTAGGCTTTGGGAAACAATTCCAGGGTCCCCAGCCACGAGTAAGGAACGAGCCGTTACTAACTGGCAAATCAGTAGAAACACCAGCCCCAGTCATGAGGAGAAAGTCTCATTTTTCAGTCATGGATTTTCACAGGTTTTGTTTTCAGGCCACCCAAACAGGGCGCGCTTTTATAGCCATCAGCAATTAAATTCTCTGTCCCCTCCAGAAAAGCCTTTTCCTAAAGGCGCTCTCCTTCCAAGGGCAGACCCACAAAAAGAAGCCCTCTCTGCTTAATCCATTTCACAGAGAATTTCAAATTCAAAATAGAACTAAACAGGACGTCTTTTCCCCGCTTCAGGGAAAGCCAGTAATAGAGACCTTGGCAACAGATTTAGCAAATCTATCATTGTAATGCCTTTGCATTTCCCACTTCCAGCTGGAGAGCAGGTTGAAAGGACTCATAAAAAAAAACCAAACCAACCACAAAACATATTCCTGTCAAGGGGGTAATTTTATGAAAATAGGACAGAAGTGAAATTCCTGCGAAACAGAGGGGTTATGATTGTTACCATCTTCTTCAGCCTTAAAGATCTGAACCTCTTTTTACAGGTACACGGCATCAAGAAATATTTTCGAGGCGCAAAGAAAACCCCACTTATTCACCTCCTTACCCCAAAGATCTTTTCACCACACGGATTCCACCACCAATACACAGCTGCTAAATATCCCCAGCTGCTGCCGATCCGTAAGAAACCCTTCAAAATGCAAGAGAACGCCGAGCCCGGCATGCTGACGGTGCTGCCAGGGCTGTGAGTCAGAGCTGGACAGAGTTGCAGCCCCCGAGGTTGAAATCAGACCCACGTTTAGGCACAACCCGGGGTTTTAAGCCTCGCTACAAACCAGACCCCCGCTTTTCAAGAAAAACAGGGAGATTCACCTCAAAATAAACCACATTCTCGACGCCAAAGGGGCGCTGGTCCATGGCCGCCGCCGCCCTTAGGGCCAGTTCCATGGGGCTTCGCTTGACCTGGAGCAGAACTCGAGGGCGTGAGGACAACGAGCCCCCTACACAAAATCTAAAAAAAAAGAAAATTTAAATAAGATTTGCTGTTACTCACCCACCAAAGCCTAACCACTACAACTGGCCCTTTCACAACCAGGCCTGATCGCAGAAGAAAACTGAAATATCCCAATTCCCGGTTCAAACACAAGGCGTGGAGCTGCCCAGACCCCACGTGTGGGCTGGGCAGACAGGGGGCTCTTCTTCTCAAAACCCGCAGGAAGAGAAAGGGCAGGAGTGTTTTCCCAGCCCTGGAAGAGGCTGTGGGGAGAAGGTGGGAGGGAGGAAAAGGCTGCCCAGGAGTGGAGTCAGGGGAAGGAGAGGGCTCCATCCATGGGGGAAAGGCCATTCCTGGCCACACAGGAGGCTGCGGGACCACCCTGGGGATGGATTTGGGGGCTCTCCCTGAGGGAAACACTGCTCCCAGCCATGCAGGAGGCTGTGGGGCCACCCTGGGGATAGGTTTGGGGATGAGGGGGGATCTATCCCTGAGGGAATCACTGCTCCCAGCCATGCAGGAGGCTGTAGGGCAACGACAGAGATGGATTTGGGGGCTCTCCCTGAGGGAAACCCCATTCCCAGCCACGCAGGAGGCTGTGGGGACACCCTGGGAACGGGTTTGGAGACTCTCCCTGAGGGAATTGCTGCTTCCAGCCTCACAGGAGGCTGTGGGGCCGCCCGGGGGACAGATTTGGGGGCTCTCCCTGAGGAGAGCCTGTGGGGAGGAGGGAGGCGGGGGCCGCCCCAGGGCCGGGGCCACTCCTGGAAGGGGAGGGGGGGATCTCCAGCCGCCCACGCGGGGCTGCCCGAAGCCTGAGGAGATGAAAAGAAGAGGAGAAAAGCCAAGAGTTCCCTCACCGCCATCGCCTCTCACAGCCCCGGCCCTCCCCGCCGCGCCTCATGGCGGCTGTGTGCGGTGTCACCTGAGCGGGGGGCGGCGGCTGAGGCAGGAAAAGGCGAGAGGGGAAGGGAAGGGCGGCGCCATTTTGAATGGGAGGAGAGGGGAAGGGGGGGCGAGAGATGGGGGGGTGTGTGTGGGAGCGAGGGTGTGAGGGGAGTAGGTGTTGTGTGAGGGGGGAATGGGTTTTCGGGAGAGGGAGGTTTGCAGGGCTGTGAGGTGTCTGTGAGAGAGGAGGCCCCGGAGGGAGGTGAGTGGAAAGGGCTGTGTGTGAAAAAAAAAGCTTTAAGGACAGGCTGGGCTGGGGAAAGGTGGTGGGCCCTGAGGGAGGGCTTGGGGACCGGGGCCGGAAGCGTGGGTTTGGGGGCAAAACTCTGGGAAAGAAACTGCAGGACAGGGCCAATCTGAGTATACAGTTTAGCGAAGCTTCTAGGAAAAGGTGACCAAAGGTGCCTCTTGTCCTTTTGTGGGCTGGTTTTGTCTAAGTTATTCATGCGAGTGGACTTTTGCCACACGGGATGGGAACTTTCGCTTCCCGGGATAGCTGATGCCCCTGGATAAGCACTGCCCGCGAAGCACTGCGAAACCCCGTGTTCAAAAATGAGAACAAAGGCCGGGTTTTGCCTCTCGGAAGGATCTCTAAGCCCCATCTCCAAGCTATTTTCAGTACCTTTCTGGTTGTTTTCTTTCCCCCCATCCCCGTGATGTCCGTCGGGGGGGCTGGCGGAGCTCTGCAGGCGGATGTCCGGCTCTTTTTGGGGAGGGCTGGGTTGGTTTCGGCCTCGCATTGCCCGACGCGGAGAGAAGCTGTGCTGCGGGGCTCGTTCTCCTCGGCGCGGCGCGGCCCCGCCCCCTCGCTCGCGTTTGCCGCGGCGACGCAGGGGGGCGTGGCCCGGGTTTTCGCCTCGGCACATGCGCGGGTGGGCGGACGTGAGGGGGAGCACTTCCGGTGTACGGCGGCGGGCGGGAGCTGCGACGGTCGGTACCGGGGCAGACGGGGGGACCGGAGCCGAGGAGGGCGGGAGCGGGCGGGCGGGGTGGCGGCGGCGGCGCGGAGGTGTGCAGGGCCAGTTCGGGGGGTTTGTGGGGTGGCGGGACCGGGCTGGGGGGCTCGGGGGGCGGTCTGGGCCTGTTTGGGGGGGCAGAGCCGAGTGGGGGGTCCCCGGGGGAAACAGGGCCGATTCAGCTCCCCCCCCCCCCCCCCCCCCCCCCCCCCCCCGTCCTCCGCTGCCGCCCCCTCACCCCCCGCTCGCTCCCCGCAGGTGGCGGCAGCCCCGGCCGCAGCGCAGGGTGCCCGGGGCCGGCCTGGCCGGGCGCTTGGCTCCGCTCTGGGCTCCGCTCTCAGCCCCCCCCCGCCCCCGGCAGGTCAGCCCGGCCGTGCCCCCTTCGCCCGCCTCCAGCCCACGGCCGAGTCCCCCCAGGTACCCCCGAGATGGGTCGGGTGGTGGGCACGGGCATTGCTGGGAGCCCGTGGGCAGCCCTGGGACCCCCTTAAAGCCCACGGAGAGCCCCGGGGCCCCCTTGTCTCCCCCAGAGCCGACGGGGAGCCGTAGCTGTGGAGTCAGCTTAAGGAGTCTGCCCTAAGGACTGCTGCTTTTTGGAGCATTGGGGGAGGGGGAAGGTTGTCGGTGTGGGGAGTGGAGGTGTGTGGGCGGAGTCCCGTGTCTTGAGGGAGGTTTGGGGATGTTGAGCAGATTTGGGGGAGTGGGGGAGGGGTCCCCTCCTTAGGAGCTCCCTGGTTCTTCTAAACTGTGGGAGGCAGCGGGTGTAGGGGGAAGGCAGTAGAGTGGGTTGCTGTGTTTCAGTCCTTGGTTGAGAGTCAGCGACTCTGCTCCCTTGCTGCTCAGCAGACTATTAGCTCCGTGGGGCTGTTTTTCCAGGAAGGCTACGACTACAGAAACGGCCCCACTTCCTCGGAAGAGTTGTTAGCGGTGACATCTCCTGGGAACGTACTGCCTGACGTTGGATAGACCTGGCACCACGCAGCAGCTCAGAGCCCCACAGCGTACGCTGCCACTCTCAGTTGGCTCCATCAAATCCCCCGACCTGAGAATGCCAAAGGTACGGAGTTGAAACGGGCCCTTCCTCACCCGCTGAGTCAGATGAACCTTTTTGTGCCCAAGTTGGCTGGGGACTGCTCCTGCCTCGCCGCCTTCAGGCGGAGCATGGCTGTGAGCAGGGGAGCTCAACACACAGTGCTTGCTGATTGCACCTGCTCCCTCGGGGGAGCACCCGCAGCGGTGGGATGGGAGGAGGGAGGACAGCACGAGGGCTAGAGACAAACATTTTATTTCTTTAACGTTTCACATAGGGGGTACCCCAGAGGGGTTCCCGGCCCCACACCCCACAGCCGCTCAGTATTCGGGGCACTGTTGGTCTTCTGGGCCTGGCGCTGTCACCACTTGCAGGGCTGTCAGAAGCAGACACGGCTAGTGGCATCTCCACCAGCCCTTCAGGTAGCCCCACAGCCAGGCGCAGCCCTGCCGTGGGCATCTTCCTGCCCTGCACAGCCCTGGGTCTGCCTGGCCACACTCCCTGCCCGTGGTCTTGCAGGACTCCTCCCTCTTTGCCTTCAAGGCCTGGAAAGCGCAGGTGATCTCCCGCACCACCTTGTCCATGGCTGGGGGACTTCCGGGGGACAGTTGCTCGTCCGTGGGCCTCTGTGTCCTGTCCATCCCCTGCCGGGGAACCCACTCTTTCTCGGTCCCTGCTGGCAGCTCCTGTGGAGGCTCCTGGCTGAGGACCAGCCCCAGTTTCCCCACTGCCCCAGCAGCAGCCGTGGGAGAGCGGGGTTGTCCTGAGTGTGTGAGCACCACTGGCTCTGTTGCTGCACTGGGCCAGGGCTCCAGGAAGTGGTAGAGGGAGCTCTGGGAAGAGGAGCTGCTCCTCAACAGGCTGCTGCAGTCCTCCGAGTTGGCCAGCGAGCACAGGCTGCAGGGGCTCTTGCGGTGGCCCTCGGGGGGCCCAGGAGCCCGGGCGGTGCCTGGACCAGGAGGAGCTGTCCCCACTGATAGGACCTATAGGCGGGAGAGGAGGGCAGGGGGACCTGTGGGCTTGGGGGGGACAGGGGGTAGAGAGGGGCATCTCTGCTCGGATGGTATATGGTTGGCAGGGAGCCCAGTGGGTCCTGTGGGGCCTGGTGCTCCCTCCTCGCTGCCTCCTCAGTTGCCCTGCAGAGGAGGGGAGAGAAGAGAGCCCGCTGCACCCCGTCTCCTCCGCTGGAGCCCGCGGGCAGCACCCCCTCCTCAGCAGGTGGGCAGGGCTGCCCAGCACAGGCAGGGCAGGGCACAGGCTGAGGGTCTGGGGCAGGATCTGGGGGTCTCCCCCACACTCCCTGCTTCTCCTGCATCGACTTGAGCTCCCATCCTTCATCTGCTAGTCAAGAAGCTGCTGAGGGAGGGGACGGAGTGAGCGGCCGGCAGCCCCCGGCACAGCCCCGGCTCAGGGCTGCCGTGGGGTGTGGGCTGTTTGCATGGTGCTCGGTGCCAGGGACACTCACCGCTCTGCTCCTCTGGGCGGGCTCTCGTGTCCGTCGTCCCTTGCTTTGGCTTCTTCCAGTCCCTCTGCAGGACCCCGGGAGCTGGGTGAGACGGGAGCAGCTCCCAGCCCCGTGCCGCAGCCCCCCACCCCACCCCACGCTGCGGCACAGTGCGGTGCAGCAGTCGCCTACCTGGAGCCACTTGGTCCGTAGCACAGAAGAGACCGCGCTGAGCCCCATCAAAAGCATCACGAGCGGAGCCAGGTGAGCTGTGGGGGGGACGTTGGAGTCCCTCCTGGCACCAGCTGCGGTGCAGCCGCGCAACCCTGGGGTGCCCCCCATGGGAAATGTTAAAGAAATAAAATGTTGGTCTCTATCCCTGGTGCTGTGGTTCCTCCTCCCATCCCGCGGCTGGGGCTGTGCCCCCCTCAGTGCCCGACCCAGTGGGACAGGCTGGCACTGCTGGCACCCACCAACCTGGGGGGTGGGGGTGTCGGGGGAGCTGGGTGGGCTGGAGAAAGGGAGGAAGCACCTCTTGAAACCAGCTCGGCCCTCCCCAGCCACAAAACCCTCCCCAGAGGCACCAGAGGGGACCCCCAGATCCTTGAAGGGCTGCCCCAGACTCCCTCTGGCCTGCAAGAGTCCCCCCCAGGACCCCATAAGGGCAGCCCAGGACCCCTTACAGACAGCCCAGTGGCGTCCCAAATCTGGGTTCTTTACCTGCTGGGCAAGCCAGTAACACACTGTGTGGGAGCAGCCAGCCAAGCCGGTTTCAGAGCACAAGAGGTGAGAGGCAGGGAGCTGCCGTCCCACTCAGCTCCATCCCCGCCGTGCCTTGGCTGTGCAGAGAGAACTTGGGGGCAGCTGCAAAACAGCTCAGCCCAGGCTTATCTCAAGATGGCACAGAACAACCAAAACCAAATGGCCCTTAGCAAACAAAATGCCCCGAGTCCCATCCCACCACTCTTCCCGTGACGTTGAGCGCCGGACATCACAAATTGGCAACAGAGACTTCGCTATCACCCCACCAGAGGGAAATATCCCAGACAGTGTAATCCACTCGGGCATAATCCTGCACCCTCACCGAGTCAGGAAATATAAACCGCAGGGTCTGGGGAGACAAATGGGGAATCCTCCAAGGATACAGCTGGCCCCTAGGAGATCCGTCCCCCCCCATCCAGGACGCTGTACAGGGTAACTTCCCCGGGATGGAGCGACCTCACCTGAGAGAGAGAGGGTAAGTGACTAAGAAACATCCGTACGGTATAGGGCATGCGATTGAGTTTGTGACTGGTGCACTCTTCTAAGGCATTAATATCTAGCGCCCTTGTGGTTTGTGTTGCTACTTGTCGGGGGCATTTGTAGCTCGCAATAGTGGATCCCGCTAATTTCTTTTAAATTGCAATAGTGTAATCGCCATCGCACACACAGAACTTGCAATAGTGACGTATTGGACCCGTGAGCGAAGTCCAAAGAAATTGTTAATTTGAACCTCTCAGTGAAGCCCTTTTTCCCGTTTCGTCACACTCCCCGAGCCACTGGGTAAAGCGACACCTGGCAAAAAAACCACCACCACCCCCCCAAAAAAAACCCCACACCACATCCCCCACTCCCCACCCACCCCTTCTCCCCCCATCACAGCCATGGGGCAAACTCCCACCACCCCCCCCCCAATCTCAGCTCGGCCGTGACCCCCCCGAGACACTGGAACGAAAGCAACGGAGAGGGAGCTCAAGCTCGTGTGAGCTGGAGAGATTTCTCTTTGTTTTTTGATGTTGTCATTGGGTGGGTTTTGGTTGGTTTTTTTCACAGAACACTTTGCAGTGTGGTGTCGCAGCCCCCAGGGCCGGCGCTGGCACCGCCACCTCACCCCCGGCTCTCGTCCCTCTTGCCCGATGGCTTTCACCACTTTCCTTGCTTGGTTAGTTTTTTTTTTTCCTTTGTACCTTTCTTTTTTTATTTTTGGGGGTTTTGTTTCCTTTTCCTTTTTTTTCTCTTCCCCCCCCTTTTTCCTCTTCCCTTTTTTCTTTTTCCCCTTTTTTTCTTCCCCCCCTTTTATCTCTTTTTCTGTTTGTTCTTCTTTCCCCTCTTTTTTTTTCTTCCCCCATTGTTTTCTTTTGTTTTTTTTTCCTTTTCTTTTTCTCTTTTCAAACATCTCTCAAGCTTTCTCCGAAGGAACGGCCCCTGGCTCTCAGCCAGCAGAAGGAGACTATGGAAGAGCTCTGGCACCCGTGGGATTGCCTTCCTTCTCCCGCCTCGCACTCAGTAGAGAGCGTGTTTTCCAACTCGTTTTTTTTTTATTAAGAAAATAAACAAAAATAATGCTCCAGCTATCAGTTTTACAAGGCATAGAAAATCTCTAAAAGGGAAACAGAAGCGCAATGTGCTGAGGTATGAAAACCTGAGGTAGTTTTTGTGTGTGGATGTGTGTGTGTCATTTGGGGTTGGGGGTTGTGTGTGTTTTATTTTTGAAATTAAAAAAAAAATAATAATTTTGCTAGTGTTTTGGTTTTTTTTTCCCCCTGCCCTGGGCTGACAACCTCTTGGAAATCTGTTTTCCCCCCCTGCCCCTCTTTTCCCACCTTCTCTCCTTGCAACCGGGATCTTTCCCCAAAGCGTTTACGGCCGAGCACAGCCTTTCTTTAACCTCTAGAAAAGCCGGCTTGTGCTAAAAAACAAACATCCCCCTCCCGCCCCCACCCCCTCTGAAATGAAATAAATAAATAAATAAATAAAAACCTTACAAAACTTAAAAATCGCCGTTAGTTTTGTTATCATTACATTAATTCTAAAAACTGATGAGCTGCTGCGCTGTGTGCTGCAGCCCAACCTCCCCCCCTCAACGCTGGGCGAGCTCCTCTGGCCATGCCTGGGATGAAAAACCCGTGGCTTTTAGGAAATTAAAAATAAAAAATTAAAAAAGAAAGAATAATAAAACCTCTCTTTCTCTCTCTCTCTGCCTCTGTTAGTCCAACTAAAGGGAGAGCGTCGGGAGGCGAGGGAGGAGGAAGGGGGAGGCTGTGGGATGGAGAGAGCCCTCCCCGTGCCCCTCGGCTGTGCATCCTCGCAGCGCCGCGGGGAATGGGGGGCTGTGTTTTTGGGGGGGTCTTTGGTTTGCTCCCCTGACCTGCTGGGGGTGGGGGAGGAGGATTTGGGAGGGGGGGATGTCCGGCGGCGGGGTTACATTCATCGGGCGGTGCTGGGCGGCACTGCGGGAGCCTCCCTTGCTGTGCTGCGAGGCCGGGGCTCCCGGAGCGTGTTTCTGCTCCTGCTGCTTCACCTGCTGGAGCATTTCCCTCATCTTGCGCTGTGCAGTCTTGGGGAGGAGAGGGGAAAAGCCAGAGGTGGGGGTCAGGGCACCGCTTCTCCCCCCACCACCCACCCCCGAGCCCCCACCGAGCATCTCGACACTCCCAACAAGCTGTAATTAATTTCAGGTTTGTTATGGGTTAGTCCCACACATTGATGCAAGGAGACGGAGCCAATTAAGACTGAAGTATTTATTAGCAAGCGGCAGCAAGCAAAACAGCGCTGGGCGGCCCGGGAGTCTCACTCCGCCGACGGCTCGCACCCGTTTCCCGAAAGTCCCTGGTTTTATACTCTTCTTTTTCCGGTAGAGGGGTACTCTGTGCTGTGGGATCCGTCTAAAATGTCTTTTGTTCCCTCCTAGTGCAACAGTGAAAGAGCTAAAGAAGAAGCATCTCAGAGTTTTGAGAAATTATCTCATGTCCTGGAAGAGAAGAAATCCGCAGCTCTTAGGGCAATTGAAGCTTCTAAGAATTTAAGGCTGGAAAAATTGCAAACACAAGCAGAAGAATCTCAAGGGCTCCTGGAAAATAATGGCCTTGTAGGACTTGCTCAAGAACTGCTTAAAGAAACCGATCCATCTTGTTTTGTTCAAACAGCAAAACAACTTCATGTCAGGTATCTTATTAATTATCTTCCGTTCGAGGTACAGGTACTGTTCCAGGGATGTCTGGTCAGTCATATTCTTTGGACACCTGCTAGGAAAGTACTGAATGCAAGTACTTTGTGTTGCAGAGCCTCAGAGGCGGTCCCGGTACCATTCAGTAGAAATTCCTATATTACAGCGTGCGTTAAAAAACAGCCCAGAGGAGGGGCTCTGTCCTGCGCCAACGCCTAGCCTTCTTCAGTAGGACTGCAGTGGAAGGGTAACCCATTCAGCTCACTGATACAGTCCTTTGCTCAGAGATTGCATCGGGTATTTGCAAGTTAATCTAACAGGTCTCTTCTGGCTTTAAACTCTTTGATCTGAATAGTTGTGCTCCATTAGCGCTTCACACCTATTTTGTTCTTTGAATGTAATGCCCCAAATTGTTAAAATGCTCTGCCAACCAAAAGATTCCCTGTTAGTTATCTTTACACTGATGTACAAAAGGCCTTTAAATTTTGCATTTTAATTCTGTCTAGAGAGACAAGTTTCTGGGACACATGAGTAAGTACCTGAAAAGAGAACTTTTTTTAAAGCAAAACCTAGCGGTTTTGCTCTAAGGAATGCACCCATGTGAATTCCTTTTTCCCTCTTCTGCCATCCCTCTGCTTCTGTGCTTTCAGAATCCAAAAAGCTACTGAATCTCTCAAGAGCTTCAAGCCAGCAGCTGAAACTACTTTCGAGGACTTTGTGATGGACGTAGCCAAGCAAGAAGAGATCCTTGGTGACTTGTCCTTCCATTCCAATGGCAAATTATGAGAGCATCAGGTCTTTCTTGAGTTATAGCTTTAAGGGCTTCTCTGGAAAGAGGCAAAACTTGTGCAGGGCTGCAGTTGCAGAACTCAATCTTGTGACTTGCATTGTCCCTTCTGCCTCTGTGATTCACAAGGCGTTACCTGGCAGCAATGCTAGCTTCAGCTTTGATAAAGAAGCTAAGATGCCATGGCATTCAGAACCAGTTTACATTGGCTTCCAAAATATTGTAGTTAAGTAATACTAGGTCTTCCTAGCAGCTTTTTGTCGTGATTGCACGACAGAAAAGAATAGGTTTTTATATGGTTTTTTAGTTGCCAGCAAAAATAAATAATACAACTTTCAAAGTAAAACCAGAAAGGATTTAAGTGCATGAACAGACCCATCCTCATCTGCACTCTTTGACTGAGTCAGATTTCCCCCCCCCACTGTCCCCCCAGTGCTGTAGCCACTCAACAAAGGGCTTCTGTGTTTAATTGTAAAACAACATGTATCTACATTTGAGGTTTTTTTCTCCTGAATCTCTGTCATTCCAGGTCTAGAAATACCAGAAATCAATGAAGAGCAGAGCAAAATGTACAACAAAGCTCTGATCAGTTGGGAATGCCCTGGGAAGACAGACTCAGCTGATATCTATGTTCTTGAGTATCATAAGCTTCATAGAGAAGAGGAGAGTACAACGTGGCAGGAGATCGAAGTTTGCAGCAAGAGCAAAGTAATATCTGATCTCGATGACGACAGCAGCTATGCCTTCAGAGTTCGAGGATATAAAGGATCCATCTCTAGCCCTTGGAGCCGAGAAGTTATCTTGCGTACGCCTCCAGCCCCAGGTATTGGGTTTTCTTATGTCCACGAGCTGCTGGTGGTGTTAAGAGCTGTAGGTGGTTTCCAGTAGCTCCCAGACTTCTACTACACTGTTACCGGTTGTATAAATGTTTAAAAGCACTGTTAACAAACAGGTTAAGTAGGTAGCATACTGAGACTGTGTTAGCTTGCGTAATGTTCCCGGTAGCCTTTAAAAGCAAGGAATTCTAGTGCCAGCGTGACTTAAAATATAGTTTATAAGCACAGAAATACTTAACTAAGAGAAAATTTTTTGGGATGCTGTTTTTCAGTTCTCAGTTTTCTTTTTGATGACAAATGCGGGTACAACAGTGAACATCTCCTGCTGAACCCAGGAAGAACCTCTGTGGAAAGTAGGGCTGGATTTCCTCTACTGCTGGGGTCTGAGCGCATGCAGGTCGGATGCTACACAACCCTGGATTACATCATTGGCGACACTGGGATTGCCAAAGGGAAGCACTTCTGGGCTTTTCACGTGGAAGCCTATTCCTACCTGGTGAAAGTGGGAGTTGTTTCTAGCAACAAGATACAGAAGTTGTTCCATAATACCCATGATGTGACCAGCCCAAGGTAAATTGCAGACTCTTGCTTAATACATGTTTTGTATAAGGAGATGGCTTTTTAAAAAATAAATTAAGAGCGAGCCTGGTCTCAATTAGTATACAAGATGAACCTAAGCAGTGGGAAGTGGCTTGAAGGATATAGTGTAAGCAGGTTGTCCTCTTCATCCTCTACTATTAGTAGGAAGATGTTCTAATTGTCCAGAGTCCTATTTTCTTTCTTTCTGGGAAAGAAATCGGGTTTCTACAGATATCAAGATATGTCAGTTAAAGCAAGAAGGTTAAAAAAGAGGAAAAAAAAGCATCATTTGCAAGATTGAAGCAATGCTTAGTTGTCAATAGTAAGATTCTGCCTTAATTCCCTTAGCATACTAGGTTTGGCAGCCACTCAGAGGTACAATGTTCACTGTGCATATCTGTGTGTCTTTGCTGTAGCTTGCGTCATGGTGGATTCCAAGTCACTGGCTCATCCCAGGCTATAGATTTGCATGTGACACTGGAGTGCTACTGAGCACAAGCCAAAGTGCAGTGGATAAACCAACAAAAAGATTTCCAGCTCTCAATTACAGTTGTAGTAAGCCTGGATGTGTCTAGGAACTGCAGGCTGGGAGGCTATCTCCCAGGGGCTCTTAACTTTTTCATGAATCTAACAAAAGTGTTGGCCTTCTGCTGTATAACATACTGAAATTATTAAAACGCCAGTGTCTCAAGCTTCTGAAAGTCAGATGGAGACTTTTTGAAAAATGAGAAATTAGATCCTGATTTTCTCATTTCTCCCGGTCCCTGCCAGGAGGGAGCGAAGCTCAGCCCCGCTCCCTCCTTTTACAGGGAGGAAAACAAAATGGAAAAAAGAAAACCAAATTGTCCTATATTAGAAGTGTATAATTCCATTTTAAGGGTAGGGCAGCAATAGGGCTGGTACCACAGCCCCCCAGCCCCACAGCCACTGTGGGTCACCGGCGTAATAATGTACCTCTCCGGTAATTAAAGTTTCTTTTGGGAAGGGGGGAGAGATGGGGACTCTCCTGCGCCAGGACCTTTCCCCTCCAGGGAGGCAGAGCCGGAGCAGCGAGCACGGTCCTGCCCGGAGGGCAGCGTGGAGGGGACGAGCACGGGCATCCCGGAGGAACAGCAGCAAGGAAACCCCGGCACTGCACCTTTCCCTTCCTCCGAGCCTTTTTCTTTTCCTCTTTTTAAGGGCTCAACCAGTTTCTTCCCCCTCTGACCGTCACCATGGGGCACTGGCACCAGCAGCTTTGCAAAACCCCATCCTGTAAAAGCCGCCTGATTTTAGCCCTGTTTGGGGATGCGCTGCTTCCATCCTTACAGAGCAAACTGATAGATTTGTTTTTCTCCCCCCTCCCCATTTAGCAAGAAGCACCAACGTGCCGTTGTCGTTTTGGGTCGGTTTGCTGCAGAAAAAGGCTCCCGCAGGGGACGGGATAAGCCGATGGCAGGAGGGTCCCTGCACCCATCCCACCGCTGCTGGTGGAGGGCGGCAAGGGGACCTTTTCTTCGGGGTTGTCCTCTCCTCCCGGGCTCTGCAGCCCCACGCCGCAGCCCAACGACCCCCCCGAGATGGGAAGAGAGCACGAGAACCATCTCTGCTCAACAGCTCAAGAGGAAAAAACAAAATAAATGAAAGAGATAAAATAATACAATAGGATGAGATACAATAACGCAGGAGCACCCGCCCCACTCGTGGCACTACTTTTATTCTCGGCCACTGCAGTGATTGGGGGGTTTGACAGGATGGACCTTCCAAGGTCCCCTCCCACCCAAACCAGTCTTTGGGTCCATGACTGGAAGTGTCTGAGGTCAGGTTGGATGGGGCTGCAACCAACCCCGTCTACTGGATCCCAAACCACCCAGAAATCCAATCCAAACTGTTCTTTGGGTCCGGTTGGAGGTGTTCAAGGTCAGGTTGGATGGGGCTGGGACCAACCTGGTCTACTGGAAGGTGTCCCAGCCGATGATGGGGAGGTTGGACTGGATGGACCTTCAAAGGTCCCCTTCAACACAAACCGTTCTGTGGGTCTATGACTGGAAGTGTCCAACGTAAGGCTGGATGAGACTGGGACCAACCTTCTCTACTGGTTCCCAAACCTTCCAGCCCAAAAATCCAACTCAACCAACCCAAACCTTCTATGAGTCTGATTGGAGGGGTTCAAGGTCAGATTGGACAGGGCTGGGACCAACCTGGTCTGTTGGAACCCAAACCACCCAAAAATCCAACTCAACCAATGCAAACCATTCTGTGGGTCTGAGTGGATGTATCCAAGGTCCGGTTGGATGGGGCGTTGAGTAACCTGCTCTACTGGAATATGCCCCTGCCGAAGACAGGGGAGGTTGGACGAGATGGACCTTCAAATGTCTCCTCCAAGCCAAACCAATCTGTGTGTCCATGACTGGAAGGTCCGAGGTCAGGTTGGACGGGGCTTGGAGCATCCTGAGCTGCTTGAAGCTCTCCCTGCTAATGGCCACCCCACCAGAGGTTGGCGGTTGCCGTGTCACCACGGTCAGTCAATCAGCGATGAACATGTCACCCTGATGTCACAAGAGGTGCGTGGCACACCCACTCAGGGGGTATAAAAGGGCCCACCGGGTGGTGGGTCCCACACTTTGGAGGAACGTCCATAAGATGACCTCCAACATGGCTGTCGCCACCAAGAACCGACCTGCCAGCGTGAGGCGGACCAAGATGGACTTCTGGGATGGGATGGAGCACACCTTCGCTATGTCCAGCGTCACCGCTGAAGGTACGGCCAACCGCAGCCACCTCTCCGGCAGCCAAGACTCAAGGGCTTGTCACCATTTCGGAGCCAGCCCTGACACTTGGCGTCTGCCACCGCGTCGCGGCTCAAGGGGATGTTTGGGGTGGACCTGAGAGCTGGTGGAGATGGGGCCTGACCTGGTTCTTCTTTGTTTTTTCAGAGCGAACGGCCGTCTGGGATGCAGTGGCTGGCTACATTCAAGACCAACTCCTGCTCCACAAGGTGGTGCAACACCCGCGTCCTCCTCATGCACCATGAGGGGTGGTGGGATCCCCCTGGGGCGTGGCCTGCTCTCACCCTTCAACTCCTCAGAAAACAGGAATCTCACCCCAAAAGTCCCCACTGATGGCCAAACGGGGCCTGTGCAATGTTGGTGTCACTTCTGGTAGGGCTGATCCAGGTCGCTGGAGACCCCCCCGGGATGGCCTCGTCCTGGTTCTGCCCAAACTCCAGTGCTGGTTTTTTCTCCTGAGGAGGGGAAGGACTCAACATCTCCTCCCCAAAGTTCTCCCCACCGCCCAGCTCGTGCCTCCGAACGGTGGGAGAGGGCAGGATCCAGCCTGAAGCACCATCCCTGGATGGGGGAGGTCACCTCCAGATCTTCCCTCTAGCCAGTCCTCACCCTCCCACCCTTCTCGTCCACTTGCAGGGCGTCCGAATTCCCACCCTTGGCTCCTTCGGTACTGTCCTCGAACGCGTCCAGGTCGGAGATGAAACCCTGACTATCCAGAAGCCGGTGTTCCACCTGGCCAGGAACCTTGCTGTTGTCCACAACCTGATGGACAACAAGGACTACCTGCCCGGTAAGATGGCTGACTGCACGGTCATCTTCTCTGAAGCAACTCCAAAGTCCAATAATTGAGTGGTTTTGAGTTTTTTTGGGGCAATGCAATGATTGTGACACACAAGCTGTAGGACACGGGCCACCGGGTGAGCGTCTCCATCCTTCTCCTGTGGTTCTTCCAGGCAACAAGGAGCTGGAGCCCCTCAAGTACTCCAAGGTGGCCGTGGCAGCCGCCGTGTCCCGGCAGAAAGTGGTGGACTGCATCCAAGGCACCACGACCCTCCTCTCGCACTGCCTGGGGAAGGGGGAGAATGTGGCCCTCATCCTGAGGGAGGTGGGGGTGCTCCTCATCGAAGGCACGAAAGTGCACGTGAAATTCTACCGCAGCTTCCTGGAGAGGCTGTCTGGGAAGGAGAACTTGGAGAAGGTTGTCTTCAAGGTAAGCATTTTGGTTTCTCTGTGGTGCGTGCGGTCCCACGGCAGTGTTCTGGCACTGCTTGTGTGGGGTCCCTCAGGACACGTTCAGCCACTCGGTCCAGGTGAGAGTTACGGTCCTGCCAACACTTGCTGCCTCAAGCTCCTCCGACACTTGAGTGCCTCAGCCATGTGGGGGATGTCCCACCGTTTTTGGCCTCTACCAATGTGGGGTGCTTTAACCACGTGGAGGGATGTCCTGCCATCTTTGGCCTCCTCCAACACTGAGACCCTCAACCACATTGAGGATGTCCTGCTGTCTTTGGCATCCTCCAGTGTGCAGTGCTTCAACCACGTTGAGGATGTCCTGAATCTTTGTGTTCCTCCATTGCAGGTCCCCCATCTGCTGGACATGATTGTGTCCCCAGTGGTACCCGTGGCCTCACTGAGCTTCTCCGGCCGTGTCATCCTCTTTCCCAAGTGAGTACGTTGGCGGCTGTAGCCGCTCTTTGATGCCAACGCCCAAGGTAGCATCTCTTCCTTGTGCCGCTGCGGGTGTCCTGGGGACACCAGGCGGCGACTCTTGATGATGTCCCCAGGCCGCAGTCACTCCCATAAGGCAGCTCTGAGGGGAAAGACAGAGGAATTTGGATGACATTTCTTCCCGTGGTGGCCTGGACTTCTTCGCTGGGCGACTCCATTTCCCAGGCCCGTCCTTGGGGATGGGATGTGGTAGACTTGGGAAGTCAATGGCCTTCATGGCAATGCCAAACTCTGCCTGCGGGCAAGTGGCCGCAGGAAGTGGCAAGTGCTGGTGGTGCCATGGGTCATATGGGTGTCTTCTCCTTCTTTCCAGGTTTGTGATGGAGTGTGTGCCCAAACACCCACCCAGGGCTCTCCTCAAGACCTCGAGACAAGTCCCTGGTGAGGATGTGCAGATGAGAAAAGACAGTTTGCCAGCTCTCCAGCAAGGTGGGAAAGGTAAAGCAGCTCCCAGCTCTTCTCCATGGGACGGGTAACCAACTTCTGCCATGTTGTGGGGAAATGGCCGACGCTGAGCGCCAAAAGGCTCCGACTTGTCCTAAAGCTTCAGGCCAACTCCTGAGGGCCTTTTGTCCTAACGATTTGTTGGTGTCACCAAAAGAGAGCCCCGGGGTGGGATGTGCCCAAGGGTACAGTGGGAGGATGGTGGGCCAAGGCCTTCTCCTCCCCCTCTTCCCCTCAGAAATGACACCTGTCCCCTCCCCGGCACCACCCGGCTCCTCCTTCCTGACCATCATGATGATGATGAAGTCGGAAAACCACATTGGAAATGGTGCTGGTGTTGGGGAGGACACGATGGGGCTGCTAGAGGAGCAGAATGTCCAACCCTCAGACATTTTGGGAAGAGGCCTGAGCACTCCCTGCGTGTCCCTGGGTGGTCTGGCAGCGTCACAGCGACGCTCTTCTGAGGAGGTGTCTTCTTTCTGGTTCCAGTGGGGTTTCCCGGTTTTCCCTTTCCTGCTGCTCCGAGCCCGACTCAAAGCAAAACACCGCAGTTTGGGGAAATCTTGGAGCTGCAGAAGAAGAGGACAAGGTCTCTGGCCAGGTGAGGCTGAAGGCTCAGGGTGGGCGGCCACACGGGGCCATTTTACCCGGAGAGGTGGGAGACGCTCCATCCCTGGAGACATTCCAGGCCAGGTTGGATGGGGCTTTGAGCAACCTGATCTGGTTGAAGACCTCCCTGCTCATGGCAGGGGTGTTGGACTAGATGGACCTTCAAAGGTCCCTTCCCACCCAAACCATTCCATCAGCCTGACTGGAGGTGTTCAAGGTCAGGTTGGATGGGGCTGGAACCAACCTGGTCTACTGGAAGGTGGCCCTGCCGATGACAGCGGGGGGCGTTGGACTAGATGAACCTCTAAATGTCCCTTCCAACCCAAACCATTCCATGATTTTCTGACCCAGCAAGAGCCCGTTCCCCAGCCCTGAACGCTCCTTGGTCATCACCACCCAAGAGTGGTGAAGGCAGCACCTGGAGGGGTGGGACGTGGCTGCTGGGAACACCCCCATTTCACAGGGCTGGATCTTCTCCAGCTCTTCAGGAGAGCCCCAGCGTGGTCTAGGGACAATGGGACAGCTGTGTGTCAGATGAGGGTCCCGGCACAGGGGGTTTCCTCAGCCAACCTGCTGCTGGCTACATGAGGAGGCACGTGGCTCATGGGGAGGGGCAGAAAGCAGCCCCAAACCCATTGTGTCCTCAGGTAGACCTCTCCCTTTGTGTCCTTCCAGGCGGCGGTTGGTGGTCCCAAGGGTCTCCTCCGACACAAACCAACCCATGACCAGCCAACCCAAGGGCAAAGCAATGCCCAAAAGAAAACATAGACGCAGAGCCAAGAGATGGCAGCCAACCCTCAGTCCTATAGAGGAGGAAGAGGAGGAGAAGGAGGAAGAGAAGGAGGAAGAGAAGGAGGAGAAAGAGGAAGAGAAGAAGAACGAGTAGGAGAAGGAGGAGAAAGAGGAAGAGAAGGAGGAAGAGAAGGAGAAGGAGGAAGAGAAGGAGAAGGAATAGTGGAGAAAATCCTCACCGAACGCACAGTGCTGAAGGCGGTGAAGGCCGAGTCCTCCCATCCTCACGAAGCCTCGGCCTTCATAACGTCTGTAATAGCCGTATTATCGGCAACGAGTTCTGAGGTCAGCCTGCTCAAGGAGCCTGCCTACGGGGCCCTCCAACGGCCACCACCGAGCCGAGGCAGCAAAACCAGCAAAGCTGTCCCTCCATGGAGAGTTCAGAGAAGACTTTAAAGGACAGTCCTGTGAAGAGTCCCTGGAAGGATCCCCTGAAGAGTCCTCCAGAGAGTTCCCTGCTGAGAACCCTCTGTCACCCGCTGCCAAGAACCCTGGCCAGACCCCCGGCTGTCCCCCAGCATCGGCCACCCCGCATGGCCCAACTGTTGGAGGAGCTGCTGAGGAGGCAGTCCCAGGAGGTTTTGACCCGCTCGCTGCTGCCACCAGCCGTTGTCTCCTGCCAGGCTGTGCCTAGATCGGGAGAGGCGGGTGGCAAGCAGGCCAAGCGCCCCGCGCCACACGGCACCCCCAGGACGCAAGAGACCTCCCCGTGGGACAACATCCCACCCAAGAAGAGGAAGATGGTGGTGTGCCAGGTGGAAAAACACTCCAAACCCCTGTGGGAGGGGACGCCGGAGCGGGACGGTGCCACAGTGGGCAGCAGCAGGCAGCACATGGGCAGCAACAAGCGGAGGGCATCTGATGGCAACACCATGGCCACCAAGCGACGCAGAAACCTGGTGGATGCTGTGAGGCAAAGTGCCCCACGCTCCCCCAGCCTCTCTTCATGGGCTGATAGAGAAGGCGTGGAGCACGCATCCCCACCGCATGCGACCCGCACCCACCCACTCCAGCCCCAGACCTCTCCCACATCTCTCTCTCTTTCTTAATTCATTAAAGGTTTGATGTTTGGTTCACAGTGCGTCTGCCTGCGGTCATTCCTGCAGTGGGAGGCGCGGGGGTTAACGCAGCCCGTGCCGCATGTGTACATCTGACCCTCCACCTCTTCACCCCTGTATATGAGGAATCCCCCAAGGTTGTGGATGGAGACTGTCCTGGTTTGAGGTAAAACAACCAATTTTGTTCAGTAACTTCGCTTCTTAGCGGGGCCTCTTCTAACTACTAAAATAACTGCATATTGCGCAGACAGTGTTCACTCTCTCAGAGAGATCAGACCAATTGTTTATAGCTGATGCCCAGGCATGGGATGCAGAGAGGCTCCTGCTTATACTTATTGCCATAACAGCCAAGGCCAACCAACTTTGTTATTTGCCACGTTGGAGGGTCGGAAGCGGAAAAGCATAGTGGGGTCCCACCTGGAGGGAGGAGCGGACAGGACAGGTGACCCAAAGCTGACCAACAGGGTATTCCATCCTGTGGGAAACCTTGGCTGGTCCGAGGGATCAGAATGCGAGTTTAACATTGACCTTGAGCAGATATCCGTGTACCCTTGAAGAGACTGGGGAGTCCTGAGAAGAGCTAAGTAAAAAGATAAGGGTTGGCAAACATCCTGGCTTTGACCAGAGCATGAACAGTGTGTGATGTGAGAGCGTATAGGGCAAAAGTAGAATGCTGAATATATGCATAGATAAGCACCTGGGTAAAAGAATATAAAAAAGCACTGCTTGTTAAGTAAAGAAATTGGATTGCTGCAACTTGATGTCCAGTGTTGTGTCCGTCCCAACAACGACACAATATTATCAAGATTTTATCCCGCACATTTACACAAAACAAACAATAATAATCTTTTTTATTACACGTGGCAGGTCAGTGGCAATTCTTCATGCCTAATCTACTGATTACTCTGGTGTCTTGTCATGTTAAGAACATAACTCTCCCTCCTATAGTGGAATTATATTGTTACTGATTCATTGAATAAACTAATTATATTTTCTTCAGTCATGCCACTTGGCCAAGAATAAGGAGAAACATATTAAGGGAGGTAAATATTTATTAGCTTGTCTTCCTCTGACCTTAATTATGTTGGATAAAGCCCAACATTCAAAACAAAACGGAACTCTCTTGTTACTACCTTTTACAAGACACTTCAAGGGGGTATTTATTTAATCTACATTTAGTAATATAAAAGTTTGGTGTATCACTGCATCTAATCCTGTAGACACTCAAGACAGCCAGCAGAGAGCACGGAGCACCTCTGGGAAAGTGAGTCCTCTCACCTGTCTTTGGCACTGTCTTATGATTCAATAAATAGCCCCAAAAGAGTGCCTATATCTCTCCATTTCCAACAGAGAGCCTACACGAGAAATTTAAACTACATTCCTAACCTTAGGGTGGCTAAACTTAGACCACACAAATCTTGATCATGAAGAAAAACTCTATGAAAGACGTATGTTGTATATCTCAGGAAAGTACACGAAGGGTTAACAGCCCATTTCCACCTTTTCTATCTACACTCAATTGTTACAGGGAGTCACTGCGTGTGTGACAATATATGTAGAATCATTGAATCATAGAATTGTCTAGGTTGGAAGAGACCCTTGGGATCATCGAGTCCAACCATCTACCCTACTCTACAAAGTTCTCCCCTACACCATATCCCCCAACACCACATCTAAACATCTCTTAAACACATCCAGGGATAGTGACTCAACTGCCTCCCTGGGCAGTCTATTCCAATGCCCGACCACTCTTGCTGTGAAAAATTCTTTCCTAATGTTCAGTCTAACTCTACCCTGTTGGAGCTTGAAGCCATTCCCTCTTGTTCTGTCATTAATTACCTGTGAGAAGAGACCAGCACCAACCTCTCTACAGTGCCCTTTCAAATAGTTGTAGAGAGTGATGAGGTCTCCCCTCAGCCTCCTCCTCCTCCAACTAAACAGTCCCAGCTTCTTCAACCGCTCTTCGTATGATTTGTTTGCTAGGCCCTTCACCAGCTTCGTTGCCCTCCTCTGCACTCCCTCCAGCACCTCGATATCTCTCTTGTATTGAGGTGCCCAAAACTGGACACAATACTCGAGGTGTGGCCTCACCAGTGCTGAGTACAGGGGCACAATCACCTCCCTACTTCTGCTGGCCACGCTATTTCTAAGACCAGCCAGGATGCCGGTGGCTTTCTTGGCCACCTGGGCACACTGCCGGCTCATATTCAGCCCCTTGTCAATTAGAACCCCCAGGTCTCTTTCTGCCCGGCAGCTTTCCAGCCACACCTCCCCAAGCCTGTAGCGCTGCACGGGGTTATTGTGGCCCAAGTGCAGGACCTGGCACTTGCCCTTGTTGAAACTCATACCATTGATGTTGGCCCAATGATCCAATCTAAGTCTCTCTGTAGAGCTTCCCTATCCTCCTGGGAATCAACACTCCTGCTTAACGTGGTGTCATCTGCAAACTTGCTGATGATACACCCTATGTCCTTATCGAGATCATCAATAAAGACGTTAAACAGAAATGGTCCCAACACTGAGCCCTGAGGCACACCACTTGTGACCGGCCGCCAGCTGGATTTAAATCCTTTGAGCACCACTCTTTGGGACCTTCCAGTCAGCCAGTGCTTGATCCAGCGGATCGTATGCTCATCCAGGCCCCGCGAAGCCAGTTTTTCCACGAGAATTGTATGGGGGACAGTATCGAATGCTTTTCGAAAGTCCAGGTATACAATACCAACAGCCTTTCCCTCGTCCAAGATTCTGGTTATCTTGTCATAGAAGGAGATGAGGTTCGTTTGGCAGGACCTGCCTTCCATAAACCCATGCTGACTAGGCCTCACCCCCTGGTAACTAGGCCTGATCCCCTGGTACTAGGCCTGATCCCCTATATATATGGGGGAAAATTAAAAGTGTTTCTATCCTCTTTGTAATATGCTATCTTTCATCATCACCAAGTTCAAAAAGCGGGGAGGATGGGCAAATGATGTCATAGTTCCTTCCTCTAACAGTAATTTAAAAACTGGTAAACATTGTCTGAGAAGATGGAAAGTACTTGCCTTTCTGCAAGTCTCGCCCGGTCGCTTCCAAGGGTAATAGCTCATTTTGCTGAGGTGAAGACACAGTTTTTGTTGATTGGTGGTTTTTGTTGATTTTGTTTTGTTGTTGGAATCTTGTAATACTCAGCTAAATATATCCCAAGAGGGAAAAAAAATGCAAAGTTTACTATATTGGCAGCACTGCTGTTTAGGAAGGAGTGACTAATTCCATACTTACCAGATTTATAGCACATTTCCTTTATTGCTCTTTCCTCTTCAATATCTGTAGCAGTCTTAGGCACCCAATTAGAAACATCTATAGGACAGATTTTTAAAAGATTACTAGTTATCTATACAAAGGCCTCCAATAATTCTTAAGAATCAAATACCATAATGAATTTCTGTCATGGGTGTTTCTTTTCTGACTGCAACCTCTGCTTCTGGGCAGAAAAATGATTCCGTAATATTAGGTATTGCCAAGTGCAATGGAATTGCAGTTACAACACCTATTAAGAAGTTAATGTTTGTTGATTTAAAATGAGTGAAAAAAAATCTTCAGTCCTTATTTGCAAAACAGTCCTTCATTTACACCCAAAAGGAAATCTTGTGACTAAACATGTCCCCAGGGAGCGCTTGTCACAAAACCTCTGCCCAAAGTTACTGTCCTGTAACGCCTGCCAGCAGAGCTGGTGAAATGAGCGCTCCTTATCTGTCTCAGTTCAGGCTACTAAGACGAGCAAAGCCCAGCTCTTTCTGTTGTTGAAGTTAACGTGGCCAACTCAGACTGAAACCGAGTTTGGAGGCCCTAACAGGCAGCCCTGCCCGCTCACCCGAAGGACAGCGGGAAAAGCAAAGGCGGCTCGGGGCTGCCTGAGAACTAGCACCGTCATTTCCAGGGTGCACGCAGGAGAGTAGGTTGTTCTCTCACGCTCTGGGAATGTGCAATTCATTCCATCACTCTGAATCTCTCATCTCTGAGTGAGATACAGTCAACGGTTTAACTACAGTTCACAAAAAGGGAATAAATAATAATGTAAATATATACATATAGACACTGCAGTTAATCTAGTGAAGAGTTTTGTCTGGTTTCTCTTCGCTAGACTCGAGAGTAACTTTCTGCAATAAAATGAGACTGCCTTCAGAGTTTAGGAAATCAGTCAAACAAATTATTTAAGTTGAAGTCACTCGGCTATCTTTTGTAAACAAACCTGTGACTTCACCTTCAGTGATGAGTGTCTACAGCCCCTGTTCCAAAGTTTGTTTCCCGGGAAAGAAGTACCTGCTGAATTTGTGATTTCATCCCCAAATTCTGAGAATTTTTGAATGGTGGATCACATCATCTGAATAGTGGATCACATTTTAAACTTCATTGAATGAAAAAGAAGTGAATTGTACCACCATTGAAATATACAGCTAGGCATTTCACAGGGGTTAGAAAACATTGCCTCACTCACATCTGGGGACTACCAGTTCCAATATTTTGAGGATTAGCTGGAAGCTATTTCCAAAACTTGGCAACAACTCTTTTCTAACAATGTAATTGTTATTATAATACATCAGTTGTGATGTATACACTGCAGGAGTCCAAAAAACCCATTCTGCTTCCTTGTAAAAGAGAGAAAAAAACCCTTTACAGTTCTCTTCCTCTTCGTCATCCTCTTCATCCTCCTCGTCGTTGAGGTTTATAATCAGTGGAGGGTGAACGGGTAGTAAAATATTCTTTTGATTTCTGAGTGATTCTTGATGATGGGCCGGAGGCAGAATCCCTTCTTGTACACCCTGTGGCAATGGGGCATCTGCAGACAAGAACATTATTTTATTTGGAGGGAACTAGAATATCAAGTCCAGGTTCAGACCAGCAGGTACAGTTTTTAAATCATTATATTGAAGGAATCATTAAATAGACAGATTGTGCCTTTTAGGAAAAATCTTCTGCGGAGGTTGACGTCTTCCAACTACAAGAAAGTAGGAAAGACGCTCTCTTCCGAGAGCATCTTCCAACTACAGAGAGTAGGAAGAATCACAGGCACTCACTCCTCTGACTGGACAGATGAGGCAGTGCTGAATAAGGCCTTTTGAAAAGAGGAACACTTTGACCATTCTACGCTATTTTAAAAAGGCTGGCTGTCTCTTCCAGCTGGTGGATAGATTAATTTGAGGCAGAAACCTTCTTTCTTCCAATACCTTTTAAGATATTTACAGCTGAGGGAAACACACAATCAGTAATACCTGGGCTGAAGTGAGTGAGTTCAGGACCCCACCTGTGAAACTCGTTTAAACATGCTGAATAATAGGCAGGCCTGTATCGCTCCTCATGGCATCAGTTTTGGAGGATTTAGCAATTTTTGGCTTGTAGACGTTCTTTTGCTATCAATTTTCTGAATCAGAATTCTCTTTACTAAGTACAAAATGTAGATTTTGAGAAAGAATATCAAGTTCACAAAAATAATTTGCACTTAATTAGAAGAAAATCAGAAAAGATATTCTTTTCCTTAGGAATTTATATCTACCCGTAATATTTGCAGCAAAACCATTCCAGTACAGGGATAGCATTTTCTGAGAGCCAGGAAATGCAACGGACTGAAAATAAAAATGATGAAAAATGGTAAGTCTATTTGTGTTGTTCAAGCTGACCAATTTTCAGCTCTATATACAATCAGGATTCTGTGCATTATATTAAAAATATCAAAGAAATAAGATGAAGCGTGGGCATTTTCTGTTATTCCACTTGCTGTTATTCTTCCGCATCTCTTGCTTGCCTAGGAGCAGCATGTGTATCCTAGCAAACCCATTTTAATAACACTCCTGCAGATCAGATTTGTTGTATTTCATGCCAGAGAAAGTAAGATACAACACTTTACCTTGATAGAGCCTTTGTCAGTGTCCAGAATAGGATATTATTAGCCCTGGGTAGTGTAAGCCAAATCAAACTTGAATTCGTTTAATCACAAAGCGGGAATGTGCCTTTGAAAAACTGTTCTATGGGATTCTAATAAAAGAAGCAGCAACTTGGAACTTGGTGTTATTTTAATCAGTCTTTAATCAGTCTTACCCCGGCAGAAAACACTCATTCCCTCCAAGAAGCAGCAGAGGTTTCTAGTATGAGCCGGGCCTCTGCTTCCCAGCAGGAAAAGGTCAAGATTGGTGAAGATACGGCGGCCTTGTGGAAGGAAAGGGAAAGGTACTGGAAGCAGAGGAGCCGCAGCAAGGCAGCGGGGCTGCGTCTGGGGGCCTCTTCCCGCTCTTGCCCTCGGCATCCCGTCGGGGCGGGAAGAGGCGGACGCCTCCAGCGGCGCCTGTGCTGTCGGCACCGGTGACTCGGGGCCCGATGCTCCTGGCTGCCGCCGTCAGTGCCACCGGCCCCGAGCTCGCTGGCGGGAGCAGTCGGGGCGGGAAAAGGCTTCTGCGTTGCTCCTCTTGCGCAGACGTGGCTGTGCTACTTACCCGCCCCGACGGGGGCTCCCCCGGCCGGGGGCTGCCCCTCCTGCCGCTGCCTGTGCCGCTGCGCTGCGCTGCGCTGCGGGGGCTGCTCTGGGCGGCCCCTCGGGCTCCTTTCGCTCCGCATCGGGCAACCTGCGGCGCTCGGTGACTCCCGGGCGCAGCCCCGCAGGGCTCTGCCCGCCCCGCGGTGGCCCCACCGCCCTCCCAGCGGGGGAGAGGGCGGGTACGGACGGGACGGTGTGTGCGGCACAGAGCCCGTGCGGCGGGGCCCGGGGCAGGCAGGAGGGTCCGGCCGTGCCCCCCGCCGGCTGCCCCGCCAAAGGGGGATGGCCGCCGGGACGGAGCGGCCCCAGCCCAGCCCCGGGGCTGCCCCGACGCCCGGACAGCGGGGACCCGAGGGACACCGAGCGGCTGCCCCGGACCGGCCGGGACCTCGGGGCAGCGCAGGAGGGGAGCGCCCCGCGGCCGCCTCCCGGGGCGGCTCGGCCCCTCCGCCCGCCGCTCCTCTGCCCGCCCTGCGCCAGCCCGGCCCCGCCGCCGCGCTCGGGGACGGCCCTGACCGGCCGAGAGGGGCCGCGAGATGACGAGCCGATCCGAGCGGGGCCGAGTGTTGCCGAGCGGGGCCGAGCGGCAGCCGGTACCTCTCGCCACAGCCGCTGGCGAGACCTGGGCGTTGCCCGGGCAACGGCGGGAGGCTCAAACGCGCCGCAGCGGAGGGAGCGGCCGGTGGCCGAGGGAGCCGCTCCGGGGCCGGCCCGCTCCGCGGCGGAGCGCAGCGCAGCGTGAGGGGGGAGCAGGGGGACGGTGCGCTCGGCCTGGCGGCAGAGCCGCGGGAGGAAGGAGAAAGGCTGAGGAGCAGCCGGGAGCGTGAGCGAGAGAGAGAGGGGCCGCTGGAGCCGCGCTCTGCCCTCCCGGAGACGGGGACGGGAACGGAGGACCGGATCTGCCGGTGACATGCGGAAACGAAACTCCAGAGACTCCACAACCGGGAAGGTTGTAAAGTAGGTGTTTATTCAGCGCTGGGCAGCACGGGGGGGTCGCCCCACCACAATCGTGCGCGCCCAATGCAGCGGCCTTCTCAAATATATATTGTGCTTAATTACATAATCATAAGATTTCCCAATACGCCTATACATATGCATAACCTGTCCCCACTTCGTATTCAAATTAGCTCTAAGAAGTCATTTCCATAAACTCCTCCCAACCGCGCTTGCGCAATGCCTCCTGGTGGTGGTCGCTGAGGGTCGTGACCACAAAGGCTGATGATTCCTCTTCATCACCGCAAGTAACTCTTTGTCCTTGCGCAGACTCAGTTCTTCTTTGGTCTTTGTCCAGACCGCAGGGTTGGTTTCAGCCGCTTTTCAAGGCATACTCTTATTCGTTATCAGGAGCTGTCCTTGGCAATCTCAAGACTTCTTGCTTCGTCCATTTTTATCAGGCCTGTCCTTTAGGTTACGAATCACTGCTAGTCAATCAGTGCACAATGTGTTATTGTCTCTATCACATACCCCTGACTCACCGGGCAGACCCTCCTCTTGGGGAAGTCTGCTGCCCCCCTGGGCCCGGGTTAAGGACGTCACTAGGAAACTTCCCGGCCTGGTACGGCCCTCGGACTATTGCCCAGCGCTGCTCTTCCCTGTGGGTGGCCACGAAGCCACAATGCGTAGTCCGAGGGCGATCCGGAGAGACTTCAGGGCCTTGGGATGGGTGGTAAGGGAATCTGGAGCGCCGGCTATTTTTCCTCTCTCCTTCCAGTTATGTGCAGCGACACTGGAAGGAACAGGCGGACCTGGTCTCTTAATACATGGCTCCGTGGCTGCTGTCACCACCACAATTTTCGTTTTTTTGCACAAATAGGGTGGCCTCCATGGTGCCAGGCCTGCTGGGGTCAGATGGGATTGAGCTTTCTGAAAGGGGGAAGAGGGTCTTTGCTCAGGAGCCAGTGGGGTTCATTGGCAGAGCTTTAAACTAGACTTGAAGGGGTCAGGGATAGGATCAGGCTTGCCCGTGACAAGCTGCGGGAACATGCTAAGGTCAGGGGGACGGGGCGCCAGCGAGGACCCTCAGCCTGTAGGTCTGAGACGTGCTGGGTGCAGCAGACTCGCAGTCTTATGGAGATGAGCCAGGGGCTTCTGACGGAACAGAAGCCAACAGGGAAACATCAGTGAAATCACAGTATCATAGAATCATTTGGGTTGGAAGGGACCTTTAGAGGTTGTTGAGTCCAACCCCCTGCAATAAGCAGGGATGGGGCATCTGGGAAGATTATGTTTTTTGATGATGAGGGTGGGGAGACACTGGCCCAGGTTGCCCAAAGAGGTGGGAGATGGCCCATACCTGGAAACATTCCAGGTCAGGTTGGATGGGGCTCTGAGCAACCAGATCCAATTGAAGACCACCCAGACCGTTCTATGATTAACTACCGCTTGGAAAAAACATACAAAGGAAAACTGAGTTAGAAGCAGGTTAGGCTGATTCACACAGAGACTGGAGACGCAAAGAGTAAGGAAGACCCTCCCATTGAGTCACGAGGTTCAGAGTGGATCCCCTTGCCTTCTAAACTCCTTATGGAGCCCCGGTCTCACACTTGGAGAACAGCTTATGTCTAACGGAATTATCTATACAATGTTTGCAATAATATTGAGTAGCTGCACGGATTAGTAATGTCTCATTAGTACTAATTCAGCACGCTCTCAGTCACTTACTGAGGATCTGCCGCAGCTAAGGCATCTCTCCGCCGTGGGTGAGGAAGGCTCTCAGTCTCAGGTAAGGAATCTCTAACCTTGAGAGTCGCCCCTGCCCACGGGGAGAGTCACCTGGCGTGCAGTGCAGCTGCCATTCAGGGAGAGGTCAAATTGGGCTCCTCCTGACGGTGATATTTATCGAGGGGAGTAGTTGGCTGCTAGGCGATAGCACAGACGAGAGAGATGTCTTTTGTTTAGCTCGGGTATCTCCTTCTGTACTTTGGTTACCTTGCATTTTTAGGGTTTGAAACCACCTTTAGTTCTTAAAGCAAGCAAACAAATAAACTTCTCCTGTACAACAGAATTTTACATTGTGTAACAGAAAGGAGTGTCCTTTTCTATATCCAGTTCACCAATGCCACTTATCACACTCTGCAGCGTGGACCGATAGGATTCCCCAGCTCCTGTGTTGTTTATAAACAGGATTGGACTAGGTGTCACATCAGGGCTTCCTTTCCCATTTGTCCCTGCTGTGACTTCAGCATCTGGAGCAACAGAATCACCATCTTCCAGCTTGTGGATCTCCTCATTTGTCACTTCTAAGGTTTCATCAGATAGAGAGGCAACCTGGATGACCAACTGGGCAAAAGTAGTCACTTTCAGTCTTTTAAACAGCTCATCCTTTTTATACCTGTAATTTCTTTTGATCTCTTCCAACCTCTCGGTGTATTTTGTCAAACTGTTTCCAGTATCAAGGCGGGTTTTTATATGTTGGTATCTGGGATTCTGAGGGATGTGTCTGGTTAAATACTCCGGGTCCCCGACACTCCTCCTGCTCGACATCTTAACACCGCAAACACCCAACCGCGCCGCTATTCTCCCTCACTCCTGCTGGTGAGTTACTGTTACAGCCCCTTAGCGTGGGCTGTAGCCAAGTGAGATTCTGTAAGTAAAGAATTCCTGGATTGTTTCATTCAATTCGGTCATATTAGACTGCTTGCCCTCACTATCCCTCGGCAGCACTTTCACAGCCCGACCAACACTGGGGCTCTGCGCTTTCCTTGCACCGTAACGCTCCCAACACTCTCTCCCACACTCGCCAGAGCCCCGCTCCAAAATGGAAAACATCCAGCGACTGCTCCTACACAAAAGGAGCAAGGATGGAAAGCTGTTCCTGCCTTCACCATCCCGTAGCAGCGCTTTGACAGGCAGCTAATGGCAGCGTGGGCTGAGGCTGAGGTCCCCAGCAGCACGGGTGGCCCAGAGGAGAGAGGTGTCTGTTGCGGATGGAGTGATGCACTTCACTCGTAGAGAGAAGCAGCGACACGTTTATTGATACAAAACAGGGATTTAACAAAGTTTGAGAGTAAATGCGACAGTGCTTTAGCAGGATTCGATGGCAAGGTACACTTGGTTATTTCCTGCATGGAGGACAGGGTCAGGCAGAACTGCCAGGGAGACCCTCCTGTTGGGCTGAGGTTCGGAAAGGAGCCCCTTGCTTTCTAACCTCCTTCTCAGAGAGGAGTCTGGGTGCGGCTGGATCCAATCCTGGTCCCAGACTGGGTCAACGGTTTATGTCTAAGGGATTATATATGTGCAATCGATCCTTTCTATCACTTAGCTAAGATTTCACAGTTTCGCGTGCTATTAGTCACTGACCGAGGATCTGTTGCGGCAAAGAATCTGTGAAGCTCGAGGAGTAACCTTGAGAGGCGTCCCCGCTCATGGGGAGATCCTGGCGTGCAGGGGAGCTCAAAGGGCTCTTGGGCTGTTCGCTGTTGATGTGGGTGAGATGATTGACCTATAGTCATATCTGCATATTGGCCACAGTACCAGCACTGCTCAAGTTAGCCCTTGGCTACTGTGGTGTTATGTGTTTCCCCGAAACCACATCGAGCCGGGGGCAGCCATCACATGTACACGTGCCCATTGTGACCACCACAGGTGTTAGTGCTTGGGCAGGGTCACGGGAGATAAAGGTCAGGTTGGAAGGCGGGGAGGGGGAGCACACCATCACAGTGTCAAGGAAGCGATGTTGGTGCAATACCGTTCCCTCCTCGACATATCTTTTCCAGCCAGGTGTCCCTGGAGCTGTGGGATTCTCATACAGAATTCACACCCTAACCTAACGCTAATGGGAGGGTTGGATGGATCCAGGAACAGAGACCTATTGGCAAAACAGAAGGAAGCTTCCTTGGAGGAGTCTTGGTAGCTACCTGTGATATGAGGTCCCTCAACTAGAGATCAAAAGTCTGTGGGAGATCCCTGGGAGGAGTCATGGATTTGTCGCAGGGTAAAAAGCTTTGCCTAAAAGAGAAAAAACATTTCCCAATGAGAAAAAACCATCACAGTTATCTCCCTTCGGAGAGTCTGGAGGTCCTACCAGGGATCTGAGGACCCTAAAATACATGACAAAAGACAACACCAGAAGCCTGGAAGGAGCCTCGGGTGAAACCCAGACGATGGAACATTGTCCAAGGAGAAAAATCATCTCAGGTATCTTCCCTGCAGAAGTCTGGGATTGGTACCCAGGATTACAGGGTCATAAACCAAAGGATAAACTGTGTGGGAGATGCCTAGGAGGAGTCTAAGGTGCATCCCGCAGGACGGACAATATTCCAAGGAGAAAATTCATCTCGGGTATCTTCCCTGGAGGAGTCTGGGGTTGCTACCTGGAATCACAGGGCCCTAAACCCCAGGAAGAAAACACTCAGGAACAGAGCTGGGAGGAGTCTCGGGTGCATCCCGCAGGATTGAGCATTGCCCAAGGACGAAAATCATCTTGGGTATCTTCGCTGGAGGAGTCTGGGGTTGCTACCAGGGATTACAGGGCCCCAAACCACAGGAAAAATGTCTCAGGGAGACGCCTGGGAAGAATCTCAGATACATCCCAGAGGAAGGAGCATTGCCCAAGGAGAAAAATCATCTCGACTATTTTCCCTGGAGGAGTCTGGGGTTGCTACCTGGGATAACAGGGCCCCAAACCAATGGAGAAAAGTCTGCGGGAGATGCCTGGGAAGAATCTCGGATGCATCCCAGAGGATGGAACATTTTCTAAAGAGAAAATTCATCTCCGGTATCTTCCCTGGAGGAGTCTGGGGTTGCTACCCGGGATGACAGGACCCTAAACCACCGGAAAAAAGACTCAGGGACATACCTGCGAGGAGTCTCCGGTGAATCCCAGACGATGCAGCATTGTCCAATGAGAAAAATCACCTCGGGTATCTTCCCTGGAGGAGTCTGGAGTTGTCACCTGGGATCACAGGGCCCTAAACCACCAGAAAAAAGACTGAGGGACATACCTGTGAGGAATCTCCGGTGAATCCCAGAGGATGGAGCATTGCCCAAGGCGAAAAATCATCTCGGGTATCTTCCCTGGAGGAGTCTGGGGTTGCTAACTGGGATCACAGGGCCCCAAACGCCAGGAAGAAAACACTCAGAAACAGAGCTGGGAGGAGTCTCAGGTGCATCCCGAAGGATGGACAATAGTCCAAGGATAAAAATCATCTCGGGTATGTTCCCTGGAGGAGTCTGGGGTTGCTACCCGGGAGCACAGGGCCCTAAAGCATTGGGGAAAACGCTGCGGGAGATGCCTGGGAGGAGTTCTGGGTAGATCCCGCAGGATGGACCACAGTCAAGAGAGAAATATCATCTCGGGTATCTTCCCTGTAGGAGTCTGGGGTTGCTACCTGGGATGACAGGTATCTAAACCACCGGAAAAATGTCTCAGGGACATACCTGCGAGCAGTCTCGGGTGCATCCCGCAGGATGGAGCATTGTCAAAGGAGAAAAATCATCTTGGTTACCTTGCCTGGAGGAGTCCGGGGTTGCTAACTGGGATCACAGGGCCATAAACCCCAGGAAGAAAACACTCAGAAACAGAGCTGGGAGAAGTCTCGGGTGCATCCAGCAGGATGGAGAATTGTCCAAGGAGAAAAATCATCTCGGATATCTTCCCTGGAGAAGTCTGGTCTTGCTATCCAGGATTATAGGGCCCCAAACCACAGGAAAAATGTCTGCGGGAGACGACTGGGAGGAATCTCAGGTGCATCCCAGAGGATGGAGCACTGCCAAAGGAGGAAAATCATCTCAGGTATCTTCCCTGGAGGAGTCTGGGGTTGCTACCTGGGATAACAGGGACCCAAACCACTGGAGAAAAGTCTGCGGGAGATGCCTGGGAGAAATCTCAGGTGCATCCCAGAGGATGGAGCATTGTCCAAGGAGAAAAATCATCTCGGGTATCTTCCCTGGAGGAGTCTGGGGTTGCTACCTGGGATAACAGGGCCCCAAACCACTGGAGAAAAGTCTGCGGGAGATGCCTGGGAAGAATCTCCGATGCATCCCAGAGGATGGAACATTTTCTAAGGAGAAAATTCATCTCGGGTATCTTCCCTGGAGGAGTCTGGGGTTGCTACCCGGGATCACAGGGCCCTAAACCACCGGAAATAAGACTGGGTGACAAACCTGCGAGCAGTCTCGGGTGCATCCCGCAGGATGGAGCATTGTCAAAGGAGAAAAATCATCTTGGGTATCTTCCCTGGAGAAGTCCGGGGTTGCTACCTGGGATCACATGGCCCTAAACCCCAGGAAGAAAATACTCAGAAACAGAGCTGGGAGGAGTCTCGGGTGCATCCAGCAGGATGGAGAATTGTCCAAGGAGAAAAATCATCTCGGATATCGTCCCTGGAGAAGTCTGGTCTTGCTATCCAGGATTATAGGGCCCCAATCCACAGTAAAAATGTCTCAGGGAGACGACTGGGAGGAATCTCAGGTGCATCCCAGAGGATGGAGCACTGCCAAAGGAGGAAAATCATCTCGGGTATCTTCTCTGGAGGAGTCTGGGGTTGCTACCTGGGATAACAGGGACCCAAACCACAGGAAAAATATCTGCGGGAGATGCCTGGGAGAAATCTCAGGTGCATCCCAGAGGATGGAGCATTGTCCAAGGAGAAAAATCATCTCGGGTATCTTCCCTGGAGGAGTCTGGGGTTGCTACCCGGGATGACAGGACCCTAAACCACCGGAAAAAAGACTCAGGGACATACCTGCGAGGAGTCTCCGGTGAATCCCAGACGATGCAGCATTGTCCAAGGAGAAAAATCACCTCGGGTATCTTCCCTGGAGGAGTCTGGGGTTGCCACCTGGGATCACAGGGCCCTAAACCACCAGAAAAAAGACTGAGGGACATACCTGTGAGGAGTCTCCGGTGAATCCCAGAGGATGGAGCATTGCCCAAGGAGAAAAATCATCTCGGGTACCTTCCCTGGAGGAGTCTGGGGTTGCTACCCAGGATTACAGGGCCCCAAACAACCGGAAATAAGACTCGATGACATACCTGCGAGGAGTCTCAGGTGCATCCCGCAGGATGGAGCATTGTCCAAGGAGAAAAATCATCTTGGGTATCTTCCCTGGAGGAGTCCGGGGTTGCTACCTGGGATCACAGGGCCCTAAACCCCAGGAAGAAAACACTCAGAAACAGAACTTGGAGGAGTCTCGGGTGCATCCCAGAAGATGGAGCATTGCCCAAGGAGAAAAATCATCTCGGGTATCTTCCCTGGAGGAGTCTGGGGTTGCTACCTGGGACAACAGGGCCCCAAACCACTGGAGAAAAGGCTGCGGGAGATGCCTGGGAAGAATCTCAGATGCATCCCAGAGGATGGAACATTTTCTAAGGAGAAAATTCATCTCGGGTATCTTCCCTGGAGGAGTCTGGGGTTGCTACCTGGGATGACAGGACCCTAAACCACCGGAAAAATGTCTCAGGGACATAGCTGCGATATGTCTCGGATGCATCCCAGAGGATGGAGCATTGCCCAAGGAGGAAAATCATCTCAGGTATCTTCCCTGGAGGAGTCTAGGGTTGCTACCCGAGATGACAGGACCCTAAATCACCGGAATAAAGACTCAGGGACATAGCTGGGATAAGTCTCGGATGCATCCCAGAGGATGGAGCATTTTCTAAAGCGAAAAATCATCTCGGGTATCTTCCCTGGAGGAGTCTGGGGTTGCTACCCGGGATCATAGGGCCCTAAACCACCGGAAATAAGAATCGGTGACATACCTGCGAGCAGTCTCGGGTGCATCCCGCAGGATGGAGCATTGTCCAAGGAGAAAAATCATCTTGGGTATCTTTCCTGGAGGAGTCTGGAGTTGCTACCTGCGATCACAGGGCCCTAAACCCCAGGAAGAAAACACTCAGAAACAGAGCTGGGAGGAGTCTCAGGTGCATCCCGCAGGACGGAGAATTGTCCAAGGAGAAAAATCATCTCAGATATCTTCCCTGGAGAAGTCTGGTCTTGCTATCCAGGATTATAGGGCCCCAAACCACAGGAAAAATGTCTGCAGGAGACGACTGGGAGGAATCTCAGGTGCATCCCAGAGGATGGAGCACTGCCAAAGGAGGAAAATCATCTCAAGTATCTTCCCTGGAGCAGTCTGGGTTTGCTACCTGGGATGACAGGACCCTAAACCACCGGAAAAAAGACTGAGGGACATACCTGTGAGGAACCTCCGGTGAATTCCAGAGGATGGAGCATTGCCCAAGGAGAAAAATCATCTCAGGTATCTTCCCTGGAGGAGTCTGGGGTTGCTACCCAGGATTACAGTGCACCAAACCACAGGAAGAATATCTGCGGGAGATGCCTGGGAGAGATCTCAGGTGCATCCCAGAGGATGGAGCATTGTCCAAGGAGAAAATTCATCTCGGGTATCTTCCCTGGAGGAGTCTGGGGTTGCTACCCGGGAACACAGGACCCTAAACCACCGGAAAAAAGACTCAGGGACATACCTGCGAGGAGTCTCCGGTGAATCCCAGAGGATGGAGCATTGCCCAAGGAGAAAAATCATCTCGGGTATCTTCCCTGGAGGAGTCTGGGGTTGCTACCTGGGATTTCAGATACCTATACCACTAGAGAAAAGTCTGCGGGAGACACCTGGGCGGAGTCAGGGGTACATCCCAGAGGATGGAGCATATTCTAAAGAGAAAAATCATCTCGGGTATCTTCCCTGGAGGAGTCTGGGGTTGCTACCCGGGATCACAGGGCCCTAAAGCATTGGAGAAAACTCTGCGGGAGATGCCTGGGAGGAGTTCTGGGTAGATCCCGCAGGATGGACCACAGTCAAGAGAGAAATATCATCTCGGGTATCTTCCCTGGAGGAGTCTGGGGTTGCTACCCGGGATGACAGGTATCTAAACCACCGGAAAAATGTCTCAGGGACATAGCTGCGATAAGTCTCGGATGCATCCCAGAGGATGGAGCATTATCCAAGGAGAAAAATCATCTCAGGTATCTTCCCTGGAGGAGTCTGGGGTTGCTACCCGGGATCACAGGACCCTAAACCACCGGAAATAAGACTCGGTGACATAACTGCGAGGAGTCTCGGGTGCATCCCGCAGGATGGAGCATTGTCCAAGGAGAAAAATCATCTTGGGTATCTTCCCTGGAGGAGTCCGGGGTTGCTACCTGCGATCACAGGGCCCTAAACCCCAGGAAGAAAACACTCAGAAACAGAGCTGGGAGGAGTCTCGGGTGCATCCCAGAGGATGGACCATTGCCCAAGGAGAAAAATCATCTCGGGTATCTTCCCTGGAGGAGTCTGGGGTTGCCACCTGGGATCACAGGGCCCTAAATCATTGGAGAAAACTCTGCGGGAGATGCCTGGGAGGAGTTCTGGGTAGATCCCGCAGGATGGACGACTGTCAAGAGAGAAAAATCATCTCGGGTGTCTTCCCTGGAGGAGTCTGGGGTTGCTACCTGGGATGACAGGACCCTAAACCACCGGAAAAATGTCTCAGGGACATAGCTGGGATAAGTCTCGGATGCATCCCAGAGGATGGAGCATTGCCCAAGGAGGAAAATCATCTCAGGTATCTTCCCTGGAGGAGTCTGGGGTTGCTACCCGAGATGACAGGACCCTAAATCACCGGAATAAAGACTCAGGGACATAGCTGGGATACGTCTCGGATGCATCCCAGAGGATGTTGCATTTTCTAAAGAGAAAAATCACCTCGGGTATCTTCCTTGGAGGAGTCTGGGGTTGCTACCCGGGATCACAGGGCCCTAATCCACCGTAAATAAGACTCGGTGACATACCTGCGAGCAGTCTCGGGTGCATCCCGCAGGATGGAGCATTGTCAAAGGAGAAAAATCATCTTGGGTATCTTTCCTGGAGGAGTCTGGGGTTGCTACCTGGGATGACAGGACCCTAAACCACCGGAAAAAAGACTGAGGGACATACCTGTGAGGAACCTCCGGTGAATTCCAGAGGATGGAGCATTGCCCAAGGAGAAAAATCATCTCAGGTATCTTCCCTGGAGGATTCTGGGGTTGCTACCCAGGATTATAGTGCGCCAAACCACAGGAAAAATATCTGCGGGAGATGCCTGGGAGAAATCTCAGGTGCATCCCAGAGGATGGAGCATTGCCCAAGGAGAAAAATCATCTCGGGTATCTTCCCTGGAGGAGTCTGGGGTTGCTACCTGGGATTTCAGATACCTAAACCACTAGAGAAAAGTCTGCGGGAGACACCTGGGAGGAGTCAGGGGTACATCCCAGAGGATGGACCATTTTCTAAGGAGAAAAATCACCTCGGGTATCTTCCCTGGAGGAGTCTGGGGTTGCTACCCAGGATTACAGGGCCCCAAACCACAGGAAAAATATCTGCGGGAGACGACTGGGAAGAATCTCTGGTGCATCCCAGAGGATGGAGCATTGCCCAAGGAGAAAAATCATCTCGGGTATCTTCCCTGGAGGAGTCTGGGGTTGCTACCTGGGATCACAGGGCCCTAAAACCCAGGAAGAGAACACTCAGAAACAGACGTGGGAGGAGTCTCGGGTGCATCTCGCAGGATGGAGCATTGTCCAAGGAGAAAAATCATCTTGGCTATCTTCGCTGGAGGAGTCTGGGCTTGCTATCCAGGATTATAGTACCCCAAACCACAGGAAAAATGTCTGCGGGAGACGAATGGGAAGAATCTCGGATGTATCCCAGAGGTTGGAGAATTGCCCAAGGATAAAAATCATCTTGGGTATCTTCCCTGGAGGAGTCTGGGGTTGCTACCTGGGATGACAGGACCCTAAACCACCGGAATAAAGACTCAGGGACATAGCTGTGATAAGGCTCAGATGCATCCCAGAGGATGGAGCATTTTCGAAAGAGAAAAATCATCTCGGGTATCTTCCCTGGAGGAGTGTGGGGTTGCTACCCGGGATGACAGGACCCTAAACCACCGGAAAAATGTCTAAGGGACATAGCTGAGATAAGTCTCGGATGCATCCCAGAGGATGGAGAATTATCCAAGGAGAAAAATCATCTCGGATATCTTCCCTGGAGGAGTCTGGGGTTGCTACCTGGGATTTCAGATACCTAAACCACTAGAGAAAAGTCTGCGGGAGACACCTCGGAGGAGTCAGGGGTACATCCCAGAGGATGGAGCATATTCTAAAGAGAAAAATCATCTCGGGTATCTTCCCTGGAGGAGTCTGGGGTTGCTCCCTGGGATAACAGGGCCCCAAACCACTGGAGAAAAGTCTGCCGGAGATGCCTGGGAAGAATCTTGATGCATCCCAGAGGATGGAACACTTTCTAAAGAGAAAATTCATGTCGGGTATCTTCCCTGGAGGAGTCTGGGGTTGCTACCCGAGATGACAGGACCCTAAATCACCAGAAATAAGACTCGGTGACATACCTCCGAAGAGTCTCGGGTGCATCCCGCAGGATGGAGCATTGTCAAAGGAGAAAAATCATCTGGGGTATCTTCGCTGGAGGAGTCCGGGGTTGCTACCTGGGATCACAGGACCCTAAACCACAAGAAGAAAACACTCAGAAACAGAGATGCGAGGAGTCTCGGGTGCATCCAGCAGGATGGAGAATTGTCCAAGGAGAAAAATCATCTCAGATATCTTCCCTGGAGAAGTCTGGTCTTGCTATCCAGGATTATAGGACCCCAAACCACAGGAAAAATATCTGCGGGAGGCGACTGGGAGGAATCTCAGGTGCATCCCAGAGGATGGAGCACTGTCCAAGGAGGAAAACCATCTCGGGTATCTTCCCTGGAGCAGTCTGGGGTTGCTACCTGAGATGACAGGACCCTAAACCACCAGAAAAAAGACTGAGGGACATACCTGTGAGGAACCTCCGGTGAATTCCAGAGGATGGAGCATTGCCCAAGGAGAAAAATCATCTCGGGTATCTTCCCTGGAGGAGTCTGGGGTTGCTACCCGGGATCACAGGGCCCTAAACCCCAGGAAGAAAACACTCAGAAACAGAGCTGGGAGGAGTCCCGGGTGCATCCCGAAGGATGGACAATAGTCCAAGGAGAAAAATCATCTCGGGTATCTTCCCTGGAGGAGTCTGGGGTTGCTACCCGGGATCACAGGGCCTCAAACCACCGGAAAAAAGAATCAGGGACATACCTGCGAGGAGTCTCCGGTGAATCCCAGAGGATGGAGCATTGTCCAAGGAGAAAAATCCTCTTGGGTATCTTCCCTGCAGGAGTCTGGGGTTGCTACCCGGGATCACAGGGCCCTAAAGCATTGGAGAAAACTCTGCGGGAGATGCCTGGGAGGACTTCTGGGTAGATCCCGCAGGATGGACCACTGTCAAGAGAGAAAAATCATCTCGGGTATCTTCCCTGGAGGAGTCTGGGGTTGCTACCCGGGATCACAGGTCACCAAAACACTGGAAAAAAAGACTCAGGGCCATACCTGGGACATAGCTGGGATAAGTCTCGGATGCATCCCAGAGGATGGAGCATTGTCCAAGGAGAAAAATCATCTCGGGTATCTTCCCTGGACGAGTCTGGGGTTGCTTCCTGGGATCTCAGGTCCCTAAAGCTGTGATCAAGAGCCTGCAGGAGTTGTCTCGGAGGAGTCTTGTGTGGACCCTGGAGGATATATTTTCATAGAAAAAGAGTGTTTTGGTAGAGAAAACCATGTCAGTTTTCCATTGTGGGATGGCCCTGAGGTGCCCCCAGTGGAAGCAGAGGAGGGGTTGGGCAGTGCTGGTGTCCCCTGCAGCCACCGCTGCCCAGGAGGCCACGCAAAAGGTCTTGCTCGAGTCCTCGGGGAACAGCCCATCGCCACTTTTGGGGTCAGGAAGGAATTTTTCCCCGGGGCACACTGGCACGGGCCCCCGGGGGTCTTTCGCCTTCCTCTGCAGCCCCGAGCACGGCCCCTTGCCAGGCCTCCTCGGGGCCAGTTGTGGCCAGCGGTTCCCTGTCCTGGCAGGAGCGGGAGTCCAGCGGTGCCCTCCATCCCTCCGCCTCTCCTCCCTGTGCCAGCTTGGCAGGGGCACCTCCGGGACCTCCCTGCACGAGCCCCCCGGGGGTCTTCTGCCCTGGGCCGGGCACGGCCTGCTTGCACAGGCTGCAGGCGCCATGCTGCCTCAGGACGGAGCGGGCAATCGAAGCGGAGCCTCCGTCTCCTCTGCCAGAGCCGCCGGCTGGGCCTCGTCTGTCCCGGCCGCAGCCCGAGAGCGTCTCCACCGGCCCGGGCCCGACCCTGTGCCCCGGGGGAGCCCCGCAGCCTCTGCCCCGCCGCCAGCCCGCCTCTCCCCGGGCCCGTCCCCGTCCCCGTCCCCGTCCCCGTCCCCGTCCCCGTCCCCGCCGGCACCGCGGGGAGCGCCGCCAGCGGCCGCAGCCCGGCCCCTCTCCGCACCCCCGCTGCCCGCCGACGGCCGCCCCGCCAGACCCCCGGCAGCAGCGGGCAGGGGCGGGGCCGCGCCCGGGGGACGCCCGACGGCTGCGCCGCTGCCCGCTCCCGCGGGGACCCGCTCACGGGCCCGCCGGCCCCGCGCTTCTGCCCTCGGGCCCCGCCGCGGCCTCCGCAGCCTCCGCGGAGCGAGGCCCACACGCCCCCTGCCCGCAGCCCCCGCACGCACCCACCGGGACCCCCGGCCCCCTCCGCGCCCACACCTGCCCCGCCGCTCCGCCGGGGCTCCCGCCGCACGGCCCGGCCCGGGCCCGCAGGGTCGCAGCCCACTCGAGCCGAGCCCAGCCGAGCCCAGACGAGCCGATCCAGCCAGCCGTGCGGGCAGAGCCGGGCCGAGCCGGGCGGGGGGAGCAGGCGGCAGGCGCGGCCGGAGCGAGGCAGTGCCGCCTCCCCGGGACTCCCTCCCGCCTCTGCCGGGGATGGGGGGCGGGTGGCCGAGCAGCGCAGCGTCCCCGCAGGGCCCTCCCTGCCCTCTGCACCTGCGGGAGCAGACAAGTCCCCCCCAGGAGAGGCACTCGACGCTGTTCCATCCTTCCCCCGCTCTCTGCCCCCCTGCCCGTCCCCAGCGTCTTCCCGTCCTTTGGGACCTGCTCCTTGCTGCCCGGCCAGCTCCTCTGGGAAGCCCCTTCCCGGGCACTCTTGGGCCAGCAGGCAGTGCCAACGGCGTCCCTGGCAAGGGCCTGTGGCCCAACGCCTGTGGCAACCCAGCCCCGTCCTGCTGGGGAGGGCGAGGATGGGGCTGTGCTCGTGGCCGGGCGGGAGCAGCGTGGGTTGGGGGGATGCTGCATGCCCCCAGGGATGCCATAGCCGTGGACATGCTGTGCCCGCAGGGATGCCATGCCCGTGGGGGTTCCCATGCCCACTGGGGTGCTGTGCCTGGGGGATTACCATGTCTGTGGAGGTTCTACGCCTGCAGGGACGTAGGTGCTGTACCCATGGGGATGCCGTGCCCCTGGAGATGCTGTGACCATGGTGGTGCCGTGCCCGTTGGGATGCTGTGCCCGCAGCGTGCTGGCACTGTGCGAGGTCTGCTGGTCCCTGCTGCAGGACTGGATGATCAGTGTGACCATCGGCTGGAACTGCAACCTGGACCTGTCCGACAGCGAGTGCCGCCCTCGCTACTCCTTCCACCACCTTCACCCCAAAAGGACTTCGGCTTCCCCTTGGCTACAGCTACAGGTGATGGCCCTGGCCCTGCCCTGGCCCCGCTGCCCCACATCCTTTATCCAGCCCTGCCCCACCATCTCCACAGCACCCATTGGTCTGAGGATGCTCTGTGGTGGTGGGGGCATCACCCTGGGGTGCTCCAGCCTCAGGCCAGCCCATCCCGTCCCTGCCCGGGTACCGCCGGAGCTGCAAAGGGCCATGGTGGCAGGCTGGGGTAACACTCGCTCTGCCCGAGACCATCCAAGTCCCCCCCAGCTCTCAGTGACATGCTGCCCCCAGAAGGAGTTGCACCCCTGCCTGGGTGGGACATGTCCTACAGCCAAGTGTCACCGCTGCCAGCCCCAGGCCTGTCAAGAAACCCCCGTGCTCAGCATCCCTGCCTGGGGCTGCTCCCTGCGGGCAGAAGGGAGGGGACGGGACGGGACGGGGGGGGGGGGGGGGGGGGGGGGGGGTGTCCCCATCCTTGAGCCCTGCAGTGCTGAGGTGCGGAAACAAACTCCACAACTCACGCAGCGTTATAAAGCAGCTATGTCTATTGCAGCGCTGGGTGCAAGGGGGATCGCTCCTCCAAACTTGCACACCGTAAAGGGTTAGTTATACAGCTTACAGACATGCTATATATACACATTCACAAGGTTTTGGGGAAATGATTAACATGTTCGTTACTTTTCCGGGAACTCATTACCATAGGCTACCACCCACCCCGGTATGCGCATTATAGTCTCTCGGATAGTCCTTCAGAATCCTCTGGGAGTCGTTGACTCCTTTTTAATCACTGTATTGTTTTGGTCAACTGTCCTTATCTGGTTGCCAAAGCCGCTGCTCTATGGCTCCAGATGGCTCTGCTTTCTGCCACTTCCAAGGTAGAGCTGCCCCAGGGTCACCATTCAGGAACCTCTCAGCTACGACTCTTGCTATGCATTTTGCCATGTTGCAATGTCTCTCTGGATGTTGTTTCCCCCCAGCGGGGCCGTGGTGGGGACAGGCACATCCCCCAGCGCTCGTGGGGAGCTGGAGGGTCCTGGGGCTGCTTGCCCTGCTGCAGGCATGTGGGAAGAGCGCGGGGTCCCCCCAGCCCCCTCCGGGCACCGTCCCTGCCCACAGGCTGCCTGCAGAACCTGACACAGGCAGGCACCTTGGTTCGGACGGCATTGCCCCCCCCGCTGCTACTGCAAGAGGAGGTCGCCCCTGACGGCACCTTGGCGTTGTCCCGAGAGCCCCCGGGGAGCACAGGAGGGGCTCTGCCCGCAGCCCCGGGGACCCTTTTCCCCCGGAGGGGGGCAGGAGCAGGAGCCGCCTGTCCGACGCTGGCAGCCCCTTCCCCTAGAGCTGCAGGGGGACAGCCGGGGGGCTGCAGGGATCAGACACGGACGGGTCCGTGGTCCTTCCTGCCCAGCAAGGTCACAGCTCCACCCCCTCAGCTGCATGCACCCCCCCACGGCCGCAGCTCCTGCTTCCCCCCTCCCCAAATCTACACATGCCTTCTACAAGCCAGTCATTTACAGAAATTCAACATTAAAACCGCACCTGGGGGCCAGCACAGCCCTGCGGAGCACAGCTCCAGCCCTCGGTGCCCCCAGACCCCCGTGCCCGGCAGCGGGGGGCAGGACAGCCCCATGGTCCAGCTCTTCTCCCGCAGCTCCTCCGCGTTCGGCTCCCCTTCCCCCTCCTCTTCTGCCCCCGCCACCTCCTCCTCCCACACTCCTCTCTTGCCGCTGTCCTTCTGGAGGGACACAGGGACAGCGCAGCAGTTCCTCCTGCCCGGCCAACACCTCCCTGCTCAGCTCGACCCCCCCCGCTGCTGCCGGGGTACGGAGCGCTTCCCAGCTCTGACCTCCCCGTAGCGGACGCGAGAGTCCAACTTCCCTCGATACCTCCATAACCGGCTGGATCCATCCAGAGCAGGAACTCCCCGCAGCGGGAGCAGGAGATGGTCAGAGAGCGGAAGATCCCCTCGGAGTGGGTGCCGGAGGGCAGAGACTGCACTCCCCCCCCCGCGTTGGCATCGTCCCGAGTTCAGAGCCTTCTCTGGGGGACACTGTGGGGAGGAGGCGGCGCTGGCAAAGACGGGGGGGTTCCCTTCTCCCCTCCCACCACTGGGGGATGGATGGGCCGAACAGATCCGACCCCCGCCGACCCCATCCGAGCGGAGCCGAGCCCCGCCGGTGCCCGCGGGCGCGGTGCGGCTCCTCCCGCCGCGGGTGACGGCGCGCAGGAACCGGCCCCGCGGCACCGGGCGCTGCAGCTGCTCGTCCCGCTGCGCTCCGGCGGGGCGGCGCGGGCTCGGGGAGCTCCTGCCCAGGGCGGGGGCGGGCGGGCGGAGCGGGGCGCTGCCGGGGCCGGGGGGCGGCCCGCGGGGGAGGGGGCGTGTGGCGGTGGGAACGCGCGGACTGCGATATGCAGGATGGAAACCGACATCCGCTGTATTAAGCAAGCGTGCTCTTTACATACTTTTCTACCAAGGCAGTAATTGCCTACTTTGCTTGTTTACACCATCGCGTACTCCAAAAGATCACGTTCCCACCGAAAAGGGAATCTCTCTTCCCTGTGAGCAGCACCTCCTTATCTCGGGAGGAGCTTCACACAACTTCGTGGTCTGCCAGAACAGTGCTGCAGCTGCTTATTCCTCCCGATTAGTTCTACCCCACTTAACCTTTCTTTTGCCTCAGTCCCCACATCTCCCCCTTTTTTGTTTTTCAATTAAAAACGCCGAGTTTATCATCTTCTGCAGGGCCCTTTGCAGACAAGAGTATAAACATGGAACAATTAATGCTATAAAAAAAATTATGATCAATATCATTAATCCTGTCTTAATAATTGCAGCTATCCATCCTGTAATTCCCCAACCAGATAACAAATCGTTCAACCAATTCCATTCATTGTCTACTTGCAACTTTCTGACCCCCTCCTTTAACATTTGAATGCTTTTATGCACAGATTCTGAATGATCTGACAGATTCACACGACACACTTCTGAAGACCAAAGTAACCGCTGGGCTATAGCCGGCCCACACAAAACCCAACTTCCTCGTACTTTCATCTCTGCAGCAAAAGTTGTCGCCAACATCTCCATGTTATGAGAGTTAGAACCGATTCTTTGACATGCCTCAATCATTTGGACTATCATTGGATTTTGTAATGAACACAAAATACACTGACATTCATAATTAGCATTTCCCACAACAAGCTGCGTTAACAAAGACTCTTTCGCAGCAGCATTCGCTGCTTGCAAGGGCTGCCACTTGGCAAGCAGATTTCCACATTGACTCAAATAATACCATTTGCGTAGGAGTAAGTATTAAACGTGTAATTTGCCAAATATCATAGGGTGTTAACTCATTCCCCCCAAATATTCCTTGCAGCAAACTTTGAGTATGTGGTGCACTTAACCCATTTTGCATAAGAGTTTGTCTCAAGTCTTTAATTACTCCATAAGGAAAAGGCGAGTGCTCATTAGGCTGATCCGTTCGTCGTAAGACGAGACACGCTATTGCATTTCCACATGCTGTATCTCCACTGTCCAGTGCCTTTTGCTTTATTTGCCTCCATTTTTCAACTGGAACATATCAAAAAGGGACATCTTCATTAAAGTCTGCTAAAATAGTACCTTCCCCTGTGAAACTTGCAGTATTAGACTTCTTCGTAGGTGATTCATAACATCCTGGCAAATCAGAGTGAGGCTGTCGCTTAAGTTTTGCAGCATCTGCGTTAGAATTTATTGGATCAGGGCAATCTCGTAACTCTGAACTTTCCTTAACCACGAACTCAGTCTGAGATGCCCAATCTCCTGGACTCTCGTGCAGTTAATGCTATTTTAGCAATTTCCGCTATGGAATCACAGAATCACGGAGTTTTCAGAGTTGGAAGGGACCTCTAGAGATCATCCAGTCCAACTCCCCTGCTAAAGCAGGATTGCCCAGAGCACACGACTCAGGACTGCATCCAGGCGGGTCTTGAAAATCTCCAGGGAAGGGGACTCCACAACCTCCCTGGGCAGCCTGTGCCAGTGCTCTGTCACCCTCACCGTAAAGAAGTGTTTCCGTGTATTTGAACGGAACTTCCTGTGTTCTAACTTGTGCCCATTGCCCCTCGTCCTGTCACTGGGAACCACTGAAAAGAGCCTGGCTCCATCCTCCTTCAGCCCACCCTTTAGATACTTGTACGCCATAATAAGGTCTCCCCTCAGCCTTCTCTTCTCCAGGCTAAAGAGTCCCAGCGCTCTCAGCCTTTCCTCATACGGGAGATGCTCCAATCCCTTCATCATCTTAGTTGCCCTTCGCTGGACTCGCTCCAGCAGTTCCCTGTTCCTCTTGAACTGGGGAGCCCAAAACTGGACACAGTATTCCAGTTGTGGCCTCACCAGTGCAGAGTAGAGGGGGAGAATGACCTCCCTCGACCTACTGGCCACACTCTTCCCTATGCAGCCCAGGATGCCATTGGCCTTTTTGGCAACAAGGGCACATTGCTGGGCCATGGATAATTTACTGTCTACCATGAGCCCCAGATCCTTCTCCTCAGAGCTACTTCCCAGCAGGTCCGTCCCTAACCGATACTGGTGCTTTACATTCTTCCTCCCCAGGTGCAGGACCTTGCACTTGCTTTTGTTGAACCTCATTAGGTTCTTCTCTGCCCAGCTCTCCAGCCTGTCCAGGTCACGCTGGATGGCAGCACGGCACTCTGGGGTGTCAGCCACCCCACCCAGTTTGGTATCATCAGCAAACTTGCTGAGGATACACTCTGTCCCCTCATCCAGGTCATTAATGAATATATTAAACAAAATTGGACCCAGTATTGACCCCTGGGGGACACCACTGGTTACAGGCCTCCAACTAGACTCTGTGCCGCTGATCACAACCCTCTGAGTTCTGTCCCGCAGCCAACTCTCGATCCACCTCGCTGTCGCCTCATCTAGCCCATACTTCCTCAGCTTCCTAATGAGGATGTCATGGGAGACAGTGTCAAAAGCCTTGCTAAAGTCAAGGTAGGTGACATCTACGACTCTCCCCTCATCCAGCCAACCACTTATAACATCATAGAAAGCTATCAGATTGGCCAAGCATGATTTACCCTTGGTAAATCCATGTTGACCACTTCCAATAACTTCCTGTTCCTCAACGTGTTTGGAGATGACATCCAGAATGAGTCGCTCCATTACTTTCCCAGGGACAGAGGTGAGACTAACTGGTCTGTAGTTCCCTGGGTCCTCCTTCTTGTCTTTTTTGAAGATCAGAGTGATGTCAGCCTTCCTCCAGTCCTCAGACACCTCTCCTGTTCTCCATGACCTTTCAAAGACGATGGAGAGTGGTCTAGCAATAACATCCGCCAGCTCTCTCAGCACTCGCGGGTGCATCCCGTCAGGGCCCATGCACTTATGAATGTCCAGCTTGGCCAAGTGGTCTCTGACCCGGTCCTCCTCAACTGAGGGAAAATTTTCCTCTCTCCAGACCTTCTCCTTTGCCTTCAGAGTATGGGATTCGTGAGGGACAGCTTTAGCAGTGAAGACCGAAGAAAAGGCGGCATTCAGGAACTCTGCCTTCTCTGTGTCTTCCACCACTAGGGCACCTGTCTCATTCGCCAGTGGGCCTACATTTTCCCTAATCTTCCTTTTTCTATTGATATACTCAAAGAATCTCTTCTTATTGTTTTTAACTGCAGTGGCCAAGCTGAGTTCTGAAGTTCACTTGTGCTGTTGTCTGAAGTTTACTTGTGCTGTTTTCTTCTCCTGGCAACGCCAGCAGCAGAGCCGTCGGAGGAGAAGGGTGAGTGCCAGGCTGGTGGTGCGGAGGGGCATGTGAGTGTGATGTGCGCAGTGGCCCCGGAAGGCACTGAGAAGGGTCGGTTGGTCTGGCTGTGCAGGAGGATGCTCTGCCCGCGGCGACCGCCCGAGCAAGCACGGCCTTGGGGAAGCGTCTGGTTGAGCGTTTGTTGGCGTATTGGAGAAGAGCTGGGCAGGTGTCCCAAAGGGCAGCGTTTGGTGGGACCCCCTTCAGCCCAAAACTTTGTGGGACCTTATTGAAGCCACCCTGGTGAGGCCTCTGCTCCTTCCACCCAAGTACTTTACGTTTCACACCGTGGAGTGGTCATTTCTGACTGCATCCTCAGCAGGACCTGGGGCCGGTGGCAGTAGCTTCAACTGTGGAGCTGCAGAGACCTGGGAAGGATGGAGGAGAAGGAATGAGCCTCCTGGTGAAGGGAGGGAAGTGAGGAGGTGCGGTGTCCACGCTGGCCTTGAGGACTGGCTGGGCAGGAGAGGACATGTTGGTGCAGGAGCCATGGAGCAGCCCGTGGCCAGAAGCAGAGGGTGGACACAGGGAGCATGGGCTCAATGTGAGAGGGAGCACAACCTCGGCACAGCGGGTTTAACCAGAGGGCTGGGAGCGAGAGCGGCGTCCAGCCTGGGCAGGGGAGCTGGGTCTGCTCGTCCTCCATGTGAGAAATGGTGGTTTGCAGGTAGCACCTGGTTGCACTTGCTGGAATGCAGAGCAGGAGAGAGTTGTGTCTACTGCCAGGGGAGATTTCTGATGGATTTGAGACATGGAAGAGTTGACGAGGCTTTGGGCTGGGTTGACTTGGGTTGGGGTGCTGGCACGCACCCCTTGCTGCTTTCCCCCCTGTCCCCAGCCCAGGTCTTGGGGGAACATCTTCCTCAGCCTTGGCTTTCTCTTCTCTTGGACCTGGAAAAGTGAAACAGTGATGGGAATCAGAGCCAAACCAGACATGGTGCTCGCTTCTCGCCAACCCCTACTTTCTGCGCAGGGGACCGATGGTGGTCACAGCACGGTTTCAGCTTTGCGGGGTTGCGGCTGCTCTGAAAGGCCGTTGGGGCCGGATTTCCCCTACAAAGGCAGGACACAGGCAGAAAGATGGCAGCGGGGAGGAACTGGGGGTACCTGGGTGCTGGGTCGGGGCTGCAGCTCACCCCAATGCACCCTCGGGTGCCCCCGTGCTCTGTGAGGGGGGGTTTCAGGGCCTGAAGGGTTGTCCCTGTGTCCCTGCCGGGCTCACTGTGGTGTCACACTGCTCTGCGTCGGGCTGGGGGTGGCGGGGAAGGGTCTGGCACACTGGGGCCGTCACTGACCCTCGTTTTCTCTCCCACCATGGAGCTCCTGGGTGTACCTCTCAGGTCTGTACGGAGCCCCCCCGGCCGGCGCCTGCTCCAGGCTGAACAACCCCAACGCTCAGCCTGTCCTCCCAGCAGAGGGGCTCCAGCCCTCACAGCATCTCCGTGGCCTCCTCTGGCCCCGCTCCAGCAGGTCCATGTCTTTCCTATGTTGGGGGCTCCAGAGCTGGACACAGTACTCCAGGTGGGGTCTCACCAGAACGCAGCAGAGGGGCAGAACCACATCCCTTGCCCTGCTGGCCACACTTCTGATGCAGCCTGGGATATGGATGGCTTTCTGGGCTGTGATCACGTGTTGCCGGCTCATGTTGAGCTTCTCATCAATCAGCACCCCCAGGTCCTTCTCCCCAGGGCTGCGCTCCATCCATTCTCCGCCCAGCCTGGATTTGGGCTTGGGATTGCCCCGACCCAGGTGCAGGACCTTGCACTGGGCCTCATTGAACTTCATGAGGTTGGCATGTGCCCACCTCTCCAGCCTGTCATTAGTAGAAGGCCAGGCCTGCAGCACCCGGTTATCACCCCGGCTCGGGTGGGAGGGGATGCTTCTGCATGGGGGGGTTGCCCTGCACTGGGGGGGAAATGCCACAGAGGGAAGGTCTCGCCAAAGTGGGGGCCGCGCTCATGCTCCCTCTCCCCCATCCCTCCCCAGATCGCCCCGGCAGAAGGTCCCGAGGGCAGCGAGCGGATGGTCATCATCACAGGGCCGCCCGAGGCTCAGTTCAGGGTGCTCTGGGTGGGGACTATGGGGGGGGGGGGACAGTAAGGGACAAGTTGCGGGCGTCCCTGTGGTCACCACTGTGCTGCCAGCCTGGCTTGGCCTCCCTCAGCGCCGGGGGAGCTCTTTGCTGGGTACCATGGTTTTGATGCTGCTGGACGTGGGGACATTATCAGCTTTGGGGATGGAGAGGCACAGCGGGCGCTGCCTGATGGTTTTCCTTCCCGTCCGTCTCCTCCCCAGGCCCAGGGGTGAATATTTGGGAAGCTGAAAGAGGCAAACTTCTTTAACGCAAAAGAAGAAGTGAAGCTTGAAGCCCACATCAAGGTGCCTTCCTTTGCAGCCGGCCACGTGATAGGCAAAGGTGGCAAAACGGTAGGTGGTGGTGCCCCGGGGATGCAGAGTCGGGAATCGCCCATCACCCCTGCCCACCCCAGGGGGACAAATCCCGGGTGCACAGTGGTTTCAGCGACGTCTTGACCCTCAGCCCCCATGTCCTGGTGGTGGTTCTCGTTGGTCCCAAGGAAGGGGGAGACACACAGGGTGCCTGGTGCCGTGGTGACACCGGCAGTGGAGGATTTTGGCTCTTCCACAACAGAAGCCTCTTGTGGTTCGCTCCAGGTGAACGAACTGCAAAACTTAACCAGTGCGGAAGTCCTTGTGCCATGAGACCAAACCCTGGACGAGAACGAGGAGGTCATCGTTAAAATCATTGGGCATTTCTTTGCCAGTCAGGTATGGTTTGGCTGTGGCTTTACCTGATCTTCCCCGGCCGCTTTCATCCACCGAGGAAAGGTGTGGGGCTTGCTGAGCCCAGCACCACCCGAGCGACCTGCTGCTCTTCTTTTGGGTGGTCCCTGTGTCCCCAAGAGGCACTGAAGGTGTTTCGGTAGCTCCCCCTGGCTGTGCGAGCGCTGAAATTGAAGATTGGCTTGATTGAGCTAATAATGGGTGTTTTGGATGCTGTGCAGAGCAGCACCCGGGGTGTGAATGGACTCCCCGGTGCGGGCAAATCCATGCGCATCCCACCTGGGTGCATCTTCCATAACCTTGTCTCCTGTACACTTAGGTGGCATGGCGACCCCCCAAAAAATTCAGGCTCTCTCGAGGAATGAAGCACAAGTTAAAAAAACAGCCAACCAACCAACCTGAAATTAATTACAGCTTGTCCAGAGTGACAAGTTGGGAGCAGCGAGATGCTCGATGGGGGCTCGGGAGTGGTTGGTGGGGGGAGAAACAGTGCCCTGACCCCCATCTCTTGCTTTTCCCCTCTCCTCCCCAAGACTGCACAGCGCAAGATGAGGGAAATGCTCCAGCAGGTGAAGCAGCAGGAGCAGAAACACGCTCCGGGAGCCCCGGCCTCGCAGCACAGCAAGGGAGGCTCCCGCCGTGCCGCCCAGCACCGCCCGATGAATGTAACCCCGCCGCCGGACATCCCCCCCTCCCAAACCCTCCTCCCCCACCCCCAGCGGGTCAGGGGAGCAAACCAAAGACCCCCCCAAACACACAGCCCCCCATTCCCCGCGGCGCTGCGAGGATGCACAGCCGAGGGGTACGGGGAGGGCTCTCTCCATCCCACAGCCTCCCCCTTCCTCCTCCCTCGCCTCCCGACGCTCTCCCTTTAGTTGGACTAACGTGGGCAGGTTTGGGTACCTCAGCACCTCACGCTTGTGTCTCCCTTTTAGAGATTTTTGTGCCTTGGAAACCTGAGAGTTGGAGATCCTTTTTTAATTAATTTTCTAATAAAAAAAGAACCGAGTTGGAAAAGCGATGGGGATAGGCAGCACTCTGGTCATTCTCTCCGGGGCGTTGTGGAGGAAGGCTGCCAGTCTTCCTCCCAGTGTACTTTTCCCCGTTGGCTCCAGACTGCTGCTGGGGCTGAGCTCTGAGCCGCCAGAGCGGTTCTCAGCAGACGGTCACTCGGCGCAGACAATGAGGCCCTGAATAGCCCTTCCTGTGCTCTTGATGGCTCCGGACGGCTCTGCTCCTCTGCTGCTTCTAAGGTGGGGCTGCCCCAGTGCCCTCACTCAGGAGCCTTTTGTCTGTGCGGGTCTCACTTGTGACAGGGGGTGGGGGTGTTGCCAAACTAACTGCTGTGCTGCGATGTGTGAGTGGGTGTTCCCGCCCGTGTCAGTGCCAGAGCTCTTCCGTAGGCTCCTTCTGCCAGCGGAGAGCCAGGGGCCGCTCCTTCAGGAGAGAGCTTGTTTAAAAAGAGAAAAAAAAAAAAAAAAAGGGGGGGGGGGGGGGAAGTGGGAAAAGAAAAAAGAGGAAAAAGATAAAAAAAGGGGAAAAAAGTAAAAAAAGAGAAAAATTAAAACGGGGGAAAAGGGAGAAACAGAGAAAAAAGGGGGGGGGAAGAAAAAAAAGGGAAAAAGAACAAAGGGGACAAAGAGGAAAAAAGTAAAAAAAGAGAAAAAGTAAAACGGGGGGGGCGGGAAACAGAAAAAAGGGGGAATAGGCAAAAAACAAAAAGGGAAAAAGAAAAAAGGGGAAAAAGAGAAAAAAGGGGGAAGAAGTGAAAAAAGAGAAAAATAAAAATGGGGGGGAAAGGGGAAACAGAGAAAAATGGGGGAAAAGGCAAAAAAAATCGGAAAAAAAAGGGGAAAAAGAGAAAAAAGGAGGGGGAAGCAAAAAACAAAAGGGAGAAAGAAGAAAAAGGGCAAAAGAAAAAAAAACCCCACATATTAAAAAAGAAAGGTAGAAAGGTAAAAAACAAACAAACAAACCAAGGAAGGAAAGTGGGAACATCCCCCGGGCAGGAGGAGGGACAGGAGCCGGGGGAGGGGGGAGGTGGGGGGAGGTGGCGGTGCCAGCGCCGGCCCCGGGGGCTGCGACACCACGTTTTTGTCCTCTACTGCAAAGTGTTCTGTGAAAAACAACCAACCAAATCCCACCCAACGACAACATCAAAAAACAAAGAGAAATCTCTCCAGCTCACACGAGCCTGAGCTCCCTCTCCGCTGCTCTCTTCCCAGTGTCTCGGGGGGGTCACGGCCGAGCTGAGATTGGGGGTGGGGGTGGTGGGAGTTTGCCCCATGGCTGTGATGGGGGGAGAAGGGGTGGGTGAGGAGTGGAGGATGTGGTGTGGGTTTTTTTTTTGGGGTGGTGGTGTTTTTTTGCCAGGTGTCGCTTTACCCAGTGGCTCGGGGAGGCGTTGGCATCAGGAAGCCTGTGCTAAAGCGGGGTGGGGGCCTCGCCGCAGTTGGTTAGCAAAGCCAAAGTCGTTATTAATGGTGCACTAATTACGCCCTTGTAACGGGAAGCTCAGATGCCCCCTAAGCACCCCCCCGGTGCTTCTCTAGCCAGGCGAGCGCTGGGCGTCCCCCCCGCAGGAGAGGAGAGCACCTCCGGGGTGGGTGGAAGGGCATCACCCAACGGGGAGAGGACCAAGATGGGGCTTGGGTGTCCCTTGGGGTGGCCGGGTGGCGGGGTAGGGCTGCTGGGGGCTGCCACGATGAGGGACACCCCCACACCTTTCTCCATGGCTCCCAGAGCTCTGCTCCCTCCCTCCCTCCCTCCCACCCAGTGCCACCGGAGAGGGGGTGTCCCCCCTCCCGGGGCGGGCAGGGGCTGTGCCACCCCATCTAACACCTCAGCGCACCAAAGCACCTCACTGGGGGAGGGACTCTGTGCCTGGTAGCCCCGTGCTCCCCAGCACTGTAAGGATGGGGCTGAGCCCCCACCACGGCCACCCTGTGCAAACCAAAGACCCCCCCACCCCCATTCCCCACGGCGCTGGGAGGATGCACAGCCGAGGGGTACGGGGAGGGCTCTCTCCATCCCACAGCCTCCCCCTTCCTCCTCCCTCACCTCCCGACGCTCTCCCTTTAGTTGGACTAACACAGGCAGAGAGAGAGAGAAAGAGAGGTTTTATTATTCTTTTTTTTTAATTTTTTATTTCCTAAAAGCCACCAGTTTTTCATCCCAGGCATGGCCAGAGGAGCTCACCCAGCGTTGAGGGGGGGAGGTTGGGCTGCGGCACACAGCGCAGCGGCTCATCAGTTTTTAGAATTAATGTAATGATAACAAAACTAACGGTGATTTTTAAGTTTTGTAAGGTTTTTATTTATTTATTTATTTATTTCATTTCAAAGGGGGTGGGGGCGGGAGGGGGATGTTTGTTTTTTAGCACAAGCCGGCTTTTCTAGAGGTTAAAGAAAGGCCGTGCTCGGCCGTAAACGCTTTGGGGAAAGATCCCGGTTGCAAGGAGAGAAGGTGGGAAAAGAGGGGCAGGGGGGGAAAACAGATTTCCAAGAGGTTGTCAGCCCAGGGCTGGAGAAAAAAAAAAAAAAAAAAAAACTAGCAAATTTTTTTTTTTTTTTAAATTTCAAAAATAAAACACACACAACCCCCAACCCCAAATGACACACACACATCCACACACAAAAACTACCTCAGGCTTTCATACCTCAGCAGATCGCGCTTGTGTTTCCCTTTTAGAGATTTTGTATGCCTTGTAAACAAAAATAATGCTCCAGCTATCAGTTTTATTTTTTTAATTAAAAAAAAAGAGACGGGTTGGAAAACACAGTCTCTACTGAGTGTGAGGCGGGAGAAGGAAAGCAATCCCACGGGTGCCAGAGCTCTTCCATAGTCTCCTTCCGCTGGCTGAGAGCCAGGGGCCGTTCCTTCGGAGAAAGCTTGAGAGATGTTTGAAAAGAGAAAAAGAAAAAAACCAAAAGAAAAAAATGGGGGGAGAAAAAAAAAAGAGGGGAAAGAAGAACAAAGAGAAAAAGGAGATAAAAGGGGGGGAAGAAAAAAGGGGGAAAAAGAAAAAAAGGGAAAATGAAAAAAGGGGAGGGAAGAGAAAAAAAAAGGAAAAGGAAACAAAAACCCCAAATATAAAAAAAGAAAGGTAAAAAGGAAAAAAAACCAAACAAACAAACCAAGGAAGGAAAGTAGTGAAAGCCATCGGGCAAGAGGGACGAGAGCCGGGGGTGAGGTGGCGGTGCCAGCGCCGGCCCTGGGGGCTGCGACACCACACTGCAAAGTGTTCTGTGAAAAAAACCAACCAAAACCCACCCAACGACAACATCAAAAAACAAAGAGAAATCTCTCCAGCTCACACGAGCCTGAGCTCGCTCTCCGCTGCTTTCGTTCCAGTGTCTCGGGGGGAGTCACGGCCGAGCTGAGATTGGGGGGGTGGGGGTGGGAGTTTGCCCCATGGCTGTGATGGGGGGAGAAGGGGTGGGTGGGGAGTGGCGGATGTGCTGTGGGGTTTTTTTTGGGGTGGTGGTGGTGGTTTTTTTGCCAGGTGTCGCTTTACCCAGTGGCTCGGGGAGTGTGACGAAACGGGAAAAAGGGCTTCACTGAGAGGTTCAAATTAACAATTTCTTTGGACTTCGCTCACGGGTCCAATACGTCACTATTGCAAGTTCTGTGTGTGCGATGGCGATTATACTATTGCAATTTAAAAGAAATTAGCGGGATCCACTATTGCGAGCTACAAATGCCCCTGAACAATAGCAACACAAACCACAAGGGCGCTAGATATTAATGCCTTAGAAGAGTGCACCAGTCACAAACTCAATCGCATGCCCTATTCCGTACGGATGTTTCTTAGTCACTTACCCTCTCTCTCTCAGGTGAGGTCGCTCCATCCCGGGGAAGTTACCCTGTACAGCGTCCTGGATGGGGGGGGGGGGGTGGATCTCCTAGGGGCCAGCTGTATCCTTGGAGGATTGCCCATTTGTCTCCCCAGACCCTGCGGTTTATATTTCCTGACTCGGTGAGGGTGCAGGATTATGCCCGAGTGGATTACACTGTCTGGGATATTTCCCTCTGGTGGTGCCATAGCGAAGTCTCTGTTGCCAATTTGTGATGTCCGGCGCTCAACGTCACAGGAGGAGTGGTGGGATGGGACTCGGGGCATTTTGTTTGTTAAGGGCCATTTGGTTTTGGTTGTTCTGTGCCATCTTGAGATAAGCCCGGGCTGAGCTGTTTTGCAGCTGCCCCCAAGTTCTCTCTGCACAGCCAAGGCACAGCAGAGATGGAGCTGAGTGGGATGGCAGCTCCCTGCCTCTCACCTCTTGTGCTCTGAAACCGGCTTGGCTGGCTGCTCCCACACAGTGTGTTACTGGCTTGCCCAGCAGGTGAAGAACCCAGATTTGGGACGCCACTGGGCTGTCTGTAAGGGGTCCTGGGCTGCCCTTATGTGGTCCTGGGGGGGAATCTTGCAGGCCAGAGGGAGTCTGGGGCAGCCCTTCAAGGATCTGGGGGTCCCCTCTGGTGCCTCTGGGGAGGGTTTTGTGGCTGGGGAGGGCCAAGCTGGTTTCAAGAGGTGCTTCCTCCCTTTCTCCAGCCCACCCAGCTCCCCCGACACCCCCACCCCCCAGGTTGGTGGGTGCCAGCAGTGCCAGCCTGTCCCACTGGGTCGGGCACTGAGGGGGGCACAGCCCCAGCCGCGGGATGGGAGGAGGAACCACAGCACCAGGGATAGAGACCAACATTTTATTTCTTTCACATTTCCCATGGGGGGCACCCCAGCGTTGCGCGGCTGCACCGCAGCTGGTGCCAGGAGGGACTCCAACGTCCCCCCCACAGCTCACCTGGCTCCGCTCGTGATGCTTTTGATGGGGCTCAGCGCGGTCTCTTCTGTGCTACGGACCAAGCGGCTCCAGGTCGGCGACTGCTGCACCGCACTGTGCCGCAGCGTGGGGAGGGGTTGGGGGCTGTGGCGCAGGGCTGGGAGCTGCTCCCATCTCACCCAGCTCCCGGGGTCCTGCAGAGGGACTGGAAGAAGCCAAAGCAAGGGACGACAGACACGAGAGCCCGCCCAGAGGAGCAGAGCGGTGAGTGGCCCTGGCACCGAGCACCATGCAAACAGCCCACACCCCACGGCAGCCCTGAGCCGGGGCTGTGCCGGGGGCTGCCGGCCGCTCACTCCGTCCCCTCCCTCAGCAGCTTCTTGGCTAGCAGATGAAGGCTGGGAGCTCAAGTCGATGCAGGAGAAGCAGGGAGTGTGGGGGAGACCCCCAGATCCTGCCCCAGACCCTCAGCCTGTGCCCTGCCCTGCCTGTGCTGGGCAGCCCTGCCCGCCTGCTGAGGAGGGGGTGCTGCCCGCGGGCTCCCGCGGAGGAGACGGGGTGCAGCGGGTTTCTTCTCTCTCCTCCTCTGCAGGGCAACCGAGGAGGCAGCGAGGAGGGAGCACCGGGCCCCACAGGACCCACTGGGCTCCCTGCCAACCATATACCATCCGAGCAGAGATGCCTCTCTCTACCCCCTGTCCCCCCCCAAGCCCACAGGTCCCCCTGCCCTCCTCTGCCGCCTATAGGTCCTATCAGTGGGGACAGCTCCTTCTGGTCCAGGCACCCCCCGGGCTCCTGGGCCCCCCGAGGGCCACCGCAAGAGCCCCTGCAGCCTGTGCTCGCTGGCCAACTCGGAGGACTGCAGCAGCCTGTTGAGGAGCAGCTCCTCTTCCCAGAGCTCCCTCTACCACTTCCTGGAGCCCTGGCCCAGTGCAGCAACAGAGCCAGTGGTGCTCACACACTCAGGACAACCCCACTCTCCCATGGCTGCTGGTGGGGCAGTGGGGAAACTGGGGCTGGTCCTCAGCCAGGAGCCTCCACAGGAGCTGCCAGCAGGGACCGAGAAAGAGTGGGTTCCCCAGCAGGGGATGGACAGGACACAGAGGCCCACGGACGAGCAACTGTCCCCCAGAAGGCCCCCAGCCATGGACATGGACAAGGTGGAGCGGGTGCGGGAGATCACCTGCGCTTTCCAGGCCTTGAAGGCAAAGAGGGAGGAACCCTGCAAGACCACGGGCAGGGAGTGTGGCCAGGCAGACCCAGGGCTGTGCAGGGCAGGAAGATGCCCACGGTAGGGCTGCGCCTGGCTGTGGGGCTACCTGAAGGGCTGGTGGAGATGCCACTAGCCGTGTCTGCTTCTGCCAGCCCTGCAAGTGGTGACAGCGCCAGGCCCAGAAGACCAACAGTGCCCTGAATACTGAGCGGCTGTGGGGTGTGGGGCCGGGAACCCCTCTGGGGTACCCCCTATGTGAAACGTTAAAGAAATAAAATGTTTGTCTCTAGCCCTCGTGCTGTCCTCCCTCCTCCCATCCCACCGCTGCGGGTGCTCCCCCGAGGGAGCAGGTGCAATCAGCAAGCACTGTGTGTTGAGCTCCCCTGCTCACAGCCATGCTCCGCCTGAAGGCGGCGAGGCAGGAGCAGTCCCCAGCCAACTTGGGCACAAAAAGGTTCATCTGACTCAGCGGGTGAGGAAGGGCCCGTTTCAACTCCGTAGCTTTGGTATTCTCAGGTCAGAGGATTTGATGGAGCCAAATGAGAGCGGCAGCATACGCTGTGGGGCTCTGAGCTGCTGCGTGGTGCCAGGTCTATCCAACGTCAGGCAGTACGTTCCCAGGAGACGTCACCGCTAACAACCCTTCTGAGGAAGTCGGTCCGTTTCTGTAGTCGTAGCCTGCCTGGAGAAACAGCCCCACGGAGCTAATAGTCTGCTGAGCAGCAAGGGAGCAGAGTCGCTGACTCTCAACCAAGGACTGAAACACAGCAACCCACTCTACTGCCTTCCCCCTACGCCCGCTGCCTCCCACAGTTGAGAAGAACCAGGGAGTTCCAAGTGAGGGGACCCCTCCCCCACTCCCCCAAATCTGCTCAACATCCCCAAACCTCCCTCAAGACACGGGACTCCTCCCACACACCTCCACTCCCCACACCGACAACCCTCCCCCTCCCCCAACGCTCCAAAAAGCAGCAGTCCTTAGGGCAGACTCCTTAAGCTGACTCCACAGCTACGGCTCCCCGTCGGCTCTGGGGGAGACAAGGGGGCCCCGCGGGTCTCCGTGGGCTTTAAGGGGGTCCCAGGGCTGCCCACGGGCTCCCAGCAATGCCCGTGCCCACCACACACCCCCGCTTCAGGGGGCCCAGCGCTGACACCCCCCGACCCATCTCGGGGGTACCTGGGGGGACTCGGCCGTGGGCTGGAGGCGGGCGAAGGGGGCACGGCCGGGCTGACCTGCCGGGGGCGGGGGGGTGCTGAGCGGAGCCCAGAGCGGAGCCAAGCGCCCGGCCAGGCCGGCCCCGGGCACCCTGCGCTGCGGCCGGGGCTGCCGCCACCTGCGGGGAGCGAGCGGGGGGTGAGGGGGCGGCAGCGGGGGACGGGGGGGGTGGCCTGAATCGGCTCTGTTTCCCCCGGGGACCCCCCACTCGGCTCCGCCACCCCCAAACAGGCCCAGACCGCCCCCCGAGCCCCCCAGCCCGGTCCCGCCACCCCACAAACCCCCCGAACTGGCCCTGCACACCTCCGCGCCGCCGCCGCCGCCACCCCGCCCGCTCCCGCCCTCCTCGGCTCCGGTCCCCCCGTCTCCCCCGGTACCGACCGTCGCAGCTCCCGCCCGCCGCCGTACACCGGAAGTGCTCCCCCTCACGTCCGCCCACCCGCGCATGTGCCGAGGCGAAAACCCGGGCCACGCCCCCCTGCGTCGCCGCGGCAAACGCGAGCGAGGGGGCGGGGCCGCGCCGAGGAGAACGAGCCCCGCACCACAGCTTTTCTCCGCGTCGGGCAATGCGAGGCCGAAACCAGCCCAGCCCTCCCCTAAAAGAGCCGGACATCCGCCTGCAGAGCTCCGCCAGCCCCCCCGACGGACATCACGGGGATGGGGGGGAAGAAAACAACCAGAAAGGTACTGAAAATAGCTTGGAGATGGGGCTTAGAGATCCTTCTGAGAGGCAAAACCCGGCCTTTGTTCTCATTTTTGATCACGGGGTTTCGCAGTGCTTCGCGGGCGGTGGTTATCCAGGGGCATCAGCTATCCCGGGAAGCGAAAGTTCCCATCCCATGTGGCAAAAGTCCACTCGCATGAATAACTTAGACAAAACCAGCCCACAAAAGGACAAGAGGCACCTTTGGTCACCTTTTCCTAGAAGCTTCGCTAAACTGTATACTCGGATTGGCCCTGTCCTGCAGTTTCTTTCCCAGAGTTTTGCCCCCAAACCCACGCTTCCGGCCCCGGTCCCCAAGCCCTCCCTCAGGGCTCACCACCTTTCCCCAGCCCGGCCTGTCCTTAAAGCTTTTCTTTTCACACACAGCCCTTTCCACTCACCTCCCTCCGGGGCCTCCTCTCTCACAGACACCTCACAGCCCTGCAAACCTCCCTCTCCCGAAAACCCATTCCCCCCTCACTCCCCCCTCACACAACACCTACTCCCCTCACACCCTCGCTCCCACACACCCCCCCCCATCTCTCGCCCCCCCTTTCCCCTCTCCTCCCATTCAAAATGGCGCCGCCCTTCCCTTCCCTTCCCTTCCCTTCCCTTCCCTTCCCTTCCCTTCCCTTCCCTTCCCTTCCCTTCCCTTCCCTTCCCTTCCCTTCCCTTCCCTTCCCTTCCCTTCCCTTCCCTTCCCTTCCCTTCCCTTCCCTTCCCTTCCCTTCCCTTCCCTTCCCTTCCCTTCCCCTCTCGCCTTTTCCTGCCACAGCCCCCGCCCCCCGCTCAGGTGACACCGCACACAGCCGCCATGAGGCGCGGCGGGGAGGGCCGGGGCTGTGAGAGGCGATGGCGGTGAGGGAA